>NC_056717.1:9901642-10264142 GCF_018831695.1 Puntigrus tetrazona | reverse complement strand
AAAGATTGTACATAAAATAATATTTCTTTAGTGTTCTCTTAAAGCACAAAAGAGAATGTAACTGTTTATGTGAAAATGCTTTTAACTAAATAAACAAAAAAGCTCACTGTAGATTTTGATCTGTCTGTGTGTTGATTGTTCATTTCATAAATCAGCTTTTTGGGAGGCTTAATAACTCTGCCAGTTCTAGTTTGAGTTACTGCAGACTCAACATGCCTTGGCTGTGTGCACACCACATTCTCCTTTGTGACATCATCCTAAACTTGTTCTCCTTGAGTCGAGTCTTGACCTCCTGCTTCACATCTCTAACACACAAACTGACACATCAGGCATCTCTGTACAATTTGTACGTCCATCCTCATCAAAGCCATCAGGATTACTTAATATCCAGTTTGCCGTTCTGTCATCTTGATCAACTTTGTTTTCTTGAAAAACAATTTCATCATTCGCGAATTTATCCCATCCATCCTGCTCCTCGGGGTCATCAACTGGTAAGAAGTTTACAGGTAACAAAAGGTTTCTATGGACTACTCTCATTTCTTTGAGTTGAAATCCTGAATCATGTAAACAATGTCAGGATACACATTACTTCATATGGGGATGAATCCCATTTGTCAGCAACTTTTCTTCTTCCTTTTTCACCTGTTTGCTATCTGTACTCTATCACCAATAGTCAGTGGACAGCCCTTCACCTTTCTGTTATACAGTCGTGCATGTCGTCCCTGCTCTTTCAGAGTGTGCATCTGTGCTATGTGAGCTGCTTCCCGTAAGTCTTTTCTCAACTTGGACACAAAATATTTATAGTCCACCACATCCTCATTTAGACACACATTTTAAAACAGGATGTCAATTGGGAGATGAGGAACTTAAACATAAAAAAGAATGGGGCAAAACCAGTTGTTTCATGTTCAGTACAGTTGTAACAGAAGGTAAGCTGCTGTAACATCTGAGGCCATTTTGACTTTGCTTTAAGAGGCAATGTCCTAATTATGCTGCCAAGAGTCCTGTTAAACCTCTCAGCAATGCTATTACCCATGGGGTGGTACGGTGTTGTGTGCGACCTGTCCACACGCCATGGTCAAGAGTTCCTTGATTAGCTAGCTCTCGAAATTGGCCCCTTGATCTGAATGAATTCTTTTGGGGAATCCATAGACCAAGAAGAAATCATTGGCTGACTGATTCTGACATGGAAATGCATGGGCCATTTTTGCAAAAAATGATCAGTCACAATCAGCACATCCATAGACTTTCCATCCTTGACCTCTGCCAACCAGAAATCGATGCAAACCAGTTCAAGGGGTTCTGATGTGCAGACATTCTGTAATGGAGCACATGCATGCGGTTCTGAGGTTTTTCCAATCACACATCGTCAACAATTCTTCACGTAATCATCAATATCTCTTTTCATCCGAATCCAGAAGAATCGTTGTCTTGCAAGTGACAGTGTTCTACTACGTCCTTGGTGTCCTGCTGCATCATGAATTCCATGAAGAATTTGTGACTTCAGAGATGCAGGCACAACAAACAGGTACAGTTTCTTGTTTAGTTTCGGATCCCTCATCACCTTATATAGTACTCCATGAGAAACAACAAATTTGTCACAGTGCTTCAAAAGTTTCCACACACTTGTGGATTCTTTTGATTGTTCTTTCTTAGATGGTTTCCAGCCACTCTCAATGTAATGCAGAATCCGACACAAAGTTCTGTGCCGTTCCGGTTTATGCACGATATTGATCTTCTGCAACGAAGGGTCAAACTGTTGCGGCTGCAGGATGTCTGGTACTATCCCCAGTACTTTACTCAACCCACCAGTAGCCTGTGCTACTAACACTGCAGAAACGTCCTGGCTCCCAGAAAAAAATGGCGAGAATTCATTGCTGGTCATGTCATGAGAACAGTCAACAACTCCCTGCACCGCCTGATGATTACTGGCACACTTGAAAGCATCTTGGACAGTGTTGTCAACAACACCACTGACATATTTTAAAAGAGACAGGTATGGTTCAGTAATAAGGTGATGACCTATTCATAACTGAACAAATGGCTCACGGTTCAGAGCATCTGCAACAACATTTTTTGTTCCTAGTGCATACTTTGTCAAAACTGTAAGAAGCAAGTTTTGCTACCCATCGCTGCTCACATGCATCAAGTCTTGGTTTAGTCAGAATATACTTAAGAGGATTATTGTCAATCCATGCCGTGAAGTGGCGTCCTTTCAGCCAATGGCTAAACTTCTCACAAACAGCCCATTTTAAAGCAAAGAACTCAAATCTGTGAGCTGGATAGTTCATTTGTGAGTGAGACATAGTTTTACTTGCAAAGGATCCAGGTCAGGCAAAATCTTCACCTGGCAGAACCTGCGACAGTACAACACCGACTCCATCGAAAGATGCATCAACAGCCAAAATGAAAGGCTGGTTAAAGTCTGGGTGAGCAAGTGTTACACTGTTTGTCAATTCCTATTTTAAGGTGTGCAAAGCTTCTACACAATCTGTAGTCCAGTCAGCTCGGGAAAGTTTGAGGTAACTCACTTTCTTTCTTGGTTTGCATCCTTTCATGACAGCAGTCTGTTTGACTGCACCTGATGTTGGCTTAAATAGGGGCTTTGCTTTTGCTGTACATCCTTCAATGAAGTATTGATAATACAGAACCATTCCAAGGAAGGACCTGATCTTTTTCTGACATGGTGTTTTTCCATTAGGTTCCATCAAATCAGACGCTGAATCTCGTTAATTGCTTCAACTTTCCCTGGGTCAGTCTTAATCCCTTCCTCACTTATGATACGTCCAAGAAATTTCACTGCGTCTCAGGAAACAACATTTCTTTGGAGCCAACTTTAGATTGTGCTGTGACAACCGAGAGAGAACCATTTCAAGACGGTGAAGAGTGACAGACTCAGAAGGGGCAAACACCATTAAACATCAAGGTAACATAGGACACTACTGAAATTCTCATCTCCAAAAGACAGACATCATCATTCTCATGAAAGTGGCTGGACTATTGGAGAGACCTTGAGGAAGCCTATTATATTCATGGAGGTCAAATGGGGAAGAGAAGACAGTGTACTTTGTGTTCTTCTTCTAGGGGAACATTATATTACCCTGATGTAAGATCCATTGTTGAGAAAAATGCATTGCCACCTAATGCAGCCAACACATCAGACTGGTGTGGTAAAGGGTAGGCATCTCGCGTTTAACCACCTAAAGTCAGTGCATATCCGGAGATCGACGTTTTTCTTCCAAACAAGTATGAGTCGGGTACATAGTCACTATGTGACTTGCGAATGATACCTTTTTCCTCCATATCATTTAGCACTGTCCTCAGTTTGGCATACTGGCTTGGTGGTATACTCCTGGGAAACGGAAAGGTCGGTCATCAGTAAGGTTAATTCAGTGGTGGACAAAGCCTTTAGCCTCTCCGCAATCTATATTGTTTCTTGAGAAAACTGACTCATACTTTTCAATAATGTTTAACAACTTGTCTTTCCAGAGGGCTGACACTTCACATGACTCCAAATCAAGGTCGCCAAGGTCTAAATCGCTCAAGGCCTGCTTCATTAGATCTAGGAGGTAAAGGTTCCTTAGTACATTGCAGATTTGACTGAATCTGATTCGGTAGCTTTGAATCTTGAACAGCAATACAAGGTGACACGTCTGCTATTTTTGCATGTCTCTTCAACACAACTCTGTGATTAGTGGGATTGATGACTTTCAAGGGGATCTAACCATCTCCCCATAGTGGTGTTGTGACTCTTCCAACAAATATTTGTCTTGCTCTGGACTCTGTTAGCTCCACAACAACGGTCCTGCCGGCTGACAAGACAGAAGACTGTGGTAGCTTTCTCCAAACCAGATGTTCAGGTAGTGGTTCTAACGTCACACTTCTTTGCAATTTTACGGTACCAACTTTCTCAGGTATGGATTCACCTCTCCATCGTTCTGTGTTAGAGAAAAGAGATAGAAACATAGAGCACTCATCATTCTCATTGTTACTTGACTTAGACACGAGCCTCCAGTAACCATTGGTTTCTCTCAATTGCTTCAGGAGTCGTTTTATGACGTTAAATCATCAAAATCATCTCTTCAGTCTGCCCAGGCACAACTAAAGCAGGAATTATCATGGAGCAGCCATACACTGTAGCTTTAAGATCATAGACTACGGTAGGGGTAACACGGTGACCACGCAACCAACAATGACAATATCTAGTGCTGACTGACTTGTAATATCTGGGATTTCTTCAGCAGATTTGCTGATAGTACACACCATCGATCCACTGACGATTAAAGCTTTAAAGATGATATAATACTCAAGTAAAACAGATGTGTAAAACAAGCTATCAGCTTTTGGCACTCTTTGCACACCCTGAAAGATGACCGTTTTGTCTGAAGATACATCACTAAACATTTGATACAAAGAATAAGAATCCATTATGTCATCAAAATTGGAAATGGGAGATTCGGTCTCAAGATCTACGTGTTCCTCCCTCACACTTAGATCACTTAGTTTGACTGCTGTTTAACAGCATCCTTCCCTTCCTTTGGACAGTGATTCCTTGAATGGTCTGGCGAGAAACAATGGAAACAGAGCCCATGATTTTTACAGTGAGTAAAAGCTAAATGTGAGGTGTCCTTGCACACTAAGCATGGTGAAGCATTCAAGCCTGGAATTCTAGGCAAATTTCTCCTCTTCTTGAAGTTCTTCTTAGTTTTGTGTGCATTACCACTGTGATTCATCAAAACCCTCTCCAGCATGTCGATCACCTTTTCTAGAGCCATTGTAACAGACAGAAGTGAGTCCTGTTCCACTTTCATTGGGCATGTGCTAGGACTTACATGCATCCCATTCACAGAAAATTTCTGTTCACATTTAACAGGTCCATGTCCTTTTCCTGTTGTTCTGATATTTTTCTCTGAATGATACTCATTCAGGATCTCTTGCAGTTCATAAGCTGTCCATTTGTCAATGGACTTTGAAAGAAAAGTCAGCGCTAGATCAGAGTTTGGACAATTCCTAATGAACATTCGTGTGACATCAATCAGCCATTTATCCAGCACTTTTCCTTGTTGCTTCAGACACTCAGCTGTTATGTCCGCAGTGTGGTTCAAGCTCAACCAGTAATCAAAGGGTTCGTGGAAGAGTACAGTCCCTGATAAAAGTCTTGACGCTTGTGTACAAATTGACCTGAAGTGCCGCTGAAATATATTTCGAATAAAGTTTTTTTTTTACAATAAATGGCTAATTTTAATCCCAACAGCTTTTGTAATGTGCAAAACGAAACTGTCAAAAAGTATTCTAATATTCACAGCTTGGTAAAGCCCATTGAGTCAATTTTTGCAAAGACATAAGTGTTGTCGCCTTGTCATATGAGCTTCACCTGTGACTAAGAATGGATCAATTAGGTCTCAGGTGTGTATAAAAAGAACCCCAGTACACTAGACCTTCACATCAACTGCAACTAGAGCTCTACAAACATGCCTAAGATTCACCCTGAGACTAAAGTGTTGATTATCAAGAGGCTGAAGACCAGATCCACTGCTGATGTGGCAGACACCTTCAATGTGTCTCAGCGTCAAGTACAGAGGATTAAATAAAAGATTTGAAGAGACTGGAGACGTTTTTGACAAGCCCAGGTCAGGCAGACCCCACAAGACAACTGCTCGAGAGGACCGTTTGTTGGCTTGAAAATCCAAGGCCAGCCCATTTTCCACTGCAGCAGAGCTCCACGAGACCTGGTCACCTGAAGTCCCCGTGTCAACCAGAACAGTTTGTCGGATTCTATCTCGAAATGGCCTCCATGGTCGAATCAGTGCCCAGAAGCCAGCACTCAACAAAAGACAATTGAAAAACCGTGTGGCATTTGCCAAGGCCCACAGCCTGCTAAAAGGATGGACACTGGAAAAGTGGCAGAAGGTGGATTTTTCAGATGAATCTTCTGTTGAATTACACCACAGTCGCCGCAAATATTGCAGGAGACCTACTGGAGCCCGCATGGATCCGAGATTCACCCAGAAAACAGTGAAGTTTGGTGGCGGAAAAATCATGGTCTGGGGTTACATCCAGTATGGGGGTGTACGAGAGATCTGCAGGGTGGAAGGCAACATCAATAGTCTAAAATACCAAGAAATCTTAGCTACTTCTTATATTCCCAACCATAAAAGAGGCCAAAAGAGACTTGAACATCATTGAGGATGAAAGAGGAAGCATGGAAGACAAAACCAAAAAATATTGATGAACTCTGGGAGGCTTGCAAGACTGCTTTCTTTGCTATTCCTGATGACTTCATCAATAAGTTGTATGAATCCTTGCCAAACCGCATGGATGCAGTCCTTCAAGCTCATGGAAGTCATACAAGATATTAAATTTGGATCTCACAGCACCACTACTTAATTTGCTGACATATTTTTGTATTTGCAGTAAATTTGTTCAATTTCTGTATAGGCGACAAAACCTTTGTCTTGCCAAAATTTGACCTTTCTGTTTTGATTAAATGATAAATCTTTTCTCAGTGAAACTAATTTCAGTGCATTAAACATCATTTGGGAGGGTTTTAGCTGTTCATACGAGCTATTTCTAACACCAATTGATTAATTAAAAGTCAATAATAGCATGGTTAATAGCAGGTGTTTCTACAAAATAGATAAGCGACAAGACTTTTGTCAGGGACTGTAGTGTAGAAATCTTGCAATTGGATAGGAGAATACTGTTGGCAACTGAAATGCTTGCGTAATAGAGTGTAGACTGCATCAGGATTTGTTCGAATATCTAAACCACTTGACAGAATCCCCACCTTACATCCCCACCAACATCTTTGGCTTTGCCTCTCAGGTGGATTAAAATCTCTTCACCTTGCTCTTCCAAAGGCAGAAAACCCTTTCTTATGAAGTTTTTCATGAGCTCCACCCACTCATCAAGTGTAACAGTATCTGATGCGTCACCCCTGAAATTTGGAAAATCTTTGACACACAACTTGAATCTGGGAGGAATTAAGACATTGAATTCTGGTCGGGTGTGTATCTACTGACATGACTATTCTTTGATGCAGTATCTGTGTGATTGTGTAAATTCAAATGTGCAAGGACACTATTTACTGTACTATGTTATCCATCTGACTCATTATGACACTGGTATGGAGTGGAGTCGATGCGTTAATTGGCTGAGCCGTTTCAGGACTGGTATGAATTACAGAGCAGGAACTGCATTCGACTTCTATGCGCATACTGTTGTTTATACTGCATGTAGTACAGCTAGGGCTAATGTCTGGAAAAGGAATTGGTGTCACTAACAGACCTCTCCCTCATCCAACACTGAAAGGAGTGCCTATATAACCAGATTCAAACCTGTGTTTTCCATAATAAGTAAAAAGGGCATACAACTGAGAAATAGAAATAGAAAAGAGAAAGAAAATGCATACACTATGTTCTATAAATGCTGCAAAACCCCAAATTCATTAATAATGTCGAAGTGTCTACTTAAGAGTGTTTTCCTGATTGTTTGCCAAAGTCTCTGAATGACTAATAAGAGCTTAGCTGAAGGTTCTGTGCTATGAAGAATGAAGACAGGCCTGCCGGTTCGATGATCTTCAACCACCTTGATTGAAGTCACGGCACCAATGTGACCTTTTGGTTTCCGTGTCATCTGACTCGGTTTGTCCCACCCTTCATCAGCACTCACACTCTGGACTTGGATGACGTTAAAGTTTATTTGTCTCCTGCACACAGAGCAATAGGAGGTAAATGGCAAGTTCGAAGATGTTATAATTCCACCTACAGCAGTTCTCCATAGCTCTGCTGCTCTTAAATGTAACAGTATGGACTTATAAACAAAACAGACAGAAATAAAACAGTAATCTGAATTCTCAATGAAACGACAAACCAGTTCTTTCTAAACAATTCAGTTTTGTCTTTTCCTTTTTTTCCTAGTTCTTTGTGATCGTACATTACATTTTAAATACAGCAAAAATAAAATCAACAGAAACACTGTATATAAAGTAAAACATGATACATAAATTACAAAGTTTACATCATCCATTTTATGAAACTTACGTGCTTTTACGAACAAACATTTAACACAAAACATTTAAATACAGAAAACGCTCAAATGAACAAACAGAGAACCAATTACCTGCACAGAGAGCAATAGGAGGTAAACGGCAAGTTCGAAGATCTTATAATTCCACCTATTCAGAACACGTTTCATTTTGTTAGCACATGGCAAAATGGCGCGCGTGGAAAACAGACACCAATTCACAAAAAAGTATCAAAACAACTACACAAAGAGAAAGCACACTGAACAAATGAATCGATGTCTATGATGTGTAATACCTTTCCGACAGTGTCTAACATTTCACAGGAAATTATATTTTTGAATTTCACAGTGGAGCTACAAAAACGACTTACCTGTAGCAGTTCTCCGTAGCGCTGCTGCAGACTGTTCAAACTCAATGGGCAATAGCGCCACCGGCGTAACCAATAGGAAGCGCGATCACATTAACGCAGGATTTAATCAAAAGAACTAAGGCAAGATATTTATAATTATGTGCCATTTATCTCGTTACACACACACACACACACACACACACACACACACACACACACACACACACACACACACACACACACACATATATATATATATATATATATATATATATATATATATATATATATATATATATATATATATATATATATATTAATATGGCAGTATAGCTAGTTTTTTTTTTTAATTATAAAAAGTGTACTGACCAAAAAGTGTACTGAGGAACAAAATACAGGTTTGGATCCACATGGAGGTATATAGTTTGTGGCACTTGTGGAAATGTCTGTAAGTTTGGTTTTAAATATTTTTTTAAATAAAAATAACATTTTGTGTCAAAGGTTCTTGAAAAATAAACAACACACAAAATAATTTTAATTATTTTATTAATAAAACATTTTTTGCAATAATTTATTAAAAATGTTATGATTTCCATGCAGTTTAAGGGTACAAGAAATATGAAATGAACACATCCACTTTGATTTGTTCAAGAGCTCCTGTGTGTCTGTGTGTGTGCCAGTGCAAACACACGGGACGGTACAGCAGTGGAGCACACAAGTGTACACTTCCAAAAAGCACTGTATAGAAAAACAAAACAACATAGTTGTGGAGTTCCTCTTTTTTGTTTTTGATGGGCAGTGATGAGTTTTGTGAACTCAAAAGAGATGGCAAATTAAAAATTAAAATAAAGCAAAAAAAAAAAAAACCCCAAAACAAAAGTAGAGCGATAAGTCTTCCAGCACAGAATAAATAGTTTGTATAGCGATGTGTAAACTTGTAGACAGCACGTTTTCACACAGTGGCAAACAGACATACACGCTCACTGCTAACATTCTGTCTTTTTAACGTCATTTGTAACATCCCCCACTATCATTGTATTATACCTCTACAGAAAAAAATAAGTTGTTTACATTATATACATTAGAAGTGGTTGTTCATTCTCCTGGGGTGATGACAAGGCCTTGCTATTGTTTGTTACATAATGCAAAGATAGACCAGTTCACACCAGAATACGCATGGAGTCCAGCCCAACAATTTTCTCGAATCTTGTAGACTGAATTCCTGAATCTCTTTGCACAAATGAGTGTTTTCTTGCTTTAGAAGAACACAACATTTAGATCATTTTCAGTTTTGTAGTTTAACATCACAGAATTAAATGTCCAACAAATCAGCTCTTGACTTCATTTCCAAGGTTATTGCCAAGACGGTCCTAAACAACCAGATGTGCATTCCACAAACCATGATACATTTTCAAAAGCAACGTGTTAGCGGGTTAACCTTGTGTTTCACAAACACATGCACACACACAGTGATTTGAATCCACAGTATAGAACGTCCAAATAGAAATCATATAAAGCACTACCTTGGTCTTTATTCAGTTTTTGTGTTTTTCTAGTGATTTCCTTAAAATGAGACTACGTCACAAGTTCACTTTTCCCATAACGGTAATGACATGAATACATACTGTAGACGGACCAGTGTTTACCTTTCCATTTTTAAAAGAACAGTTTGTGGTGCATGGTACACTCTGAATGTCTTCATGTTTGTTTTTATTACACTCTAAAGTGCAAGACAGTAGTTCATGATCCCCATAACTGATGATTTCCTGTGCAATGTCAACATTAGTGTCATAACTATACACCAAAAGTACAGGTAGTGTAAAACATATTTAAAATATGAATCTTCCTTCCAGCTTAATGCACCATCAAGAACATACTGTAAATATACGTATCTATACAGTTAGAATGAGCTTATTATTGCCACTTTTATAATTATTATGTTGTGCATTTGTCAGAAATAATAGAGGACAATTATTAGCAAAATTAAATCATAGGATACCATGCATGAAAGATTCAAAAAAATAAATTATTTTTTTAATAAATCTCATACATTCTTTATGTATACATACTTTACCGTATGATTACTCTGAATAAGATTTTTATAATCTCTTGATAATCTCTTGTTAGTAATTACATTTCATCAAGCTTCTGTAGCCTGGACTAATTAATATTATGGTCATCATTATGATTTAAAAGTAGAGTAATGAATCATGCCCCCTCCTTGAGCAGATAGCTTGTAAACATCCCATTCACTCCAACTCAGTCTAAAAGACGTTTATTTAAAATAGATATTTGAGTTGCTCATTTGGATGATTATTTATTTATTTTTTATTTGAATACTAAAGTACCTATTATGCCTGGAAGTTTAAAACCAGTGTTTGAAACCTCAGTAACCAGCAGCCTGAAGATAAAATAGGACCAGTGAATTTCAGCATCTGCCTATTTTATGACATTATGTTGTATGAAATTATGCTTTTATTTAATTAATTTGTAAAAGGTTGAATTGAGAGTATACTGTACCTATATGCCATATACTGTATGTAAGGGTTTCAAATGAAATACAATATGCAAATGTGAGCTAGCCCTTTTACTTCTACTTATTCTCTGAGCTGAACTGTTAACACTTCATTTTCATTGTTGCTTATTACCCTCTATCTCTTCAGAAAAATATATCTTCTAATATATCTTTTATGTTGTTTTAAGTTATAATCTTTTAAGAACAATATAAGACATCAATTAATGTCTGTACATACACACATATTTTTCAATGTGAATTAATGAAATATTAATGAACATTGTTGTGAATTAATTTAATAAATTTTAACAGGAGGTTAAAGGGCAATGAGAAACAATGAACAAATGAAGTCAGTATGCAAATAAATTCTTGTTTTGTAATGTCCAATGTACACCATTTTCTGTTGGACATAGTGTTCACATGTGCCAAAGATGTTTCGTATTGTGGGATACTGACTGCTGAATGTGCCAAACAACATATCATAAAGACATTGAAGAATAAACAATGTTGAAATGAACTTGGAAATAAGAGCTGATTGCAGTCAGAAAGAAAACTCAGTCATAGTCATATGCTGAAAAAGTCAAGTCAAAATGTAGACAATCGCCTCTGCAAAACTCATCGTGCATTAGAAACGTCAGTCTAGGTTGTGGCCGTCATACTAAGACAAGCTCCCGTGGCGTTGTGGGATTTTTGCGTATCTGTTTGTGGTGTATTTAAAGGTCTTTGTCATCGTGACTCATTAGTGAGCATGAGGTACTATGACAACTGCTGTTAGCAAACGCACCTCTGTTGTGTTTCAATCTCCTCTCCCAAATAGTTGAGACAATGAATACCCATAAATGTTGAGTTATCACTAGATAACAGCCATACAGAAGGAAGTCACAAGTTAAAGAAATTCTCGATGCATTGGCTTCATATGGATCAAATGTGCTGTCACTGTTTTTGTCACCCGGTTGACACAATGCGGTCCATCAGGCTCCAGTAAGACACACGTTACAGTAACAAATCTGACAGAAACTAAAACCAAGACACCGACGGTGAGATATCAGCTGAAACGAACTCTTGCCTTTGATATGGATGATACGTAGCTTATTTCCGATAATTCATATTTTGAGTACATTTCCAGATTTACAAAAGTAGCATGACACCAGCTCTAGCTGATGCTCCCTATCTCTGCAAGACACTGTGCAAAGTTCACTGCACACAGTAACATTTCTATAGCAACTATGAGGTAATTTCCCTGTTGCTAAGAGCTAGGTGATGTATTTCACAATGTCACTCTGATACTAGGGTGGAACTTTCTGCCATTTCTCCCTGGAACAGGCAAATACGCACACCCTCCACCTGAGCCCTTTTAGCCCAAGCTACAACCGTAGCAACCGTACAACCGGGTTTTTAATCAACCAAAAAAAACAAAACAAAAAAACACAAGAAATAAACAGAGGGCGGGTAAACTGAGAGACTGCACCGGAAAGTCAAAACGAGGCTTTGTTCATACATGACTTGCTCTTATTAAGTTAATTACACTTGTGCTAATTTTTCAGTCCCGCTGTTTAATACAATATCGTTCTTCTGTCTTGCTGTGTGGACCGCTTCTTTTGTGTAACCTCGCAGCTTTCTGTGAGGATATTTTGGTTTTGCTCTGCATGGCGTACCACTTCCCTGTTATTATCGCAATTTGTGAGTCTTCTTGTTCTGTAACAGCCGGTCACGTGACGGCTATCGTACATCCCGAGCATAGGGCTGCATCTGTGTGTTTCAGTCCCGATATGCAGGATCAACTCGCTCAGCTGTAATGGAAGACTGACCCTCTAAAATCGCCGCGTTGGTCTCTGACGTCCCTCTCGGCTGGACCTGTGGCTCTTTGAGGTCGCACACGCACAACCTCTAATGTGACATTACTTGTGATAAATCAAAGTAGTACTCTTCATACTCTGATACCGGGATAGGCCTACATGATGCTAGCTGTTTTTGAAGAAAAACAATGTGCGGAACACGTCTATCCAGGTGCCCGCGTTACCCTGAAACACTCCCTTGTAGTCTTTAGCAAAAAATTGAGACGCTAATAGTCTTATTTACTATTAACCACTTTTTCACACCATTGGGACACTGAAGCAATACAACAAATTCATACCGGTGGCAACGGTGTACTTGTCTCTTCCTGTTTGTAAAGTTCTCCGAGCACCAGGCCTCATCAGAATAATTCATTTCACAGCATTTTCAAAGCTCACTTTGATGTTCGAATATGGTATTTACATGGCTGTTGACGTGGTGGATAAAGAGGTGGAGTCCTCGGTCACATACGCTGCCCATTTCCCGCAAGTTCCAGCAGAACCCATATGCACGGATATCGTGGAAAGGCTGCTGGCGGAAGCGTCTCTTTATTTTTTTTTACCAGGTAAGGCTACAGCTCCTGTCCTCCGTTGATCTGTACTGCTGTTTAGGGGTGGGTGTGTGTGTGTGTGTGTGTGTAGGGCGTTGAGTCCATCGAGTTAGGAACGGGAGGTGACGGGACCGAGAGGATGGGAAGTCTGGGTTGGGTTTCCATGTGAGGACCTCCAGTCACCTCCCTCCTAGCCTGAAAGATCAGTTTTGCTCTGATGTGGCCATGGATGGTGGGAGGGGGGTCACGAATGCATGAAGAGTTGGACCCCCCTGGGTTGCTCACACGCTTCTGTTTAACCGCTGATATTGCTCAGTCTGTCTTAAAATAAAAAAGCTGACCGCTTCTTCAGAGCGCAGGGCAGGCGGCGGGCCTCACAGGCCGGACACCATCACCCTGTAGGAGGGAGGCATGTGTCTGTGACGTGGGCTGGAGGCCGGGCTGCTGGTGGGACTGCTGCAGCTCGCGTCCACCCCTCCTATGGAGGGCAGGTAGGCGTGATGCAGGATCGGCAGCTGCAGGGACAGCCGGCGCTGTATGCTGTGAAGACAAACCACAAATGGTTGTTGTACTTGCAAGACCCAACATAATTCCTAATTTTATGTAATGCTCTTTACTGATTGCTTGTTTAACAGTGGGGACACTACAAGTAGCAAAAGTTAATTTATAATTATATCACGTAGTCACATAGCACATTTAAACCAGCAGTGACTTTGCCACATACTTTCAATTAAAGGTTCAAGGTTTAGCTGGTTAGCATGACCTCTTTAGGCCCTGCTGGCAGATGCCATAACTACACCATCTGGACTTAGTGCTTCTGCTCAAAAGTTCGGAGTTAAGTTTTTCTCCAGTCTTCAGAGTCGCATGATCCTTCAGAAATCAATCTAATATGATGATTTAGAGCTAAATGTTCGTTATTAATGTTTATTGATTTTCGCTACTGAAGGATTAGGGACTGTTTGTTTTTGTGGTACAGTATGCCTGACTGTGTGGATCCTGTCTGCGTCAGATTAAAAGTGCACCCCAAAATGCCGAAGCCCTTTAAGTCAATTACAGAAGTCAAATGGCAGTTATATAAACTGCACACACCACACCTCTCACGATTGGTTTTACGATTGGAGTCTCTTTGAGTTATTACTTTCAATTAAATATTAATTTCATACATCAATTAAGGAAAATGTCTTCTGTGTTTAGAAATAATTAACATCGATTAGTCAGACGTTGCAGGTTCACTTGCAAAAACAAAAAATATAAATGTCAATGTCAACTAAAAATGTATTTGCAG
The DNA here is from genome assembly GCF_018831695.1 of Puntigrus tetrazona. Classification (NCBI taxonomy): domain Eukaryota; kingdom Metazoa; phylum Chordata; class Actinopteri; order Cypriniformes; family Cyprinidae; genus Puntigrus; species Puntigrus tetrazona. The sequence goes on along the minus strand of NC_056717.1, from coordinate 10,249,584 downwards.
ACATAGAGAACAGGATCAATAAATTGCACATTGCATATTCCCATGGCAGAGATAGTGTTATTTAGCAGGGTCAAGGGACCATCAGCTACTGGGCTAAGTGTGTGTATATGTGTGTGTGTGTGTGTGTTTGATGAACAGTGACACACTGCAGAATTGCTCCTCTTTACAATCAAACATTCATGTGCTGGGACGGCCTGTAGTCCTCTAATTCTACTCTCCTGTCTATTTTCAGGGTCCAGTGCCTTCCGCTCTCACTAGAAATCACATGTTATGTAACCACAGCCCCCCATCCCTCTTTCCCTCTCTTTTTTCCCCTTCATTCCTGAACCTTCCTTGCTTTTGTTTACATTTTTCTTCATGATCTTTATTTTGCACTGCGTTAATGAGTTTATACAGAATGTTGTGGGACTGAACAACTTTAACAGAAAGAACAATTTTCGACTGTCAATTTTTTCTGTTTTTAAATAGCTCATAATACATGAGTGGCATTTCAGTGAATGACGTATGATGTAGGCGTAGCGTAAGCTCTGGTGAGAAGTGATGAACACGGAAGCGCAGAAGAGAGAGCAAAACAATATAAGCATTTCAATATAAGCCAAGAGGAAATTGGTTTTCCTTTACTCTAAACAAATCTTGTTGAGTTTATGCTACATCTAGATCCTACGTCATCGGCTGAAATGCCACACTCTCATGAATGCCTGTATATACCAACAGTAAGCAGAAGCTAGAGAATATGGTTTATGAAGTTTTACACATGGATTTTTTTAAAACTAATGCATTGCTTTGCTACATGGAGTACTTTTTATGATAGATGTATGCATCTTTTTTAAGATTTAAAATCTTGACCCACATTCACTGCCATAAAGCTTGGAAGAGCCAGAAAATGTTTTAATATAACCCCAGTTGTAATCATCTGAAAGAAAAATCATATACACCTAGGATGGATGGAGGGTGAGTAAATAATGGGGTAATTTAAATTTTTGCTTGAATTCTAGATAGACCCTAAAATGTAATTGTAATTGAAAGAAAGAAAGAAAGAATGAATGTCTAATGTTTTACAATGTAAAAACTAGCAAATGTTTGTCAAAATGTTAAATTTGGAAAGTGTGCTTGTGCTTCTTAATATCTAAAGAGATGTTACTTGGCCTGATATTTAAAAAAGAAATGCTCATTTATAGATTTTTAGGTGTCCAAACATGTTTGTGCATGCCACTGAGAATGCCAGTATAAAAACTTACTGTTCTGGTGAGTTGATGTCTTCTAGTGGACCTCTGCTTATCCTAGAAGGATCCATGGATCCCCACTGAGCCTGAGGTTTCTGCTCTAAGTGGTTCTTCAGAGATTTCTCTCCATCTTAAAACAAAGGCATGATGTTCAGAAAGCTGCCTTTCCATCAAGATGTCAGTGGTGGATTCAGCTCAAAACTGAGTCAGAACTTGCACCTTATATGACACTTCAGCTTGACATGTTTGGGAGTGAATAATGTATAACACTCCAATAAAATTGTTCTTTTTCTCTGAGTGACAATAACAGAGGAAAAGGGTGTCACATACTGAAATGAGTCACAGACTGACAGCTCTGTGTGATCGACAGGTAAGGAGCATGAGGTTTGATATCCACTTCTCTTACCTTTGCCGTCAGTGAAGTTGCGTATGCTCAGAATATTGTTGACATCTTGGTAGTGGTTTTGTTTAATGTATGGAGTCTTTTCTGGAGTGTCCTGCAGTTGCATTGTAACCTCTTCCAGTTCCTTATCCAGCTGTAAAACAAAATGTTATCATTTAATTTAACCATTCAATTTCTGTTTCATGAAAAATATTAAAGCATGTTCCCTTATTGATTTTGCAATACAAAAATATATGTGATCACTCTACTATTCCTAAAGTAGAAAAAACTTTGATTAATATCACAAATCAAAACAAAAATGCACACTTTTGCTCCCAAAAATATTTAATAGCCTTGATATAATAATCTATTTGTCTTATATGACCCCTTTAATCTGCATGGTGGTGTATTAGTAATTAGTTAATGTTTAAGTAGATTGTCATTTTAGGAATTTAATCATTGTTCAGTTTATGATTGACTTCGATCACCTCTGTGATTCTCATTCGGAGGCGGTGGTTGTCTGACTGTAATCCATCCAGACGGGACGTGTTGGCCTGATTAACACTGGTTACTGAGGTGGACGTCTTGGAATCTTCCTTCTTCTGGTTCTGGGTAAACTTTAACCTCCGGTTCTGTGTGGCAGCATCCGGGTTTGTACGCATTGTGACAAACTAACCAAAGAGAGAGGACAAAGACATACTGTTGAGATCCTGCCATTGATTTTGTGCATGATATATTTGTTCAGAGGGAGAGAGGAATCTTTGCAGTCTTTCAAATTTCTTTGTGTTTATTTCCAGAGAGCTCCAGGGGATGCAAAGTAAGCACTGTTCTCAATTATATTCAGGTGAACTTGCTAGGGATTTGCAGAAATCAAATGCCAGAATGTGCCTTTCGCTGACCTCTACAATTCTTTCCCCATAGGGCTGGAATGGTCCGTACATTGCAGTACTTACTTTTGGCACAAAAACCAGACACAGCGTGATGGTGCTGCAGAAGATGATGACCAGTGCCACGATGCAGAACTGCACATTAGGCTGATCCCTGGTCAGGAAGGACACCGCTGCCCCGATGATACACATGATGCCCACATTATACACACTCATGCCGATGTACTTGCTGTCGTTCAGGGCTGGAATGCTCACATTTCTAGTCTCCCAGGCCAAGAAACATCCAAACAGCTGGACAAAGAGAAAAGTGCAAACAATGACTTATCATTACAGGTTTTGCAATCTTTAGGCATACATGCAAATATATTTTTTACACCAGAAGACAAAATAAGATTATCGGCTATGTGACATATTCGACAGACAACCATTTCCACATTCTTCACTCTGTGCAGTCCTCAGTTTATAGTGATGAATCATAAAGCCAGTGAAAATGAACTGTGCTTGACTTATTTTATCACCCTAATGTCTCTAAAGGCAGCTAACAACACCTGTCCAGCTTTCTCAGGAAGTCAGAGCAGTAATCAAAGCACCTTTGTGTGAGACTGGAGTGAACTCTGAGAAATATGACTCAGCTAACTCAATGACGCACACTCCGAGATTTGATTCTGCACCCACTCGCCACAAATCTATTCAATCCTAATCCAATCACAGCCTGTCTCACTCTTTTGCCTCGTTCACCCTCTCATTCTCTTTCTTTTCTTGTTCTACTTGGAACGTGTTGGCTGTAAGTGAATCCATGATGATTTAGCAGGAGGTTTTCAAACATGGGAAGAGGAAGAACAAGAAATGTCACACAGCTGAGAACAGGAACGTGAGTGTGCTGGCATTTTCACTTGTACACGATTACGATATCTATAGCTTCAGTTTAACATCGAGCACTTCTTTCTTAACACTGCCTCCCACCAAAGCGATCACAGATGAGAAGAGAGACAAGGAAGGAAAGAGACAGGAAGTGATGCTCCATGGCCCACAGCTGAACCCTGACAGAGATCATCTATAGCAGGGCAGGGGAAAAGGGGAGGTAATGGCCTGCCCGTCAACCGAACCACCTGCCACTATTACAGCAGCAAGAACAAACGGACAAATCATTTCTACAGAGCACAAAGTGAGTCGAAGGGCAGGTTTTTATTGAGGATGTTGCCACCATTGACTCAGAGATAATGGTCAGCGCTATGGGCAATTAACTGACTGGAGGCATTCTGGTTCCTGGGGCACCTTACCAGTAATCTAAAGTGAGGTTAATTGGAAAGAGCAATTTCGCTCTTCTCCTATGGGTACAGTGTGTCAAAATCCAGTCAGTGAGCTTGCTAGATTTGCATTTGCAGAAGAAAATACTAGCTCTTGTAAGGCAGCAAAAGAACAATGTTAAAGTTTATAGCAGTGATCTCCAAGGTTACCCATTTAAAAAAATACAATGTTTAAGGGCTGATTATTATACTGGAATTTGGAGTAGCAACATATCAAACTGAATATCTCAATAAAATAATGACATTCCAGAAGTGTCTCTAGGATTACATTTTAGTAATTTGCGTCATTTTTGGCATTTAATTTTATTATGATAGGATAATAGGACAGTTAGAGCTGATGATGATGATAATTATTATTATTGTTCTTGTTATTAACTACTGTTGTTTTTATTGTTGTTGATAATATATCATATTTATATACAACAACAACAAAAAACAAATTCTACAAATTACAATATTTTAGAACATGACATAACTAGTAGAATGAATGAGTTTCTCCCTTTTAAAAATCTGTGGGAAGGCTGTGGCATAAAATAAAATGTTATTTGTAAATAAATAATTTAGACCAATTTGCTCTCCCCCTTGAAAGTTTGCTGTGGGCCCTGGCACCCTAGTAAAAGTAAGATTCGGGTGTAGACTCTAGTTCATTGTAAACATTAAAGACACATATTAAAGCAATAAACTACAAAAAAGGTGCGTTATAGTGATATAATGAGTGTTTGTTTTATTTTGAAAACTGTGATGATATTGTCTATTGATGATGAACATTAACTGTTGGGGGAAAAAAAAGAAAAGAAAATAGAAAGAGGAACATCAGTTTGCATGGCATTTGTATTTCCTGACATACCACAAGAGACTCAGAATCCAATATTGCGAACGCATTTTAAACACGGTGACATTGAGGTATTATATATTATAATTGACCAAATGCAGAAGGAAGTGACAGAATATTCAGACACCGTTGTCGGCGGGAGCAGATGGCGATCATGTTGACGCTCTCTAGAATGTTCTCACTCACCATAAGGAGGCCTTTGTAGGCATAGACAATCCCCAGCCAAATGGTCATGTGCGTGTTCTCGCAGTGCTCCAGGAAGGGCCGGATTGCGATGTCTCGTCCCTGAGGATCCGCCTGTGGAGACACAGTGAGGAAACCAATGAGTGGAAATAATCCTGGCTTTAAAAACACCTTTGTCACTAACAACAATAACACTGAGCCTGGGTTTATCTGCCTTGACTTTAAATGCTTCAGTACAAAGGTTCAGAATCTATTAAGTACATTTAAATTTATATTTAAAAGTAAACTTGCAATACTAGTACCAATACTGAGGCTATAAATACATTATGGGAACTTGGATCATTTCATCTCCCATGTGAGATCAACCTTAATGGGCTTTTACAGAGATAGTAAAAATAATATAGTCACATCTACAGGATATCGCTTGAGTGTTAACGATTAACATTGATCAAGTAATCAATGCCTGACCCATAAAGAGTTATTCTCTTTATGGGTCAGGCATTGATTACTTGATATTGATTGAGATATTTACAGTCCTGATATGCAAAGCAGGTCAGAACTGGACTCTTGAAGGAATCCGGCGAAAGAGAGAAGACCTCGACTGAGTTTCCCTCAATGTGCTGGCTCTAAAAGTAGCCAAGCTCTAACCCACTTTCTTGCTGCCCCAGTTTGGAAAACCTTAAGCTTGCAACCATGCAACAACCCGGACACAAAGATAGACAGGGATCCAACCTCCAAACGCATCCCTAAGTCTCACAGATTCTTCCCAGTTTAGTCACAGAGCGTAACAACCACGGCTTTCATCCGCCTCTTGTGTGGCTCTATCTGCGTTATTTGAGCTTGGCATTAAGGAGTTCACCGCTCAGAAGACATCTTCACAAAGTGACGGGGCGAGTAAACTGGGCCAGCCACTGCAAGAAGCTTTATTTATACATTCCTTGATGCGATGAATCCTAGAAGTCAAACTGTAGGACAATTTTAAACAGATCAAAGAGGAAAAGCTGATGACAGACCTCTTGAAGTCCTAGAAGTAGTTTAAGTAGGAAAACTGTTGATGTGATGTTAAGGAGCTCTACAATAGCAACAAAAGAATTAGAATAAAATAATGAAAAAAGAATGTCTGACTATTTTCCCATCAAAACCTAAAATCAAACAATATTACTTCCCTACAAAAAATTGTTTTTACTTCAACATTTAAGTGTTCCATCTGGCCTCAGAAACCCAAAATTGAAAAGATAAAACTTAAGAAATGCTTTCCAACTGCACAACAAGAGCTCTTCTTTTATCATAGCTTGAGCTGTAGTTAGTCGAGCTGTGTGGCGTTGCCAGGCAACAGTTGATGGGTTGGGCTTAAAGAGAGTGCTGTGCGCTCTGTTATTTCTCACTGCATTAGGCATCTAATGTAATTGTTCAGTGGAAGCTGGAAGGATGGGTGACTGACAGTGTCTGAGGAGAGATGGAGACGAGAGGGACACAGTTAGCTGACAAGAGAGAATATTATCACACTTTATAGACGGGAATGAACCATATGGCCACTGAGAACTAGAAACAGTGTGTATTAGTACAAAGTGGCAGGTCTGCACACATCGTGGGGGAACAGGAGGGACAGCATACGGAAAACCCTCAATAAACAGATATAGAAATATAAATAACTAGTAAAAAATTATTCTGAATGGTGATTGGTTAGTATATGTGTCACTACCAGTCAGTATGATTTTTTTTGCTACACTTTTTTAAAAATGTGATCAGTATCTATTTAACACATCTTCACTTAAGTAAAGTATTCTTTTCTTTAAAAACTTCTTTAACAAAATACTAACCCCAAACTTTGGAGTAGTACTGAATATTGTAACACAAAATTTCTATTTTAAATTAACACTGTTCTTTTAAACTTAATTTATCAAGGAATCCTAACTATTAAGTAGCATATTAGAAACTTCTGAAGGATCGTGCGATACTGAAGACTTGAGTAATGATGCTGAAAATTCAGATTATATTTGAAAGTAAATTACAATAGAAAACTGTTATTTTAAATTGCAATCATTTTTCACAAAAATATTTTGTTCCTGCAAATCTGATTAAATAGATATAGCCTCGATGAACATAAGAAACTTCTTTAAAAAAAACAATAAAAACCTTACTGATCCAAAACTTTTTAACAGAATATATTCAGTTAAAATTACTGTACTGCTTAGTGAAGTATGGCTATTTTATACTTATTTCAAAAAATGTATTGACATCTTTCTAAGAATGGAAAGTACTAAAGAAGAGCATTTGTTCAAAGTAGAAATCTTTTGTAACATTATAACCATATGTAACGGTACAACGTAATACGCAAGTGCTAAATTTGCTTAATGCATTAAAGTACATGGTGTGACTGAGCTCTGACAGCGCAACAAAAGTGTCACATGAATCTTGATATGAGCTTGAAAAAATAAGGAAAAAGCCAATATACAGTCTGTCAGTCAAAGTGGAGGATAAACTCCAATTCAGTGGCTGTCTGGGGCTAAAGCCATGCCTTGTTATTTTCTAACAAGAGAGCAGAATCAACCTAAAATGACAGGGAGAGTGACGGAAAGAAAGAGAGAAAGAGAGAGTCTTCAGGGTAGTTTGCTTCCATGAGCATATATTTTATTCCATTGGGAGTTTAGTACAGCATGAATGAGATTTCTATTATCCAGCCTCTTTCTAAGACCTTTGATTTTGAACTAAGCCCTTGTTTAAGAGAAATGATAGTTATAATACTCATTTGGACGGGTCAGTCACCCTCCTGTACATCTGTTTCTCTCTGACATAGCTTCTTGTGACCACAATCTCTTATCTGTAGTAATCCTTTTACATTACATCCTGTGATCTCTTGGCGGCTACGTGCCACTGCTTAAATGTACTATGAAGAGGCAGATATTGTTCAGTAGAGCTGAGAGTTGTTTAACAAGAAGTTAAGTCAATTATTCAGCCATCTAATCTTAAGGTCAACTCGAGCGATACTTCACTGACCTAATCCCACAGTAAAGCCATAACACACATCAAAGAACAAGGTTTAACACCATGGTTCAAAACTAACACTCGGCAAGTAAGAATTGACTTTGGTCAGTAAATACTTGCCAGTAACTTTCCAGTTGGCAAAGTACATTACTTAAATAAAATGAAAAATGACAAGATGACCCTGCTGATGAGAGACTCAAGTCAGAAAGTGCCATGATGTGAAAGGAGGGAAAAAAAAGATTTATGTTTTCCTTTAATATTTATTCTCATCAAAGCTGTATTTTGTGATCGATAAAAACAGTAAAAATTGTTAAAAATAAAATTGTGATATAAAAAATGCTTTCTATTTTAGTCAATTGTAAAATGTATTTTATTCCTGTCTCACGAGCCTTCAGAAATCATTCTTAAATTCTTTACCAGGGTATCCATCAATTTCAGGCACATTTCAGTTAACCCTTAAACATAATGCAAAATTCAAAATGCAGGTAAAACTCTTGTATAATCAATATGATTTTTTTACGGTGCAATATGCTGGTTTGGTTATTATTATAAATGCTGAGAATATGAATAGAATTTTTTTGTAAATCTTTTAAAAATATTTTTTAGATTTATTGATCAGTTTAATTAATTGCTGCAGAACAAAAGCACTAATTCCTTTTTGTAAATTATATATATATATATTTTTAAAAATAGGCTCATATAAATATATTTAAGAAAAAATACTTTAAATATATTTATATATCATATAATATATGTAAATATTTTCAAAACTGCTGCACGTGTGTGTGTTTATATAGGCTATACATAATAAATATACACAGTACACACACATATATTATGTAAACGAAAATGTTTATTTTGTCTGCGATTAATCGTTGCGACAGCACAAAACATATTTATTACAAAAATAATGCAAAAAAACAGTTCCATGACTGCCAAAAGTAAACAGTGCTTTCCTGTTTACTGCCTGAAAGCAAAGCATCTCTGTGTGGCTCCTCCAGGGTTGCATCTACCTGCTCCAGTTTGAGGATAAACCTGCAGCTGCACGCTGAGGCTCTGCAGATCTGTCTCCCTCTGGTGTGTGCTTATTTTTGGAGTCCACCGCTCTAAACTCCACTTCAAATGCGGTGACTTCAAAGTGGCCCTGCTGCAGTCCCTGCGGCTGAGCCTGGGAGCTGCCATCACTGATTCATTACGGGCTAAATGCATCATTAGACCAGGAATCTAACCCCGAACATCAGACGCATTTAAATATGCAAATGAGAACGTGCAGCGCCGTGTTTCAGATTGCCTTTGTTATTGCAGTCTAAAATGCTTTTTATTGACATCATTCTTTAATCTAATGCTCCGGAATATCTCGGTTTTAATCACAACTCCCATCTGCTTGCTCTCTGCGAGTCTCCGATGCAAATGACTTTCGCTATGTTGCCGTCACATGACTGCACCCTTCGCCCTACACAAAACACGCTCACTTATGAACATGCAGCTAATTTGCGAATAACAACCTTCATAAATGGGGTTCGAGTGCTCACTGTCAAACGTTATTAGAGCTCACGCATGGGCAAACATTTAAATCTGGTGACTACTGGGATTATACTGAGGTATTCACGCAGATGGGCTCTCTGAAATAGTCACGGACATGCGCTCACACACTCGCCTTAACGCTTACAGCTTGTTTTCTTTTCTGAGGGACAATCGAGATTTGTGACTTGGGTCGCCTATATATCCTCGTTGAGTCAAGGACACAGAGAGGTCCCACACATGATAAGCCATCAGTCCTGATAACTCATTAGGACCGCTGTTTTTTTCCTCCATGAGGGCTGGCATGGCAAACTGTGAGTGATGGAGGACAGCTGCTCTCCATCACGGTGCACTCTGCTGCCCTCATGATTACTGAAGCCACACGCACCTTTATGTGCTGTGGACGTAAACGTACGGAAAAGAGTAGATGTGTGTTTGTTCGACTGTGGACACTTTTGACATTGTACCGTTACATATGCTTTCAGGTTAGAAAATAATAAATTCTCTTAAAACACACCTTCGCACTCTTACTTGTTGTCTAAAAATGTCTATCAGTGTTCATGAATACATCACAAGCCATGAAAATAAATATTTCCACCACATCTCACATCTTGTGTTCACATACCGTGACTTATTTGCATAGCATTTTAAATAGCATAGCATATATGGCTTCATTCATAGCATTTTATGCATCCTAGAAAGACACTGAAGATAATATTTTCAATCTTTTTGCATAATTTCACAAAATAGATGGAAAATGGCATAACATAAAATCAAATATAATAGTGGTATTCACCTTGGGTTTCTTGTTTTTATTCCACACCAAATTCAATACTTCATCTCAAGTTCTTTACCTTTTTTAAACTTTCGAAAAACTTTATTAGGGCCAAAACTGTCATGGAAATGACACCCCATCCAAAATGTAAAACAGTTTTTTTTTAGGTTTTAAAATTATGATCTAAATAACTGACTTCAAGCAATGGTCGTTACAAAAGCCCATCGATCTGCTTCAGAGGACATGTAATAACCCTCCGGAGGTATATAGGTTAGTTTACCAATATGCAGGATATACTTGCGGATAGATCGGATTTACGGAGCTTCAAAATCATGGTCAAAATACACCAGAATTTCCAAGCTTGAAAGAGCCAGGATAAGTTTTTAAAAAACTCTGTCTTCATCTGAAAGAAGAAAGTCATATACATAGCATGGCTTCAGGGTATGCCGTAATTTTCATTTTTGGGTGAACTATTCCTTTAAGGCCAGTTCTCACTATTAACTAACAACTAACTACACTTTTGCCCCAAACTGTTAAGTTTAGATATTGGGTAGGATTGAGGATGTGTAATATGGTCATCTAGAATATGCATGTTAACAGTGGGAATTAGTCCCTTAGTACTAAAGTGTTACCAGACATAGCCATCATATAACAAAAAAAAAAAGGGTCTGCAGTCTGCAGCTGAAGAAACATCTATATACTTACTAAGAAAAATATCCTGACCACCCTTCCAGTGAAATTTATTGAAGTGCTCTTTGAACCTATCGGTGAAACGGTAAGTTCAAAATGGGCGGCAGTAATCCAGTGCATCTGAGGTCTGAACTGACCCAGTGCACTTCACATTAAACAAACTGCCAGCACACTTCAAACACTGTCTGATCTAATCCTCACGGTGAAGTCCCACTTGTGGCTCATTCACTTTATCATTCTGGGGATCATCCGTACCTCATTTTCTCTTGTTCTCGTTTTACCGTGACTCCATTGAGGTGCACATCCTGTCCAGGATATTACCCCCTTGCGTTAACATTAATTAAACATCATTATAAAGCTCTGAGTGAACGTGATATCTTTTGATGGTGTTAATTTTATACAAGATACAGAATGTTCCCGGGTTGTAATAACAAATTTGTCAATTATTATGTGCATAGGCTGCTGTCAAGATCTGTTAAACTGGTCCTGCTGGAGTTGAATTTAATATGAAATTTAGTTGTATGAAAGTTAAGCAGAAACTTGTGATTGAAAAAAGCTATACTTCCAGCAGTGTGACAAAACTCTTGCTTTTTTCTCCTTTTCTGTCTTTGGCAGACTCAAACATGCACACACACATCATATTTCTGTCGTTGCTAGCTGAGAGCGCAGTAATTGAGTCCTTGGAGGCTTGGTTTCTATGAGAGGCCTGTGTTGTGATGTGTACTGGGTTGTATTATGCATACTATAGAAAGTACAGATGGGCTGCTTAATAGCAGAAGACTTATGCTCTACCGCATTCATAAATAAGACTGATAAGGTCACTGGTCAATGAATACTATTTCTCAAATACTGTTTTAGGGCAAATGGAACCAGATAAATCACAATGCGTTTTATGAATATTTTTAAATGCTCGAAAGGGACACACTCTACAAAGTATAGGTCTACATTTAAATATCACATATTGTTAGAGGGGCCCAAAAAGTTCCTAAATAAAATGTATTTATTATAAATATGTGGTTTCCGTTCACAACAATTACAATATTAACACCTGTCATAGCACGAGTAGACTTATGTGATGCTTTCTTGCCTTCTGGGCCAGGTCATCCCAGATGCAGGCCCTCACGCAGGTAAAATGTGATCATGTTACTCTATCTCTTTCATTTGTCTGTTCTCCTAGGCAACTCTGAAGCGTGAGCTGCATGACAACTGTAAAGAGTGATATTTTACAGATATGTAGGGTTTCTTTGGACTTCAAAGAGGTCATATGATGTTGCTAAAAAGATCTTTTTTGCGCATTTGGTGCAACAGAGACATAATTACTGATTATAATGACTTAGTTGCATCATGCAGTTTCTTTTAATTAGAAAATGCAACTTGCAGGTTGTGAGTCAGAAGCACCAGACTGTCCTTGCAGAGTTAGTATTGCCTCACTAGTCTCAATGCACAGCCAGCATAGACTGCTTCCAGAATATATCTTTGGTTTTGAGACTTTAGTCTTTGCAATTTTAGGGATCTTATCTATGCACTAACAGCTTGTAACACTCCAAAGAGAAAGGAAAATTTAAAATTGTGTAATACGACAATAGACAGACAGACAGACAGACAGATAGATAGATAGATAGATAGATATATCGATCGACAGAAAATTGACAAAAAAAATAGACAGACAAACAGGCAGTCAGAATATAAACAGACAGATAGACAGACATAAAACAGACAGACAGAAAATAAATAGACAGACAGACAGATAGAAAAAAACTAGCTAAATAGATAGACAGATAGACTGGAAGACTGACAAAGCAGGCAGACAGATGGATCTATTGTATGATGTACGATGGATAGACAGATCTGCTTTAGAACAGAAGGAACATGACTGATCTGAATATAACAGACTAATATGATCAAAGTCTGAATAAAACCACCCATAACAGAAAAATCCATCACTGTTCACTGTAAATTACACAAGCTGTCAACGCTCCTTAACGCAGTCAAACAACAGCAACTCACGGACATCAGGGGAGAGCACAAGCTTCTGATATTCTCCTGTAGCCCATTAGGCTGGATTATGTGCCAGTGAAATTGACTGGTTTCAGGACTATTCATGCACTGCCACACCAAACTGCTCATTTCTGCCTACTGCACATTGTCAGGACGTTGACGACTCTTGGTTTTTGTTCTCTAGCTCATCTCACTGCCAAATTGGATTACCATGGTTGTAGGTGGCCATTTGAGCCAAATACTTTGCACTGAGTTCAGAGAGACTAGAAGATAAAAAATAAGAGAGGATACACGCTTGGCTTCTGCCCCATTGCATTTGGAAGCATGTTCAAATAGGAGCAGCCCATTCGCATTTCTCTGAGCGGCAGCCACGCTCTCCTCCCATCGGCCCACTTTAGACGAGCCGAGAGGCCAGCAATCTGTCTCTTTAACTAAGAGGACCAGGCAAAGGGAAATGCATTTGGAAGGACCATTTCTTTTGCATTCTGATGAATCGGGTAAATCTCGGCGTAAGAAGACAGAAATGTTTTGTAGTAGAACATCATGAAGAAGAACAGACTGTGTTTTTGCAGTTAGACAGACTGTAAACATTGTGAACATCTCAACCTATCAAAAAAGAACAAGTTCTCGAGGACATTTTGACGCTTGAGTTTTAAATTCAGCTACTCAGCGTGTGTGCAACAAGAAAGAGAATGAGTGAAAAATATAGACAAAGAGAGATTTTAGCCTGACAATGACTTAATGATTAATAGTATGGAACTCTATTAATTTGTTTCCATGGTTACAAACGAGCAGCTCAGTTCCAAGTCTGTTGGAATATTCTGCTCAACATTGATAACGGGTCTCTCCTAGCTTCACTTCTTATGATACATCAAACTGCACAGCCAGCCAATGAAATAATCCCGCAGTCACGCGCCTCACATGCGATTATGCATATGACGAGATGTCGTCTCGTTTTACACTCTTTCCTTTCACTCACACTTCATTTGCATTCCCATTAGTCACGCTGCCGCCCGTACCATGTGACTTCAGATCTGTGGCGTATGTACTATATGCGTATGTGTGCATGTACCTGTCAGGTTTTGCAGGTGTGAAAGAGAGTGCATTGATGTGTGTGTGTGTGTGTAGGGGGTACTGATGGCCGCCTGACTCTCTGCTGGACGATCTCCAGGCTGTGGACTGGCAGGGTGTCAGAGGGTGCAGTTGAAAACGAAAGAGGGGGGCTTGGCTCCATCCGGCTGCCAGGCAGGCTGTCTTACTGTCAGATGGTCAGAGCTGGTTTGTTATCGGGTCTCAGCTGCTCAGACTGGAAACAGTGTCAGTCGGCAGGCCGGTGCTACAGGCCCACACCGCAGGCGGTCTTCAGCCATCAGGGGCGCTAGAGAGGTCGAGTTTAAAAGAATTCACAATATCGAGGAAAGGATGGACTGACAAGGTCTGGGATTAGTTAAATTGTCTTGATTCTATTGCACTATTAATGCATATTTTTCATTACAAAATATATTATGTGCATACTGATTAAGGAGAAAAGTTGGAGTTAGAATGAAATTCAGTATGAATAATAAATTTGGTGCATCCCCTTTTTGGTTGCTGCATTATTACTTATATATTTTCCCTATATAATATATGGCATTTATTAACAGTATATATTAACATATCATGAAAAATCTATGTATTAATCCAAATTTTTCAGATTTCTTTTTATTATTTGATAAATATTATTATTATTTATGAAATATTTTTTCTCTCTCTTTCTCCATAGGCTAAACTTTCTTTAATTTAAAAAACAAATACATATAAAATTTGTGCTAAATATTTTTTATACCATTTGTTTTTCAGTCATAATCCTTACCCTAACCATAAATGTATAATTACACTGTAACAATGACACTTCAAAATAAAGTACGCCATTTTATTAATTTTCCAAATTCCCTTCAAATAAACCTGTTTTTATAAAGATAAAAACATTCGATTTTCAGCATGGTCTCAGACCCCACTGTATCTCACTCCTACACCAAACCCTGCATAAATTATCTAACGATTTCTCTCAAAGACAAATCTAAAAAAAATCAGCTCATTTGGAGTCGTGCGGTAATGACGGACCACCTGCAGCCCGTCACATCGATCCAATCCCTCAGATCAGGCTGCAGCACCTGCCTCTCATATCGGCCAAATGACACATTTCATTCTCACGGAGACTCAAGTCTTATGAGAGTAATGAAGAGCTGTTTGTGACTGAGTTATCTGGCTCGGTTGGTCTGTGCGGTGCCAGCGCTATCGACCCACGCTTCAAATCAGCCTCTCTTTCACACACAAAACCATTTTGGGGGTGTGAGCTTCAGCACACAGCTTCATATTAGGGCTAGAGAGAGAGAGAGAAACTGTGCTACAGGGTGTAATACTCAGTGTGAGAGTGTTGTGTAAGAAGTTAGTTCTGTATAATCATTTTTAGGGCCAATAAAAGACAAATATAGCTTGTGCTCACATCCAGCTAAAAGACGATGTCGGAAAACAAGACCATCAAATAGGTTAATCAAAAAAAGCTGTTCCTGCAAGCGGATCTGAATGGCGCAGTGAACTTGGCGCCAGTCAGGATGATTAAAAATACATGCGTTCTCCAAGCTAATTCATCATGAAAACCTAACGAGAGCAGACATCACGCACAAAGTAGCATCAGCAAACAGAGAAAGAACTCTGAAGCTCATCCATAATGCTTGCTGTCACCAAAAATTTTATTGTAGAGCAAAATCTTTATTCTTTTCTAAACCTGTATGACTTTCCTTTTACTGCAGAACACAAAGGAAGACATCTAGAAAAAAGTTTCAGTGGTTCATATAATAAAAAACAGTATGGTCCAATAACATAAGAAAGTGAAATTTGGAAAAACATGATGATGAATAAATGAAGACAGACTTTTCATTTGTGGATGAACTGTCCCTTTGCATGAGGTACAGTCTGATATAAAAACGACGCTGATATGGCACAGTTTTTTCCAAAGCTTTTACCCAAGATCACACTGGGGTCATACAATCTGACAAGCTATAATCGCAAAGGACCGGAAAACTTGCATCGTGTGCACAGAGCGGCGCTATCAGATCTGGATCCCAAAAGGAACGAAACCCATTGCGGAGTATAAATTCATTACAGCTGGTCTGATTGCAGGCCAAGTCTGTCGAGATCTCAGAGCTGATGAGAGCGGGAGGAGGAACGGGCAGACAGGCTGCGTGATTGCATAAGAGAGCAGTCTGATAAAGAGAAAAGACACTCTTTTAACACTGAACCTCCAGCATTCCAGTCTATGTATTATATGATTTCAATTGTCATTGCAAAACCAACCAAATTCAAATTGCCCATTCAGCCACTCTCTAGATAAGGATGGGCTATATCGAGATGGCAGTGCGGAACAAATTACAGTCAGAATCAATACTTGTCAAGCTCTGATGTGATCATTACAGTGTATGCGGGTGCTATGGGACCATTCGCTCCATCTAGCTCCTGATCATGTCCATGATTAGAAAAAAAAGACCAAAACTGACTATATATCAGAATAAAATATGACCTTTCCCTGCTCTAACGTGTGGCTGTCCACAACACATCTGTCCCTCCATTAGTCTTTCATTGCCCAACTGGAGCAAAGTTAAAGAACCACACACAGCACCACTGCTCATCCACACCAGCAGAGGGCGAGACTCAAATGCATGACAATGACAACATGCAGCTGGTCATAAAAGAAAGACATGAATATCCAGAATGACATGGGGGTGAGCAAAATATCAGGAAATATAGTGGAAGTGAAGTAATCCTTTAAATTATCCAGGTATTTAAAATGCACTTTTTGGAATTTTCAGTATAACCAAAGTACTCACACTATTTATAATCCAAAACCGTATAGAATAGCACATAAGTACCCAAACTGGGTAACTTTGATTTATTGATGATAATATTCATTTTCCACAACTACTTTTTACTGTATATGTTCAATTTAATGGCTGAAATTTGGAGGCTGAACAAGGATATTTTCTACTGCATTAACCTCTTAGACGCAACAATATGTTTCGTCAAATTCTGCTGTGCCACTTTGAGAAAGACCTCAACAAAAAGTTTGGTACAAAGTGTTAACTTACCCATGAAGGATTTCTGTGTGTTTGTTAAGCAACATGTATACTATAACTGGAAGAATGGGTTCGTCCCGTGTCAGCCTAACCCTAACCCTAGCTGTGCGAAAACTGCTTGCTTTCACATTGAACATTTTTTCAGAAAGGCTGTGTGGATCAAACTGAAAAGACAAATATTTAGCAAATATCACATGCATTATACATACAAAGATGTAAGTGGCTGTCTCATAAAAATCCTGTTGCCTGGGTTACAATATGTTATTAATAGGTGTTTGCTTCAGAGGCCCTTTGAAGCCCTTTGATGTGGCCTTATTCTGGCCCCATGGAGCTGTGTATGTGAAGGGCATAAGGGGCCACAGACCTCTCTGATGTCTCACTTGCCCTGCCCACTTGCTTAACACAAACATCTCTTCCAACAAAGAATGAATTATGCAAGAAAAGACATTGTGACACTTCAATAAATCATAACAATAGTTCCAAACACCTCTTACATCATGTAAAATCCTAAAAACGCAGTCTTTCTTTGTTGTTCCAAAACATTTAGAGAGATACAATCTTAATTACAGATTTGGAAGATGAGCAGAGACAAACACTCTCTCTCTCTCTCTCTCTCTCTCTCTCTCTCACACACACACACACACACACACACACACACACACACACACACACACACAGGCTCCTGATTGGCCCATCCCATCGCAGCAGTGTGTTGTGGCATGCAGGTTAATGAATGTGCAGATGGCGGTCAGGAGGGGGGCTGCGCCTCCCTCCACTCCATCTCCCCTTTTTTCATTCTTCACATCTCTCCTTCTCCTTTAACATCTCATTTATCTACTTAATTCCCACCCTGCGCTGCTTCGCAGCTCCCTCCGCGATCACCTGCTGCGTATCGCCGTTTCACGTGTGAGTGTGTGTGCATCCTGTGAGCAGAAAGCACGTTTGATTTCACAGCTTTCCTAACAAGGGATTCGCCAGGGCGATCACAATAGCGTTATTACTGCCTCCTCATGCAGGGGAGAGCCATAACTGAGGACAAAGGCGGGGTTAAATATGTTCGGCAGGCACCTGCGGTGTGGATCGCGGATGCATGAAATCTCAGGCTAAACATGTCCTGAAGGACGGAGGTTCTATGCGGGACAGGGCAGGAGGGCGGGGCGAGGAGCGGTGATTAGGAAGGCAGCCGTGCATGAGTGTGTCGAGGAAGACGCGGGGGAGAGAGCAGACTCCTGTACGGACTCCCATGGCCCGGTGCACTAAGTGACTGGTGTAGGGTTTAATAGTGCCATATGGTTTACATCTCCGCTCACACCATGTCTTTCCTCCAGTGCTTGTGTGCGTATTGATCCTGAGGGCTCTTTCCTTCCCCTCCTCCTCGCTCTTGCTCTCAAATCTCTCGGTTTCCGGACTGCAGAGAGGATGGAGGCCTCCACGGCAGACTGATGCTGATAAGAGCAGGAAGCAGAGGCGCTCTGGGCAGAGACGGTAGACTACGTTCCCACCGCAATGAGATATCCATCTGTGATATGCATTGAATTTGCAGTGATTGCTTTAAAACTACATGAAATGAAACTGTACAAATATTTAAATGTTGTATTATGGAAATTGAAATGGGTACTGCAGTTCAAATTCTAAATATTAGAGAGTGTTGTTTCTCTTGCTCCCTCCTCTTCAGATTCAATGCTCATTTGGGTTGCTAGATTGCGGACACGCAACAGGAATGAGCGTCAGCGAATGAGTTGTCAGTTTTAGGCAACGATGATTTAAGACCAGTCTACGCAGTAGCCAATTTGTGACCGGAGTCTGGGCAGTAGAGAGCGAGTTGCGCCCTGTCCACACTCCGCTGGGTCCAACAAAACCGAAACGAGCCACAACGCAATGATATTAGCACAAAATTGAAACAAGCCGCAACACAGCAAAATTTGCACAACTCAACGAAATTAGTTCCATGTGTTGTGGAGATTTCTTTACATTATATTTCTTTACATTTTATTGTGTTGTGCACTGCTGGTCCACCATACAATACGCTATGTTTTTCTGACAACTGGCACCCCTATAGGATCCTATAGGATAAACTGGCAGTGAACGGAATCATACAGGCCAAAACAAAAACAGACATTCCAACACAGAACATACACACTTAGAATAACAGCATGAATGAATAAATGAATTTCAGCATGTGCCACCAATGAAAATAAAAATTAAAAACAACTGGAATTCAGTCATATGCAGATCGCTTGGAGATATGGCTGTGGTAACATTTAGCCTGCCGTTTATAATCTTGTCTCTTCCCTGCCAGCATTTGTAAATACTGTCGTTCTGAGTCTGGTCAATAATTTTCAATAAAAAGTGTTTAGTAGCAGTTTGCGAAGCAGCTTTTGGGAGCAACTAAATTCAACTGATAAGCGACATCTGTGCTTCTCCACTCTGGATAAGCACCAGCCGCCACTGCACACATCTGAGTCTTAAGGCCTCTTAAATGTAATGAACTGTGGGGCACAAAGAAACACACGGTCCCCTCACAGCTGCTGACAGATTATGAGTGTGTCTGAGCAGCAAATTTCCATTTTCTGTTTCTTGGACTGTGCATTGTATAATTGAACTGCATTTTAGTATTTTCTGTAAAAAAAAAATATGCAAAACCTGCCACCATGACGCTAGGCTGTTCGGAAAGCTCTTCAGCTTCATCCTTTGAAGGCCACTGTCCAAAAGAGACATTGTATAGGTCAACAGGATATTTAGCTCATTTTATGATCTGTCATGTGAAAATCATAAGGTCAAATGCTTTGAAATGTAATAGCTCAACAAACCACATGATTCAAGGTATCATCTATGTCTGGTGAACCAACGTGTGGCGGGATGAGCTCCATGCCAAAGTTTAATACTCAGGGTTAGTGTATAGCGTGCCTTAGCAAGCACCACTAATAATAGCATTTCAAGAATATCACATCATTTCAAGGCTTCCAATAATGAAGCTCGGATTACAGCCACAAATCAGTGCAATAAAACCCAAGGTCTACATTCAAGCCCTGTAAAAAACCTCTTACCCAGACTGCCACTTCTAAAGAAGTGAGGACTGTTTCCAAATCCAAAGCAAATATAATCAGATGATGCAGCAGACAGGATCACAAATCAACCTGACGTCCCATTCATCACCCTGATAGTAGCCAAATAAACCAACACCCTCACTTCAACACTACCACTACTATTTACAATCACATGATGTATGGATGAATACATAAGTGTCTTGTTGCAGCACCGGCCTCAAGGGACGGTGGCCGCCAGCGACTAAGGCGACCGTGAGCAAACACTTCTTCATAAGAGCCGCTGTGACTCAGAGAGGGCATATCGTATGGGTTCGTGTCACCAGCTGCGTGCGTCATTATGCCCAGGTGGGTTGGCACCCAGCCAGCTCCCCTGCTACCGCCGAGGGTTTAATTAGCCGAGCCTCAAGGCTGTGGAGTCCCGAATGCCTCGGGGGACGGGGGGGGTGATCTGTGTCACACGCAACGACATGACGTTGACCAGCCATGACACCGCCGCTCCTCTCCATCTTGCTCGATAGAGCGCATATCCATAGTTAACGGATGAGATCTGCCTCGAGCGCCGCCTTTTCCCCGCGGGACGAGGAGAGAAAAGCATCTCCTCAAGGACTCGAGGAGTCAACACTGCTGTGCACCCGGCATCTGTATGCACCCTGCCACCACACTGCTGATGCAGCAAGAAAGATGTGCACACGAGGGAGCAGAATGCAGCTCACACTGCTGCCCTTGCTTTGCCACTCGCTAATGAACAGCCGGTCCATCTGCCCCATGTGCATGTTATCAGAACCCCGTGCCATTATTTTTACATTTTGCTTTTAATTATAAACACATTTAATCAACGCTTCCGTAATATTAGTGCTGAAAGGCCCACCTGTGACAATCGTTTGTATTTAACAGGCCCATAGGAAAAGTTTTATAACTTTACATCATTCTGCACCACAGCAAAAAAACCTGTATTTTCCCAAGTTGTGAGTTGCAGTCTAATTGTGATGATGTAATGTAAAAAGAGACTTTTCTAATGTGCTGGCTGCGAAATAAACATGCAGTTATCCATGAATAGATGAGTCAGTTCTTCTAATAAATTACGCATATGTTTGAATCAGTCTGAGGGGCTCTTTGCTGAATGAACTAAGCGAATCCATTAGAACAGTTGTTAAATAACCATAAAAAAGACTCACAAATACACAAAAACAATGGTTTGAATCAGTATGGTGAACCATTTACTGAATGAACCGACTTCATCAGAATTGCTATTGAATAACCATAAATGTTATTAATTTGAATCAGTATGATGAATTCTTTGCTCCGAATTAACTGACTGAATCCATTAGAACAATTATTAATTACCTTTCGACAAACTTACTGAAGTCTTTCTAAAATCTAAAATTAGGCAATTTTGTTCATTATGAAATTATGATAAACTAGAATTTTATTATAAAATGTATTTTTTTCATGGATGGTTATTAATAGGGGAACTGGGATGAATATGGTCTCCCAGTAGTGCTGCACGATTAGCACAAAAATCATTATTGTCGATTATTTGCTTGAAAAATGTGTATATAATTGTTTAAAGCAACTTTGTGTCATATTTTATATGAAAATAAATAAATAACAAATAAGCTGAAAACATTCAAACTGAAAAAAAAAAAACATTTATTGCTTTAAATTCTCAAATGTCAAATATTCATTAGATTGGTTTCTTCTTTAAATTAAAAAAAAAAATACAAATATGTATGGTATTATAATGTTAAACTAAAACTATAATGGAAACACTGAAAAAAACCCATAAGATAACCTGCACAAGGAAAAAAAAAACACATCTTAAGAACTCGTAACATAAGTGGACAATCATTGCCTTTTTGAACAATTACATAATTGTGGCATCCATAATTGTAATTGTGTTTAGAAATTCAATTAATTATGCAGCCGTATGTCCCAGAATTATTATATTCACTGTGTTGTTTTAGAAATGCTATATTAAACTATTAAAGGAATAAAGGAATCTACTTTTTGTCATTTATCTGTGTAACTATGAACACTATACAAGGACTATGGTAATTACTGCCTGCTAAGAAGTGCTATGCATGCACACAAGCGCACACACACACACACACACACACACACACACACAGAAACATGCATCTGCGTCATGACAATGCTTAAAAACAGCTGTAAGGGAGGCACATGGTGGACACAGAGATATTGCAGCTGTGCGTTTTTCTCTCCATCTTTTTTTCTATTACATGCCCTCATGTTCACTTTCTTATTCTCAACACACACACACACACACACACACACACACTAATGGATTTTCTTCTTTGTGAGGAGCTGTAGAGCTGAGTGTAATGGATCTGTCTGGGGCTGTGATTGAGAGTGTCTGTTCAGGACCAGAAGAGAGCAAGAGAAGGAGAAGGAGTTAAGGAGTTTACCGTATTCTTCAAGATTTTTTATTCATTCTATTTTTTTGCATATTTAGTATGGTAGAAATAAGACAGGAAATGATGGGGAGTGATGAGCACTTGAGATTTTTTTCAGTGTCTCACAGATTTATTATTAAATGCCTTTTACAACAGAACTCCAAACACAAGGCATCATGCTTTGTCTTGTGGGAAGATTCACTGTACATTTTAAAGACCATGCATTCTGTTCTATTCTGCTGCATTATGTGTGATTATGAAAGATCATTGTTTTCATGACGACTGGTTCTACTTCAAAGTGCTTGGGTAGAATAACACTGCAAAAAATGACTTTCTCAGGCAGAACTGATGTTATTTTCCCCATTCATAAAACAAGAACAGCTGAATTATAGTAGATACTCAGCTAATTGTTTTTTAAGCTTAAACCTTAAAATGGGGTTCGACAAATAATTTGAAATCTCTGCAATTTAGTCAGATTAATTTATCATGATTTAAAGAAACATTTTTAAAGAATCATGTGATACTGAGGATTGGAATAATTGCCATTACAGGAATAAATTCATTTTAAAATAATAAAAAAACACACTGATTTTAAATTGTAATTACTTTTTTTTACTGTATCTTGAATTAAATAAACGCAACCTTGATGAGCATAATAAAGCATGCAGTTATCCATTCAATTATACCAAAATGTCTAAACTGAATTGAGTCATCAAGAGTGGCCAAACTGACCCGAATTCACCCCATTGGCATGTCAGTGCATAATAAATGGGCTTCAGAAAGCTACAAATCTCTTGAACTAAGTGCATGAACAATGCCATCTTCAGTGACAGGGGTCTCAGGCCTTTAACAATCTGTACATCAGATGGCCCTGATGGACAGTGCTCCTTTCTAAAGTACAGGAACCCTTGACACCATCTTTAAATTAGAAGAACTCTAATTGATAAATTGCATCCCCCTCATGCTCAATCAACAGTCGCATAGCAACAGTGAGCCAAGAGACAGAGTCTGCTTATCCAGACCACATGAATGCAAGAGACAATGGGAAGACAGAACGATTTAAGGGAAATGCAAAAGAGAGACACATTCTTGGATCACTAGGAGCAAACTGGATTTCATAAAGCTTAGCGGAAAGGCCCAAAACACATGCATCTAATAGGACCTGTCGCATTAAACATTCAACAAAGACACATTCAGGATTATGTTACATATGCACTCAATAAACTGCCATCAATCATCTCCCGTCTACTGCAAGTACTCTATACATCTTTGGCACCATAAGCAGAGCCTCAACCAGCTCCTGCTGAAATGACTGATGGGTACGGCAGACAATATCCATGTCCACATGATCCCGTCGCTCCAGAAAGCGAGGTTTTCCCTGCTGCTCCTCGCACATGATCAATGGAGGAGTGAGGTGGGTGGCTTTTTCAGCTCTAAATGACCTAGATTGTTTTGTTAAGCCATTGATTCCTGCAGAAACCACAGCTGTTTAACATAAAGATTCCTACAAGGCCTTACAGATTACTGAACATACACACACACACACGCACACTCTGCAAATGTCCAAACACATCATACACAAAATGGGCTGAGGAGGACACAAATAGACATATGGCTTTTTATCCCTGCATTATGAGCTCTACAGAGACGTTCTTTAACAAAAGTGAATACAAGGATGTTATTCAAGGGTACATGAAACATAGTGGTTGCCCCCACACTACTGATAGCTTCACAGATACATAATGCATGTGATAACCCATTACGAGAAAAGCAGAAAAAACACAAGTAAAAAAAAATTAAATAAAACAAAAAACGACCAGCATGACAGCCCTGACTACGCAGGTAAAAACATTGCGATTATTTTTTCTTTTGCTTTTCTTTTCACATCTTAGACATGTATGTCCCCAAATGGATAGTAAAAACTCCCCAGTATTTTGGCATATTTTTTCACATGGACTATTTTAACGATGTCCTTACTAGCTTCCTGGGTCTTAAATGTGTCAGTTACTTTGCTGTCTATGGAGGGTCAGAAATCTTTTTTCATCAGAAATATTTTAATTTGTGATCTTTAAAAAAATGTATCCATTTGTAAAATCTGCAATCTGACCCATGCAGTTCATGTAAGTAATTAAGAAAAAAAAAATCTATATATTTCTTAGATATTTTAAATACATGTAAAAAATGTATGGATAAGTAACCAAATAATAAAGTTTTTAAAGCTTTTAAAACTTTTTTACAATTCTAATATTCGAAGCACTTAATGTTTTATGTAAAATACGGCTCATAAAAGCAAAACCAACTGCGAAAACTAACTGGTTCAGTACATAAAAGGTCATTATTTCAACATAAAATCACCAGAAGCCAGTCAAATGACCTCAAAATGTTAGAATGTGCGCTTACGCACTGGATGCCCTGCCAAAAAAGTAGATCCAGCTGAGCAGACCTCAGCACACTCCAGACCTCCATCTAACTCACTTCCTAATAGAAGCACATATGTTTAGACCAATTATTTCCTTTATTAAAGGTTCCTCTTAAAATAAGCATTTGCACATGAAAAGACCAGGTGACTCATGGCTGTCTGCCTGTCCTCAGTCTGACACAGAGAGTGAGAAAACTGGGATTTGAACACTTCAGAAAATTGACAGACGGCACACTTTCACTCAGGAAGACTAAGCAGCAAGTGAGCAGCAATAAATGAGTGTTCCTGTGTTTTTCTGCATTCAGAAATCTGGACACATCTCGTTTTATAATGCTTTTCTATATCATTTCATCCATCATCATATTTTGATGGATTACTGTTGCCATGATTGATAGAAAATGTAAACAAACTCTTTTAAATAGCATTCAGTTTACCTTCTGCTTTCTACAGGCAGGAATAGAGCACCATTAATTACAGCAGATAAATAGAGCTGACTTTTGTGAATAAGGTGCTATAATGAGTCTAATTTACATAGAAAGCAGGTATGTTTGTGCTAAAAAAGTATGACAATGGCTTAATTTAAATATTCACAGTGCAGCAATATTTCAGCACTGGTTAAATGTATTGTGGGTGGTATTTGAATAAGAAGAGGGTTTTTGCGCTGAAATATCGCACGCAAATGTGGCAGCTGTTTTGTGAATTCGGTCTTAGAGTAAAAGTATTTTATTCCTGGGATTACGAGAATATTAATGTACTCTAAATTTTTGCATTTAGTTTGTTCAAGACACACTGAACATCAAATTCTACATACTTTACATGTCATCAAGTGTGTCTATTCCTGGGTACTCGCCATTACAGCGCCTGTCCAAAGCCTTTCCCTGTATTTTTGTCTTGGGGATCAGCAGTGACAGCACTGGTTTATGGGTGTCAGAAACCTTGGCTGTTGCCATGGCAATGCCACACTGCAATACTGTGTGCAGGCAGACTGCGCTTGCTGCAGCATCGACACGAGAACAGGAGCGAGAACGGTGAACGTTGCAGGAGAAACCTGCTGAATGCTAATCAGCCCCTCCACAGTTTGTCCTTCATCAGACCAGAGGAACACTCATGATCTACATTAACCTGTGCTCACAATCTCTCTCTATTCCAGAAAACATACCAATATCCATAAGGGAACATTTTTGCTATTCAGCTATTTATGATCTGAAAAGCTCATTTGCTCAGATTCTTCTGTTTGGGGGCAGTTGAAACCTAAACCTTTTTTTTTCAGTTAAGTTGTTCAGCTATTATGCGTTACAGATCTAAATGTTTTTGAAAGACGCGTCTTTTGCTCAACGAGCCTGCATTTATTTGATCATAAACACAGATATTGAAAAGAACTGTTTTGCATTTTAATACATTTTAAACTGTCATTTATTCCTTATGTTAAAGCTGAATTTTCATAGAAATCATTCTAATATGCTGATTTGCTGCTCAAAAAACATTCATTCTTATCATTGATGAAAACATCTGTGCTGCTTATTTTTTCCCCTAGAATTCTTTGATGTATTTAAGGTTCAAAAGAAGAGCATTTATTTTAAATAAAAATAGTAATATCTTTATTTTCACTTCTGATTTAATTACATTTTTTCATACTTGGCTATTCACAGAAATCGTTTTGAAACATATGGTGTAAGAGATTATATTTAAAAAGTTCACATAATATATGCAGTCTTTTTAATTAATGTGAGGTCCTAGAAACTACTATAAAATTATACATGAATTAGAATAAAAGGTTGTTTAAAATAGTTCTGGTAGAAATAAAGCATGTCACACTGCAGGGCACTGCTATACATGTCAACCCTCCTCATACACTTATACATACTAATGTAGTACAGGTATGAAACTTTAAAAATCTTCTGAAAGCTCTTCTTTTTTATAACGACAGTGTTCTATGCAGGACATATGCCCCAGTTTTTTGTTTTTCTTTCTACAAATGTCTGCAAAGTTTGAGTTCTTAATCTGGATCAGAGGTAGCTGAAATAGAGCCTGTTTTCTGCAGAGCAGTTTATGAACACAGAAGTTTGCCGCTCACATAAATGCTGTCGGCTGCGTTCAGATCAGTTTATGTTCTTCTGTTTCAAATTCCTGACAGACTGTCCACTGTAATTGTCTCCAGCCTCAAAGACATTACTTAATTTTAAATAAACACATACTCAGTGTCCTGCAGCAGCGAACAATGGTTTATTCCAGAGCCAAATGTCATAAAGTAAATTCATAAAGTATTAAAGTTGAACCGGCACTGATGGATTCAGCTGTTAACAGGTCGTCAAATTGCTGCATTGCTGGTTACTGGCTACAGAGTAGATTGTGCCTACTCAACTCAACAATATCAGGACACAAATCACTATACCCAACAGTCACTGGTAAATACTGGCATCAGACAACTAACTTTCACTGAAAAGGAATGACTTTTAAACTGTTCTTTGCTAAAAACTGCTCTCCCTGCGAATGCCACTTAAAAGCCCACATACATGGTCAAATACAACCATTCTCAGCCATTTGACCTCTGAGAAATGCTTATGGCCTGAAATAAACTACATATACAGTAGAGGACGGGGAAGAAGAGGAAGGAGAAGCAAGTCTAAACACCCTAGAGTGATGGGAAAGTTAATGGGCCCTTTCCTAGCACCAATCAATCTGTGCTAATCTTCCTGGCAAGAGTTCTCCAGAGAGACAGCGGCCATGATTCCATCGCTGTGACGGCGAAGTCCACTCAGCCACATCGCCTGTTAGTCGCCAGCCCTTTTACTCTCTAAACAGGAATCGTACACCTCCAAAATTCCCTTTTATTTGGTAAACTATCCCTTTAAATTAGAAAACGCAAATCAAGGTAACCATCTTTTACACAATCAGGCCTGACACTGTCCATTTTAGCTCTGCTTCCAGCTAAGCACATCTTATTGGCTATTCACAGACAGCATCTGACTAAAGTTCATAAACACACGTGACTAAATGCACATGACTAAAGCAAGCAGACGTTCAAAAATGTCCAGCCTATTTTAAAGCCCTGCGCAATCACACACTTTCCCCTCTGTGTGTCAACACAGGACGGCTCGCCCAAGTGTCTTTTTTTCCAAGCAATTGTGCCAATGTCCCACATTCCAGCTGGCCTGCGTCCCCAACCGCCATGGATGAGGGGGCCGGGCAGAACGTCTCACTTCCTGAACCAAAAATAACGTAGATGGTAATAAAACCTTAGCCGCTACGTACTCCCCAATGATCCCAGTTCCCTGTGACTATGATTTAGTTGGGATTGATTAACCATTACGACCCGGTCGAGGGATTCTGCTGAATCGTTACATACAACATTAATAATAAGCAATCAGACTCGCCTCCAAGCTGTACTCTTCCACAGTTCTCTTCAGGGGATCCACGATCTGCCAGCATATGAGGATGCACAAATCAATCAGCAACATCCCACCCACGATGATAAAGAGCTTCTGGTCCTTGATAATCTGGAAGAGAGAGGAAAAAAAAAGAAAAGCGATGGATGAGGTGATTAAGGGATGAGAAAGAGGCAGGAACCATCAATGGACTGTTCTCTCAATTGAAACGCATGATCTTCTCTCGCATTCTGAACCTTTGTGGATGAAAGCCCTGCTCCTGTCTGATCTTTTTCTCTTTTCTTCTATTTAACAGTGGTTGACCCGAACAGAACCCAAATCAAAGGAAAGGTCACCGAGAGGAGGCCTGCGTGTATTCTAGAGGAATCAGACGGCGGGGACGGACGAATTCTTCCGTGATTCAGAATAGAAACGCTAACTCGTTTTGATCTAATGTCTTTTGATGGCTTACCAATAGCCAAAACCTTGCGTCCTGGGAAACAAGGAGGCGGTGGGTTACTCTGCGACCATTGAGCCTCATGCTGAATTCTATCAGAGCGGATGCTCTTTATCTTCTATCAAACAGAGGTTGATGGTTTCATTAAATGGCCAGACATTCGAAATAACACAGGATCATGATACTAGCAGAATCAAAAAAAAGCAATGCTTGTCCATATGACCACTGAACTACACTTTATTGGACAAAATCTCCTTTCATCTCAGCAATGGGAAGGTGATGGTGAATCAAAAAACCAATAGCAGTCCAAAAATCCTCCTTCCACACTTAAGGCTACAAATAGCCCATCAACTTAAAAAAAAATTAGGCAGAGGTTATTTTCACTTAGTGCACATAACAATACATGCAATTTACAGTAAGTGAAAAAAGCAGCATTCTTGTATAAATACAATTTATACTTTATATTGCTATTTAAACTTTATTTAGATACTCTTTGCACCTCAGCGTATTGGGACCTTATCAAATTTGGGTTGTTAATGTCAGAAGCTAAATGAAATGCTTTTACTTTCCTCTAATAATGTCTTTTTTTGTGTTTTGTAGAAAGAAGTCATAGAGGTTTAAAGATTAAGTAAATGGTGACAAAAATTTAATTTTTGGTTGAACTGCTTAAACAAACAAATGGCTTAATTATAGACATCTGTGCACATTAAACCGGGAAGTGTGCTTTAACATTGAAAGAATGACACACTTCACCATTAATGTGGCTAATTATGAGCTTGTAAACCAATAACATTTAGTTTTAAGACCCAATAGCTCTGTTTAAGGTTTTGTATTCTCAGATCAAATTGCTCACCATTTGTACAAGATTATTGCTGCAGGTCTACAAAAGCATGTGGTGCATTAGTGTCAGATTGTGTTTGTGCTCGGTCTAAGTTATGCAGACCATCATGTGCTTGTGTCTGATTGAATTTACAAATGCATACATCTTTGATGCCATGTATTTGTGACACAGTATCTTCCATAATGCAGTCTCTGAATGATGCATGACGCAGTGTGTATGCAGGTTTACGCCATACAATAATAAATATTTAAACTTATTTGGCACCCAAAAAAAGATTTATAACTGCAGATATGTGTGTGTAAAAAGAAAATTCTAGAGAAAAGAAATTCAAATTCAAAGCTTAAATAGATATAACAATGTGGGTGAACTCACCATCAAGTCTTCCAAGCAATCAAAAAAATATAGTTGTAGCAACTCCATAAAAGCTTTCAAAAAGCAATCCTTATGACCTGTGCATATTATACCAAGTCTGAAGTCATTTGACAGCTTTGAGTGACAAACAGAATTTAACAAACATACAGATATCTGTTGAGAGAAGCAACCTTGTCTGGTTTGTGAAAGAATCATTCTTTAGAACTGAATCTTTTTAATGAATCAACTGACCTGGTTCACAAAACCAAGAAAAAAGAAATGATTCGTTTTCAAGTCAGTTCACTGACTCAATAACAGCTCTCTGGAGAGGAAAATTATCAGTGAATAATGACCTATTTTTTCTTTGTTTTTCTTGCAAAGCTGTCAGAAGACTTGCACACAAGCCTTAAAGTCTTTATACATTAGTGGCTATTTCTTTCAGTTCCAATTTAAGGTTAAGTCAAAGGTCTTAAAACAACACTAAACAGAATTTTAGTTACTGGATAAAATATTTTCCTTTAATACTAACATCTAATAATCGGATCTGTGGTCTTGCAGAAGATAAATCCATGTTCACTCAGCTGAAATCTGTACGACAGAAACAACTAAAAAACAAGCAGTATAATTTTGTATATGCGTTTGAGTGTGTATCTGTTCCATCTCCTTTTGCTCCTATCTCAGGTTTAAATCTAGCAGAGGCAGATGTATGATCCTCAGAGTTGATTGACATTACCCTCGCTGTGCCCCAAGACAGGGAGAGACTGTAACGGACCCCTCGGACCGCCGGACCTGCATCGAACAGAGGCTGATTTGCGACGGGCTGTCCACGGAGTCACCCACTGTGAGACTGCTTCTCAGCTTGATAAAGAGATGGCACACCCACATGCACACTCACAAAACACAGTCCTGACAGGAGCCATCGCTTTAGAGTGCCAAAGCCCAGCAGTCCATCACTGCGTGGAGCAGGAGTCAGCTCACTGCCAGCTTCCTGCACACTGAAGTGCCAGAGGGAATTAAAGCCCTGGGCCTGGGCATTACCTGTCTCTGAATTTATTTATATGTAGTGAGTCCAGTTAAGAACTGCTAATTGAGTGTGAAAGTACAACTGAAGAGAAGACACTGGGGGGAAAAAAAACAGACACTCAGCGTATCAAACTGGAGTTACATCATAAATACTAAACCTAATAATAATCTCCATTATCAGGGAAAACTGGAATTGTGCTGTTTCTTAATTTCATTTGATTGGAGTGGCAAATGTGAACACATTTGCACAAAATTGGACCAAAGATGCAAAATAGAAATTTTTGAAAACAATAACTGGACAGCAATCTTTTTAGAAACTTGATCAAAATGAAGCTTTAAATAGGAGGGCCAAAACGGCGTGAGAAGTAATCTTTGTGGTTCAATCAAACTCTATTGATATCAGCTGGGAAATAAAAGTGGCTGCCATAAATGTTAATATGCCACTTAAAATGTAAGCACAGAAAATATGAAAATGTACTTTAAGAAGTTTTAAAATGAAAGTCGTAAAACTTAAATTTGTGAAAACATTTAAAACACTTTGAAAGTTAAGTTACCTCAAACATTTCATTTTACTTAATAAACAAGCTTGAAAAAATACAAGCTTTGCATTTTAGCATTTAAAACCTTTTGATTGCCTACTTGCACTGCAAACATTCTACTTGAATTTTTTGTGTTAAAAAAGCTTGGAAATTAGTATGCTAAAAATCCTGTTAAAATCGTCAAATATGTAAAAAGTACTGTTATTAAAGCAGTACTGATTACTTATTACTTATATGTACTTATTGTTAACTAAATCTTAAACTATTACTATTATTTATTGATTGAAGCAAAGCAGATATAAAATAATATATACATATTAAAAGAAAAAACTTAAGTTGTATAAATAATAAATAAAGCTACAATACATAGAAAAACTAAAGAAATAAACAAACAAAATAAAATGACAAAAAGCGTACAATAAAATTACTCAAATCTAACAAAAAAAATGAAAATACTAAATAAACGTTATTTAAAAATATGAAATATATTAATAGTATAGAAATAATAATAAGACAACACTGTACTGAACCTGGAAGATTACTTTAAAGTTACGGCTAGCCCTCTGCAGCAATGTTTATCACCCTCTGTTTTAATTTGTCTTTCTGTGTATGTTTCTCTTGAACTCATCCCACTGATTCTGACTGCAGCAGTGGAAGTAGGCTGCGAACTCTATAAATAAAGATGGCCAGCAGGGTGCTGGAGCTGTGGCTAGCCATCCTTTACAGCACTGTCATACAGTATCAGCTGCTTCACTCGCCACATTCTTACACCGCATTGAAAAACAAGAGCAGCGAGAGGAAAGGGTGTATGAAAAGAGGTCAGTGTGCACACACGAATCTGTTGTGTTAAAGAGCTGCGTGGATGCACTTGTGCATAGCTCCTGTTCAAAAGAAACCCACTGCACTATTCCCCACAGCAGTGCGATGCTTTTTCTTGTGGAGGAAATTCACACAGACTTGTGAAGATCGTGTCTAGCAGAGCAGGAAGACACTGTTCTTTAGAAGAGATCAGAGATTCATTGGTTAGCACTGGCAGTGCTGGCTTATTCTAGATGTGTCAGGAAACTGAGCATGGAGACTGCAAACTGACCTTCAGTGAAGACAGCATTTCTATATTTTAGCCTTTTGGCAGTCGAAAAATGAGACCGCTGACAGCCCAGTGGCGATGCTGCTTTCGCGTGATGTTTTAAGCATGAAATTTGTCTCTTTTTCTTTAATTCTCTCTTTCTTTCATTATTTCCCCCGTCACATTATCTACAGTACATCTCCATTCCAACATCCATGTATAAACTGCAGTATTGTTCTGTTTTTAGTTTAATTCTGCTATATAATAACCATTATTAAAATGCACTGAAGTGTGACAATTACGATGACAAAGATGACAAATTCTTTCAGGTCCTATGTGTTCTGCCTCACTGGAACCCAATCAGTTATGCCACATGACTACAGGTGATAATATTCACTGCTGTTCAAAGGTTTGGGGTCAGAGAGATTTTTTTTTTAAAAGAAAATGACTACTTTTATTTAGCAAGGAAACATTAAATTGATCAAAAGTATTTATCAAGGAATACTAAAACAAATTTTTACAAATATGATGCTGTCGACATTGATCAAAATAATGTTTCTTGAGTACCAAATCAACATATTAGAATGATTTCTGAAGAATCATTCAGCTTTGAATGAATTGCATTATGATGTTACATTTTACAAATGTATTCAATTAGAAAACGGTTTTAAAGTATAATAATATTTGACAATACTGTATTGGAGCAAATAAATGCAGACTTGTGTTAGAACACAAATGTTCGAACAGCAAACAAATATTCAAACAGTTCAAATATTGATAATGCTTATTTGACATCTATTTTGACGGATCATTGATCTATGTAAGACATTTCATTTTCATGCACCAGTTTTTTTTTTTCATGCAATGTCGCTCCATTAGGGTTACTTAAAGATGTGGAAAGTGTGAAATGTTGTATCCGACATGCTTTGAAAGACAAACTCTCACCTTCTTCTTCATCTTTACATTCTTGAAGATGGCGTGCACTCTCCAGGTCTTTGCAAACATGGCACCAAACGCTGTTGTGTAACCCACAATAAGGATCCAAGTACGCACCTAAAACATTAAATGAGAAAGTAAAACAAGGTTTCTACAAACCAGAAGTTCTTATAATTTAGGCACCGAAATAAGATTGGACTCTAACACCAGTCTATAGAATACAAAGCAGCAGAAACCGCAAAACCATAAAATCTAACGATCCCACGCCTGCTATCGAAAAGCAAATTGGGTGCCAGGGTGTGTAGTGAATTCTGTGGAAGCTCCCGAGGCATAATTTTTTCTCTTTGTCCTCCCTTCATCTTCTGTCTCTCTTGCTCTCTCCCACAGATCAAGTATTCTTTATTCTGAGCTCTTCTGGGAAAGAAAATTTTAGCATGTAAAAGACAGGAATCAACGATAAGGATGGTCCTGCTGGCCTGGAGACAGTGTTGGAAAGTTTGGAGCCAGTTTACGGAACTGCAGTGCTGTCACAAGATATTGTTTGAAGATTGTGTACATTTTTTTATTTCATGTATGATGTATCGTTGTGAATTCTTCTGATTTAAATTGTCGCTAAATACATGTTAAAATGTTGACTGAAGTTTGATGACGGACACATAGAAGGGTTAATTTATTTGACACATTTTACTGTTTAAAAAATGGAATTATTAAATGAATAATTTTTATTTTGTATTTTATTCTGGAATTAAAAAGATAATTCATTTTTGAATAGTTAAATAAAAAATACATTTCCAAAAATAAGTTGATAATGTTGAAAAAATATAAAGTCCTTATTGTTAATACCTGATAAGTTCAACCTTTATTTATTAAAAGGATGAAGTTTAATAAAACTTTATTTAATGAAAAAGCATGAATAATAAATGCCCAGTTTGACTTAATATGGCAACGCATGCCTTCATCTTCAGAGGCCGGAAAGATGGACCAATTTCAGACAGGTAGCATGTGTCCTGCTCAACACATCTGTGAGCTATTTCCCCCGAGTCTCAAGCTACTGCAGTAGCCAAAGCCTCGTAATTAAAAGGTGGATTATGGTCACATGCAAACAGGCAGTGGAAGCGTGACGAGACACATCCAATCATGCTTATTCAGTTTGGTGACACAGTATTAGCATCAGAGGTGAAAATTATTCAGATTCAAATAAAGACGAGACCAGGGCTAGTTGTCTCAGGAGAAATTGTTTCAATCTTAAAGTTTTGAGTCAAAAGTCCAGTTGCACTAAAGTTAGTTTTCTCCCGCACTGGTTTTGCATGTTTAAAACACCAATGTCATATATTAGTCCTATATAATAACTGTGAATGCTCTTCACACTAAATCATTTTTTTTTTATGTTTATTGGAAAATAAAGTCTGAAAACGAATCAATGGTCTACTCATAATTCACATCTGATTCAGAGAAATCAGTCTTTACTCACAGTACAGAGGGTCTCAAATTCCTTGTCTGACACAAAGGATCCATCCAGACCAAAGAGAAAAATGGATGCGTATGACAGCATGCCCCCCAGAATGATCAGGTTGTTCATATAGGGACTCGACATTTTGATCAGCCTGCAGATGGAGGGAAGCACATTAAATATTCATGTTTCATTAATTATTAACTATTGCAATTAAATGTGCATCTACACCTGTGACTGTATCATATACAGATCTGAAAGTCTGAAACCAGATAGATAATATAAAGTACATTTATTTTACACTATTCTAATAATCTTATGCACATTTATGACATTGTAATATAATCAGAATAGGTTTAAAATGAAAGAATATATTATGGGAAGCAGGAATTTTTATTGGGAAAAATAAATAGGTGCACATCTAAAACACAAATGGGCTCAGGTGCAGGACAAAAGAACAGTAATAAAACAAGAAATAAAGAGATACAGATCATAAATATATATATATATATATATATATATATATATATATATATATATATATATATATATATATATATATATATATATATATATATATATATATATATATATAGTAGGTACCTTTCGGTCAATGAATGAAAAATGCACAATGGTCACAGAAATAACTTTAATCTCACAAAAAGTAATAATAAATAAGAATTCTATGAATATTAACCAATGAAAGTCAGACATTGCTTTTCAACCATTCTTCAATAGAATTCTTAAAAATAAAATAAAAATAAAATAAATAAACTCATGGAACAGGCCTGGACAAAAACGATGGTACCCGTAACTTAATATTTTGTTGCACAACCTTGAGGGAATCACTGCAATTAAACGATGCCTGCAACTGTCAGTGAGACTTCTGCACCTCTCAGCAGGTATTTTGGCCCACTCCTCATGAGCAAACTGCTCCAGTTGTTTCTGCTTTGAAGGGCACCTTTTCCAGACTGCATGTTTCAGCTCCTTCCAAAAGATGCTCAATAGGATTGAGGTCAGGGCTCATAGAAGGCCACTTTAGAATAGTCCAATGTTTTCCCTCTTTTTTGTTTTGGCTCATCGTCCTGTTGCAAGACCTATGACCTGCTTTCTGACACTGGCTAGCACATTTCTCTCTAGAATCCCTTGATAGTCTTGAGATTTCATTGTACCCCACACAGATTCGAGACACCTTGTGCCAGATGCAGCAAAGCAGCACCAGAACATAACAGAGCCTCCTCCATGTTTCACAGTAGGGACGGTGTTCTTTTCT
Organism: Puntigrus tetrazona; assembly: GCF_018831695.1. Taxonomy (NCBI): domain Eukaryota; kingdom Metazoa; phylum Chordata; class Actinopteri; order Cypriniformes; family Cyprinidae; genus Puntigrus; species Puntigrus tetrazona. Next base: position 10,213,508 of record NC_056717.1, on the reverse strand, counting down.
TGATGTGCTTCATTTTTCCCAAAAAGTTCAATTTTTGTCTTCTGTCCATAGGACATTCTCCCAGAAGTTTTGTGGCTTGTCAAAATGTAGTTTGGAATATTCCAGTCTGGTTTATTTGTGATTTATTTTCAACAATGGTGTCCTCTTTGGTCGTCTCCCATGTAGTCCACTTTGGCTCAAACAACGACGGATGTGATCTGACACTGATGTTCTTTCAGCATGAAGTCCACCTCGGATCTCTTTAGAATTTTTTTTTGGGCTCTTTTGTTACCATTCGGATTATCCTTCTCTTTGATTTGTCATCAATTTTTCTCCTGCAGCCACATCCAGGGAGGTTGACTACAGTCCCATGGATCTTAATTTTCTGAATAATAATATGCAACTGTAGTCACAGGAACATCTAACTACTTGGAGATGGTCTTATAGCCTTTACCTTTAACATGTTTGTTAAAGGTAATTTTCTTTCTAATCTCCTGAGACAACACTTTCCTTTGCTTCCTCTGGTCTATGTCAAGTGTGGTACACACCATGTCACCAAACAACACAGTGATTTCCTGGAGCCCTATATATATATATATGTAGTCCCACTGACTGATTATAAGATTGTAGACACCTGTGATGCTAATTAGTGGACACACCTTAAATTAACATGTCCCTTTGGTCACATTATTTTCAGTCTTTTCTAGGGGTACCATAATTTTTGTCCATCATTTCTGTTGAAGCATGGTTGAAAAGCAATGTCTGACTTTCAGCGGTTAATATTCATAGAACTTGTATTTATTATTTACTTTTGTAAGTTATTTCTGTGACCATTGCAAGTTTTTCTTTCATTGACTGAAGTGTACCAACAATTTTGTCCATGTCTGTATATATATATATATATATATATATATATATATATATATATATATATATATATATATATATATATATATACTATATATATATATATATATATATATATATATATATATATATATATATATATATATATATATATATATATATATATATATATACTGTATATATATATATCATTTTTCTCTGATGAAAAATACAGTAACTGCAAAAAGTGAAATTTTATTACAGGTTATAATACCCTTTCATTTAATATTTTAAAATGCTATTTTTTCTTTTTTTTATTCTTGTGATGGTAAAGCTAAATTTTCAGTACCATTACTCCAGTGTCACATGAACTTTCAGGATTCACTGATGAGTAGAAAGTTGAAAAGAACAGCATTTATTTTAAACCTTTTGTGACATTATAAATGTCTTTACCGTCACTGCTAATTAAATTAATGCATCCTTGAATAAAATTATTTATTTAAAAAAAGCCAAATTCCTTCTTATCACAAATTCTGAACAATGGATTGACTGAAATTAATGCAGAATCTTAAATATGAACTTTTACTATCTTAACTTTTCTATTTTAAATACTGATTTTCACATGAAACAAATGATCCCCGGTTTTCAATGGGGTCTTGTTCTTGAACTAATTCCTTTTATAGTCTTGCTCAGCACTGACCTGTGGTTGCGGTTTTTGATGTTAAAGAAGAGGAAGGCTCCTGCCATGAGCATGCCCAGGATAGTGATAGTAGACAGGATGCTGTAGAGGGGAACATTTATTTGCCGGCGCTGCAGACGCACAAATGTCCGATCCTTCGGCGGTTCAACACCTGCAAGAGTCATGATGGTTCACAGTCAGTTAGTCTCAGAGTCACCTCTAAGAACGTTACCTCTGAGAAAGCTTTCAACGTTTCCTCGGAAGACGCTCCCGTGTAATTTAAATGACTCAGGTTTTAAAATGCCATACCAACTAGAGGGAGAATTGATGGGGTTATCTAGTCACTAATATGACATATTAGCTCTATTTCTGCTTAAAGTTACATAATAATGTTTGTGGACGGCTTTAAAAAACGGTGGCGGTGATCGTGATGTAAGATGCGATTAGATCTTACATCATAATGAGAAGTTGGACAGTCGAGCACTTAAACCAAGTGAGTCACCGAAATGAGTCAAGAGTTGTTTGCATGACTTGCATGAACAAACTCAATGTCTTGACAACCTGGGTGTTTTCGAGTACTGCTGTGAGGCTTTACTGCTGAATTCCGAAAAGACAGTGTTTGAAGTACAGTGCCAGCGCCACATTTAATAGTTGTGATACTCTTGTGAACGTGTGTCTGAACACATTTACAGTTTTTTATAAAGAAAATGTAAGTATAGCTTTTATATAGTATGTCAAGATGAACTGAAGCAACCTGGGATTAGATTTTCTAAGAAACTGTGTATGGAAAATCGTGCTATAATGTTGGCATCATATATGATTCAACAGGCTTTTGAGGTAATACTTACTTGATTATAGGTTTTGTACAATTTTGCTTAAATTGTGTTCGAAAAAGTGTTTTTTTCTCCTTAGGTTTGAGCTTCTGTATTTTCCTAAATCATACTATTTGAGCCGTAATGTATCAAATATGATGCAAATTTGCATTTTTTGTAGAATTTAGGTTCAATAATCTGTTCTAATAAAGAAAAAAACACTTGGCTACAATTTCATATGTCAGGCTTTCCAGGCTATGTATGCCAAATTATTCTCTATTAACAAGTTCCATTACAGATAATCAAATGTTTTACTTCTTGTCCACCACCGTTTTCCGCAGAGGGAGTTTGAAAAGAAAATAAATATTCAGAGATTATGGAAAACAAAAAACAAAAGAAAGTCAATGTGAGAAAACATAAAAATATGTCTTGAATTATTCAGATGACCACACATGGAACAGTGAGTACACAACATTGGCAGGGGTGTGAACCTTCTGTCTCTCTCTCAGTCAAACGCTGACCTGCAAACAGACACAAAAGGGGCTTTTCCTACCTTGGAACCTGATGGTGTTGTTGATGAGGTCCAGTACATCTGCAATGGCGTTGTACTCGCCCACCTTCACCTCTTGACCCTCTGTGAAAGACAGCAAGAACAAGAGGACAGCGTTGATAAGAGCAGTGTGTTCAAAGCCGGCGGCCCCCGGAGAGAAACAAGACAATAGACAGTAAATTTAGTTTCTCTGCACTCCACTGCAGAACTAGTATAACATATTGTCCCAAAATGCTCAGGGGGTGATGTTGACCTAAAAAGTATGTAAATTGCAACCTTATGCATTTGCACATAAATTAAAAGGCACTAGATTAGCAAATCTGCAAAAACAATGATTTGAGACAAACACTGTCTCATGACTTCTACCTCATAAAAACAGCTTCATATTATTCAGAAGACATAACAGCTTTACTGACAAGGACACAGACAGCACATTTTTCTGTAGTTTTTGTTTTGACAAAAATGTCCTTTAAATTTAGTCAATATTTAGTCTTGTTATATTTATTAATTTCAGCCCATTTTTCTATGAATTAAATGTTATATTCACAAAAACATTTTAGTGCAAACTATGACATACCCTACCACTCAAATGCTGCATTTATTTGATTAAAATACAGTAAAAACTGTGATACTGTGAAAAATTATTACAGTTTAAAACAATGGTTTTAAGGAGCACTATGTCTTTTTACTATCAATGTTGAAAACTAACCCCAAACCTGTAAAAAATAAATATGTAAGCATGAAATATTGCATGAAATAAATATTTAGCAATTTTATCTAATATAAATAAAAGCATTTAAATTAGCTAATTAATCAGTTAACCAAAATATAAATTTCTTTGGTTAATATCTTATATTTTTTTATTGTTTTTTTCCCCACTTAATTATCAGCATGATGCGTCTTTTTTGTTATGTTTTATTACTGCTGACGAAAGAAAAAGCCTTGTTGATGAGAAAAAGGGTATTAAAGATGAAAACAGGATGGTTAGGTGGAATTTAAGGTTAGATATCCACAGATGCAATAAAATAAAGCTTAGTGTCAATAACCTCCCAGCAGAACAAGACTTACTCTCAGAGGCCAAATACAAAGCAAGTCAATTCCAAAAGCCATCTTAAAACTCAATATTTCTCCCTGGTGTGCGCTTTACAACTGCTTGTGTATTGACTGTCACACTCACAGGGAAGAAAACTCACTTAAAAACAGAGAACATGGGAAATAAGATATTTATCATTTGGATGTGTTTCCAAGACCGCTCGCATTTACCACATGAATATGAGTTGGGACGCCAATCCACATTCTGCTCATTGAAGTTCATCTGATGTTTTTAGGTTTTCCCATTTAACTGCTGTGGGGTCACCCAGGCCAAACTTTAATGTCAATAACAATTCAAATATCGAACTAGATTAGGTTTTGTGCTCTCAATGGTTTTGCTGTGTCAGGGTAATCGTGTGACTGAATAATTAGCACTGTCCGTGCACATGTCTTTGCTGTAGAGAACGTCATTGTTCAGGTACTCTGACCATAAGATCAATGGGACATTACAAGATCAAAGCATGTAAACTAATAGACAGTGTTCAGTTAGTTGTCAAGTGTAATGCCCTACAAATCCCCATATGTTGGTCAGGGTTGAGTCTTTGTCAAAAATGCAATGAGAAAGAAACTGTTTGGCCAGAGCACAATTTTGCCAGGAGGTCACTGTCAAAAAACTAGAAACGGATCTGAGTGTCTTGTCCAGATGGTTTGGTGTGGTGGCAGTGAGTGTGATATAGGAGCTGACAGACTGGGACTCTAAAGATGGATGGCAGGCTCAATTGAGGATCAGAACGTCTTTAAATATTCAGCCTGGGCTACCCCTTCCTATCCTTTAACAGTGAGGAAGGAAGAGAGAGAGAAAGGAGCACCAGAGAGAGAGAGGTTGGAAATGAATGGATCCTTGACAAGGAAATTTCACAGAATTATTCTTAAAATATTTCTTATTTTCCAGTTTAAGTACCTAAAATTGGACACTTTAATCATAAAAGATTCCATACCAATTTATTTTGACTTACTGCACTACCAGATTTTTCTGTTCTTTTTATTTTAAGTGTAAACATGTAGACCAATTTAGCAAAATAAACAAAATAGCAAAAAAAAAAAAAAAAAAAAACATCTGCCACTATGTTAAGATAAAATACACTTGTATTAATGATGCACTTTCTGAAAACTAGTGAATGAAATCATTTTTGTTTCTCAAGTAAATATATTTTTACTGGAAAAAAGTTAAAGAGACTAATTAAAAACTCATTAAGAAGGGATTTTTGTGAATGGAAAAAGGCTGAGTCAGTATGTGACTGAAAATACAGCCATTTAATGAATAAAGTGAATGGGTGAATAAGCGAGAAAGTGAGTGAGTGAATGAACGGTTTAAAGCTGGAACATGCTACATAACCTTTTTGCCCCAATTTACATTTGCATTCTTAGTTTATAAAAGTCATACCTATGCTTCAGATTTTGCCAAAATCATGTAGTGTGGATTCAGACTATAATTCCATCCTGGAATTATATTATATTATAATTATATTATTATCCGAAGATGAATGGAGCTTTTACGGGTTTGGAACGTCATGGGGGTAAGTGATTAATGACCACATTAATACATTTTGCGAATAAAATTCCTCCATGCGAATGCCATTTTACTTTGCTCTATGGGACCTGCAAGGCTGCTTCGACGCAATCTATATGTATAAAGCACTATCTAAATAAAGGTAACGTGACTAACCAGTGAGACCGGGACTTTTCTTGGTGACATTTAGTGCCAGTTTATCAGGAAGTGATGATTTTGTTCTCTTTGACTTGTTGGATGGAAACGTTGCTTATTCGTCAATGCTTTATAACAAAATTTGCGACTTTGCATTGAAACCCAGCTTGTGAGAGTGAATTAAAATATGAATGAGAATGCGAAAGCATAAATAAATGGTTGACTAATAAGTATGAGTGAATTATGACAAAATAACGAAGGAGAAAGAGAGCGTCTGAGAGAATATGAGTGTGAGTGAGTGATGAAGAAAGACAGAAAGCATAGTAATAGAGTGAGAGTCCCAAATAAAGAAGAAGCCCAAAGCGAGCTTGCGCTCTAAGCCAGTGTGAGCTGTGATTGTTCTCAGTGCAGAAGGAGACGCTCTCTAGTGCACTGCTGATAACAGCGTCAACCCTTTCTTTTTTTCATTATTTTTCCCTGACTGCCATTCGCCTTCATATTGACAGACAGTTCAATCACCCTTCAGCCAAACAGCCCTCCGATCCTGCGGCCTGCTCACAAATACAGTCTGAAGAGGTGATGTAACACACTATGGGGGGGAAGCCGCTGCGTTGAAGCAGATAAGGCTGAAGAGGGTGGGGAACGCTGGCCTGCGGCTGCCGTGGGGTGCGAGGGGGGAATCCCTGCTCCGAGATTAAATCCCACAAACCAGAGTTAATCTCCCCTGCCCTCAGGAAACACACACACACACACACTGGATTAATCACATCAGAGGGCCGAGCAGGGGAATTCTCTGACCCCATTAAGCTACAGGACGGCGCCGCCACTGAGCATGTCGGCTATCTACGTGATGTATGGCACAACCATCATGCTGAGATATTTGTCGCACATACTCTCTGAAACGACACCATCACGGAGTAAGATGTTCATGTAAGACAGAGGATGATCAACTTTGGCTGAAGGACCTATATTTGATCCAGCATTTCCTATAAAAAAGCTTGTTAACCATGAAAAATGACCATCTAATGGGCTTACCTTGAAACTGGGTGAATTTTATGGTTCCCATGCGTTCCCCGTTCCTGAACATCACCTGACCCTGCAGAAACACACAGCGATGAGCCTTCACAAGATCTGCTTATCACGTGTAAATGGACAGTTTGCAGAAGTCTTGATTGCACAGTTTAGATGATTAATTTTATGGCACGTAATCCAAGTTGGACAGATATATCTTACGAAGATCGATTTTCCATCTTGTTGCCATATCCTTCACTCTTGGCACAGCAACAAACTGGGAGTGCATAGTTTGGAGTCTGGCACAGGGCTTGTTTTTTAAGCCATTTATTAGATTAAAGATCTGTGAATTGATTGCGTTCTTGAGGCAAACATAATTAATTGCAGCACAATTGATTTGTTAAATTAAAGGAGCACACAGAGGTCTGAGAGGTTGTCAAGTTGTGCCGGCAGAGGTGAAAAAAATGCAATTCTGAATATTGTTTATCAAATATTTAAAAATAAAACATCCTGTATCAGTATCATAAAACTGAAAACTTTATGTAAAGAGGAGAATTCTGCATAATATTTATCATATTTTTGCCCTAAAAAAAAGCAGTTTAAGTCGATAGGGTATACTTGCAGCAATAGCCAAAAATACATTGTATGGGTCACCATTATTGATTTTTCTTTTATTCCAAAAATCATTAGGATATTAAGTATTAAGATGTTCCATGAAGATATTTAGTACATTTCCTACCGTAAATATATTAAAATTTTATTTTTTATTAGTAATATGCATTGCTAAGAACTTCATTATTTTGATTTGTTTGCATCCTCAGATTCCAGATATTCAAATGGTTGTATCTTAACAAAGATGATGTATAAATCTCAATTTAAAAAAAATATAAATATTTCTTAAATTAAAGAAGCACACAGAGGTCTTGTATCAACATAATAAAACAGAGAATTTTGGTAAACTTATTCTTACTTTAGCAAGCACTACTAATAAAGCCTTAGAAATAAGTAGCACAATGGTGAATAAAAATTAAAGGTTCAATTGAAAATAACAGCAGTCCAGGAAATATGAAAAGGCTACTGAGAACTTGCAAGTTCCTTTATCACCCAAATCCCTCAGTAACAAAACACAATCAATAAAGAAGCGGTTTCCTGCAAAATCCTGAATCCAGATATGTCGTATCGAATCAGATGTCGCAGGTTAAATAATGTATATCTGATCACAGCATAGACAGGTGTATAGAATTTTTACATAAATAGTTTTTAAAAGCTCCATCACTGGATCAAAATATTATCTAGTTTGCTCATTACGTCTTAAAAAATGAAAATGTGTAAATGTGGTTTGCTGTCTGTCTGCCCTCGAAGCTGCCTAATGAGCCATTTAAAAGGATTTGGGATCACTCGGCCCAATAAAATAACAGGTGAGAGGCATACAGCATTACCATGGCAATAATTAGAAGCCCATTAAAACCATGGGAGGCAACTCAGAAGTGATCATATCTCTAAAAACAGCTGTCTTTGAAGTGTAGAGTAGACTCTGGTCCCAGTGCAATATGATTCTTTGTTTAGCTGATCTGATGTGGGTGCGCTGGATAAATGCTCGCCTTCACAAAACACATTAAAGCTGCAATTCAGAATTATGTGTGTAAACAATATATAATGTGAACCGCAGTACTCTTTGTCAAGCGAAATTTACTGACTCTAAAGCCCTACCTGTGACAATGTACATATGCCTCATAGTTTCCGAGACGCAATTTTGATTTATATGCTGCGCAGGATGTCACGCTGTAGAGACAGCAAGGAGAAACGTCGGTCATATTTTGCTGTTCAAGACCATCGCTTTCATTATTCGTTGTGCAGAACATCTGTCACTTTAAGACTCAAGCTGTACTTGGAGAGTTTTTCTAAATCAATGAAGTCTTCGCTCTTTCTCGGTTTCTTTTTTTAGACTGGTTTCATAACATTAGAGCAGCTGAAAATAGATTGCGTTGCGCTGTGGGTGTGGGCTGATGGGTCAAACATGTTGATGGCACCTTTTATCAGTGTGTGTGAGTGTGAGTCTGTGCAGAGGTGTGGACAGGCCGGGCAGGAAGCCTTATGGAGGTCACACAGGTGTGCAAAGCACCCTCAGGCCTGTAAAAGGGGTTGTGGGTGGAGGTGATGAAGGTGATAGAACCGAATGATGATGTTGCTGTCGAACCAACCAAAGAGCCACTTATTCTAGCAGCTAGTTTTGTCCTGAAATATCTCACACATATTCTGTGATATCAACTGTCTACTGATGATGCAAAGAGTTGATGAATAAAAATTGGACCGTGTCCTATGGTGTGACATAGCAAAAACATAGAAAAAATATATATCTTTAGTGTAATGTACCTTCACACTGATGCATCAGCTACCCATACATATATGGGTATAGGGCTGTCAAACGATTTTTGCTTATATTATATATGTATGTGTACAGTGTATATTTATTATGTACATAAATACACAGATACTGTATATATTTAGAAATTACGTATATATTTATATATTCATATTCTATATATTAATGTTTTCAATATATAAACATATTTCTCTTTCATTTGTACCTGTATGTGCTTGTATTTATATTTGTGGTGTCAAATGAATCACTGAATCCTAAATAAAAGTTTTTGTTCATATTATATATGTATGTGTACAGTGTGTATTTATTATGCATATATACATACACACCCATACAGTACATATTTCAAAAAATATGCACATTCATACCTGTATGTGTTTATATATATATTATCACATATATATATTATGTAAACTAAAAATATTAATTTGGATGTTTGATATACATCTACATATAATAAATAAAATTCCTTCAAAGTCATGAGGCAGCTGCCTAGGCTTTTGGACAAAGCCTTTGTTTTCAAGAGTGAAAAACGTCCAAGTAGTGTAAACGATAGGTGTAACCATAGCAAAGTTATGAGTTTTAAAAAGAAAACGCAATAGTGTAAATGGGGCCTGATATTAGAAGTAATGTAGTCCGAGTACACTGAGTAACTTGAAAAGTTACAAAAGTAAGTGGTAAAACTGCCAAGAAAAATTTCAAAAAAAAGTTACAAAAACGTAAATGTATATGGAATCGAGTATGTGAAAGGATGGTTGCTCTTGTCAAACGCAGAGGAGGAAGCGTGATGGTCTCTGACTCCAGAGATCCAGAGTCTATGACTTACACAGTGTCACCCTGAACCAAAAAGACTACCACAGCATAAAAGCAATGCTATACCTACTGTACAATTGCAACATGTTTTTGCTAACTTTGCAAATGCTGAGAACAGCTTTACAAATCAAATTTTCAAATCTGCAAAAGCAGACTTTGATTTAGATTACATTTTGATTTCCTTATTTCTCCAGTTGAGTATTTTTCTATGCTAGAATGTGAGCGCATTAAACTGTAAATTTCAATAAAAACAGAGGGTGTTATAAAATGAAGTCTCGAATGCTTTTTAAGGCTCTATTTATGGGTTCAAAAATGCACGCAGTAATACTGTTTTACAGCACTACATTTTAGGATGTATTCTATTTAAACATACATTAAAATATATTTTATTTCTGTAATGGTAATGCTGAACTTTCAGCAGCCATTATTCCAGTCTTCAGTATTGCATAATCCTTCAGAAATTATTACAATATGCATATATTAGACATTTTAATTCCTTTCAAAACGCATGTACTACTTACCTTAAACTTTTGATTTGAAAAGTATGTTTGCTTTTACAATGTACCATCAAAGAAAGTTGTGCTAACCTTCTCTTAACCAAATAAAAGCTGCACAGCACCACTCCTCACTCAAAATGATCCACAGAGACTTCTCTAAGATAATGTTTTACTTCCTGAGGCATGCTGGCACTCGATCGATAGCTCTTCTCAGAGGACTCAAAGTCTGATGGAGAAGCTAGAACAGCTCGTTCTGTTGGACAAAGACCCAGCCATCGGTACGAGACAAACCTGATCCTTGTGGGACCACTAAATCTGTTGTAGTCAGATTGCAATCTACTTTTATTGGGACTATGTTCCAGACAATTCTCTGCAATCGTTCAGCTTTAATAGGAAGAAGTTCTATTTTAAACCTGAATATTAAAATGCTGATCATTATTGTCACGTTATGGAGGATAACCAATGTTGATGTCCAACATCGACTTTTTGTCTAAATAAATATAAAATAAAAAATAAACACTAACATTTCAAATGCTACAAGCTTAAACACAACACACAAATAAAAGGATATTTATTTGGAGTAGGGTTAGTCTGTTTAATTGCGTCAAACATTAAAAACTGTAATAATGCATCCTCACATTAATAAATAAATGTACAGTATACACATACATAGACACAATGCGTATATATAGCATGATCATATAGCTACTGCGAATCTTAGATATAGGTAAACACATTAGCATAGTTGTTAAATCTACTTAAAAATTAACGTAACGTAATTTCATTTAATTTAAATATCATCAATGTCAGCCTTAAAGATTAAAGAAATAATTAGTGTTTTTAAATTATTCGCTTTAAGTGAACGTTAGATGACATTAATAGATTAATGGATGACAGTAATTTAACTGTAAAAATATAGGAAATTATCAACAGTATATACAATACTGACTGATATCAACAAATTCATTTCGTAATGCTGGTCAGTAACCATTACTTTACTGATATATCTTCTCTTTTTCTATAGCGAGGGAAAAGAATGACCACATGCTCTTGTTTGCCTTTTTGCTCATATTTATTTCCACTGCTCTTGCAGCAGTATTTTTCTTTTTTATGTGTGTTTGTTTTTCCTTCCTCTCCATTAAGCTTCAACGCTGAGGTCTCGAGGCACATGCATTGTTTGTTAGCAGCCCAGGCAAATATAAAACATACTCTGCTACACATGAGAGATAACTGCTGGATAAAAGCTGAAGATGGAGGGCTGGAGGACATAGTGTAGTAAAACCCAAAATCCCCATTAACCCCTATTCATTTGCCAAACCAACAGCATTTACTGCAATATCGAAACTCCTTCCCTTTTTGTTAACAGAGATAGTTCGGTTCAGCTTCAGCGTGTTCCTTTAGATTTGCTGACTTGCCTACTTTTTGCGCTCTGTGATTCTCGCTTTTGGCAGCCTGCAGCAGTGTGTTCTCATAAACAAACACACATTCAGTGATGTCTGCAGACGGGACACTCCCTGCATACCAACTATCTCCCTACCTCTTATCTGGCTCTCATTCTGTCAGCTACATTGCATGTTTAGCATTACTAGCCTCCAATCCCAAGATGCGTTCTCAAACGTCTGCCCTCCCTCAGCCTCTCGCAGGCAGATTGCAGCAATAAAAGTAGCCTTTACAACCTTTCAGCTTTAGGAAACGTCACATGACGGCTCAATCTAAAATAAAATCAGCAGCTTTTACGGTGAAACATGTTACAGAATTGTAAACAGGTCGACCAGACATTCTATTTGGCCCCAAGAAGAGCTGTAGATCATCTGTAAACATAAACTTACCGTCACTCCAAAGAAGTTGGTTTCGTTCATCACATCCAGAACCATTTTTCCCACCTCGCGGTCATCCACTGTGAAGTTGTGGTAGGTGTCGTGCCTCTCCTTGTGTCTGAGGAGCTCCATGACGCGTGTGAGGGTCTTCGCTATCACCCAGATGCCATCGTAAGCAAAGCCGTGGAACTTGCTGGTCTCCACTCCTTTCTGCTCGCGCTCACGATTGTACTCCCTCTCGTACTCCTGCGGCGTCTAAAAATTTTAAATCTTTTAGAAACCTACCTTAAAACATGTTCTAAGAAATCTGAGATTTGTGTTCATGTTGGTTTCAAATATTATATGGTTTTCTACTTTTCTACTAAAACAAACCAATGCCAAATCAGTAATAACCATAAACCATTTCAACAGGGAAAACTGACAAACGCTCAGGGTAAGAATCTATTGAAACTGAAATTCATATAGTAGGTGAAACTGCAATGCATAATTTTTTCTTATTCCACATGGTGGATTTTTTTTTTCTGTCAGAAATCAAAAATGTCATTCATAACTCCCGAGATCCCACTGCATTGCAGACACTCACTCTTCCTGATATTCCTTTAATCTGTTTGGCACTGAGAGGCTCAAAATCCACGCTGATGTAGCCCTCCATGGCTGTCAGCAGCTTCTTAGTGGTGCAGTTTGTAGAGTTTGCCTGTTCCCACCAGTTCCCCTGGTACCATCCTGGGATGATCCACTGGTACTTACTGCCGTACATGTTCAGGTTGTAGGCCTGGAGCACACAGACAAGATCAGAGACTCAGCCCACATCTCATTTAAACCAAAGAAAAAAATATATAGACTGCAGTCTTTTTAATGCTGACACAGCTATGTTTTTTTTTTTTTTTTTTTTTGCGGCACATGTATAGTATGTTAAAGAAATGTACTTTCCCAGTCTGAAGCATGATTTGAGACATGAAGCCAGAAAACTTACACAGCAGAAGACTTTAGCAGCCAGATTCTCATCAAACTGACCAATGATGATCCGGACATCATTGTCCTAAAGAGTGGAGCAGAGAGCAAAATTTAACAAGTTAATGCTTAAAGAGATTTAAATAAAATTGTAACACTTTAGTATAGGGATACCTTAAAAATGTAATATAACAACATTAATAACTTAACAACATCCTTACTAGCTAATAATAAGCAGAAAATTAGGAGTTCATTGAGGCAAAAGTCATAGTTAATGGTTAGTTAATGGTGAAAATTGGACCTTGAAGTGTGATCATTAAAAAAACATGATGAAAGGTGGCTGGTAAGCACAATTGGTTTATTCTAAAATAAAATAGCATACAAATAATTCAAATAATAATTTAAAAAAACCTGTTCTAAAATGTTTGCCAATTACAAGTAAAATGTTTAATTTCTGAACAACTAGAGACACCAAACAATGACTTGTTTCACACACTCCACTCGCATCGGCTTGGGCCAATTCCCAGTCCTGTTATCCATCTCTTCCGTATCAATTTTTGTCTGTTCTTTCACCATGTCTATTAATAAAATACCCCAAAATAAGAGTAAGCAAGCTCTTCGTGAGAAAAGTTGCAAAAAATATGTAAGCATCTTCCAAAAATGCAGTTAGGACGTGTTTGCTTACCTAGGTGAGACATATTAACACCACGTGTATTACAGAGAAGCAGTATCAGCAGTGTGAATTGCTTCATATCCAGGGAGAAACAGAGATCTGCATCTGTAACCAGCATTCACGCTGCATGATTGAGTCTGTAAATAATTCAGCCCACTTCAGCATTGTGTCTCCACCTCGTCCAGTTCTGCATCACTAGCTATTTTTCCATCACTCTGTTTCAAAGTGCATTTTAAATTATCGGTATAGTTTTTGCCCTGCGTGGAAAAGGGTTAAAGGAATAGTTCACCCAAAAATGAAAATTATGGCATATTTTACTCACCCACAAGCCGTCTTAGGTGTATATGACTCTTCTTTCAGACGAACACAGTCAGAGTTTTTTAAAAATGTATCCTGGCTATTCCAAGCTTGGTAATGCTGGTGGATAGCAACCATTATTTTGAAGCTCCATAAATGAGATATATTTGCCGTGACACTAACCCATATGCCTTCTGGGGTTATCACGTTTTCTGAAGCAGATCGATGGGGTTTTGTCACAAAAATATTTCTAGTTTTCAAATTATGTAAATAACTGACTAAATAAGGCAAGTTCCAGCTTCTTGGCTGACTTCTGACTCGATGTATGATGTATGAAGTCAGCCAGAACTTGGATTTCTTGCAGGAAAATCTGGAAGTCAGTTATTAAAATTATAATTTAAAAACTATAAATATTTTTGTTACAAAAACCCTCAATCTGCTTCAGAGAACATGTGATAACCCCCCAAAGGCATATAGGTTAGTTTGTATAATAGTGTTCAAAATAATGGCTGCTATCCAAGCATTACCAAGCTTGAAAGAGACAGGATAACTTTAATAAAAAAACTAAAGACTGTGTTTGTCTAAAAGAATAGAGTCAAATACACCTAGAATGGCTTGGGGGTGAGTCTTTTATAGGCTTATTTTCATTTTTGGGCTAAAATATTTCTTTAATGCCAATAATGGGAGATGGAAATGCATTTGCCAAATAAATTCCCGCATCAAAAAAGTCATGCGATTTGCAGAATAGGAAGGCATAATTTGAGAAACCAGCACACCAATGTCATTCTACAGCATCAGAAATGTTGTTAAGGTCATTCTGAAATTCCTGAGCAAAGTGTGTCATCAAAATATTTCTGTACAATTGCGTTCTCAAACAGCAGTGTGTTTTTTTTATATTGATATGTAGTGTGCTTATCAGGAATTGATGATTTTGATCTTTTAGACTCTTTTAGACTTTTAGGTGCTTATTGGCGAATGTTTTATGCGACTTTAGAATTTTGCACGTAAAATAAATTCACAACATTGGAAGCAAACCCAGCTACTGATAATCAATCCATCAGTGGATCAAGTCCATGAAGCCAAAACTGAATCCATATAAAAAACAAATAAAAGCTAAAGTCCATGCTAACATAAAGAAACCCATGTATTCCACGAGATTATTCTTTTTCACATTCTGCATATCAGGAGGTAATAATATTCCTCTCCGCTCCACTTAACTGTATTGCCCTTGATTCCAGTAAATGCCAATGAAAATTTCAGGTGGAAGTCAGACGGTCTTGTTTGAGGGGTGCCATGGCCCAATCCATCAAAAGATGTGACACAGCTGCTAGGATATTGAAATGCCCAGCAGCGACTTTAAGAAATCATCTCTGAATCTATTTTTTGCTTTTCCCTCTTGGGATGTCTTCCTCAAGCACGAGGCTACAGGAAGAGCATTTAACATGCACAACTAATGAGCTGCTCAAGATGAAAACTATCATGTTCAAGCAGGAGTGAAAATAATGACTCCAGTGGGTGGGATAGCGTTTTGTCGACAGCTCTGCAAACAGTAGCGTTTACAGGTAGGATCACAGCGGATGCATTAAATCTGATCCCAGACCTGCTCTAAACTCAGGAACACTGACATAAACAGCATTCGCGGTGGGGCCTCATTCAAACACAGTTTGAAAGCGTATGTGTGGCCTGTGGTAAACGCTTTCCTTGAGACGTTTCTCAGAGACTGTCTCATTTGCCACAATACCACCCTCTGCACTTCGGAGGTGCCAAAGAACATGCTGAGATATTGGAGCTATTGTGTGAAATACTCCCGCTTTCCTTTTCAGGACCAACCGCTTGGGTCAGGCGCTTCTTGCTTTACAATCAGCAGCCGTTACAAAGCCTGCTGCCGCTCCCGACGGCGTGGGCACTTAACCTGAATCCCTCCAGCTGTGTAAATGGCTCCAGCTGTCCTGGAGTCCTGGCAGACACAAGCTTCTTCCAGCCAGGCAAAATGCAGACTGGATCTTCGCCAGACTGCCCCAGGACCTCGGTCACCACTCGCTTTGCTTTTATCAAGAACATAGCTGCGAGACTTTCCCACATTTACAAAGGGAATGGTAACCTTCCTACAGTGGATGTGAGTGTCAAAAATCTACATTTTGTTTATATGGGTTTGTGTATTGCAAAACTGTCGCTCTGGACTTTGTGCACAGCCGTGTCAATGTGAAATATAATGTCGAATTTACAGACTCTAAGAGTTGCTGTCAACTGGTGAAAAATCTGACCGTGCAGAATCTGAAGAAACAGTTCTTCAGCAGTTCTTCGCCATTTGGGGAATTGCGATAATGGAGGTACTAAGTCAGGCAGGTAATAGAAGTCATAACAGTTTCACGGTGGAAAAAAAATGACTCAGCAAAAAAGGTGGGAACAAACCTTTAGGTGGAAATTGCAAAGTAAGAGAAGCAGCAGACAACAATGGAACAATGGCTATTTAGATCATAAACATACCTTGATAAATTGATCATGGCATTCCTGCCACTTTATGTATTCATGATGATGACTAAGAAAACTTTTTAACATTCTCATTAAGAGACTTTCAAAGCTAAAGATGCAATGCTTAAACAATGACATCTCATGTTAGCACATCACATGACTACAAAGTCAGCTTCTCAATGTTCACACAAATGTAAGCATGTAGTAAAAATGGTCACATCTTTAAACTATGATTTTTTGCACATTTGTATTTTCATGTTTCTCCCCTTTTTCACTAATGAAAGGGAAGTACCAAAGCTTAATGTGACCACATTTTCTATAAAAAACGTCTTTACATTATTATAGTAAAACATTAATATTACATTTTTGTCATATTTTATTCTATTTTCAGTACAAACATCATTAAAATGATAACATTTAGATGAGAAGCATAAGATTTTTTTTTTTGTTTGTTTTTGTTTTTATTACTATTTTAAACAAACAATTTACCAACAGTGAATTTCCTCATCTTAGCAAAAAGTCATATATTTAAAATACGCTTATTTCATACTACAGTATTTTATACAGTTCAAATCTATTAACATATTTACTGACTTACTGATAAAAAAGTATAATTAAACTTTGAAATGCGACTTGTGCACAATGCACATTTCTTAATATTAAACCTAAATGTGTTTTAATGTCACTATTGATTAGCAATAATACTGGTTTTTAAATGCAAGATATACCTAAATTATACTTAAAATTATACTTGCAATACAGTAGTTCTGCTTTAGTAAAGTGCATTAAGTACAAAATGAGTTGTAGATTTTTTAGACTTACCGGTTCAGTATACTTCTAAGCACAGTTTAGAATAGTGGTATACTGTAGTAAATGCATTTAAAATACATTTTAATGTTTTTTTTCACTAGGGGATGTAAAGACATATAGATATAAATTAATATTTGAGTGGGACATTATGCATTGTAAACTAGTATTATTTTGCTGGCAGGGCCTGTGAGTTCTCTCACCTTTAGTTTCTTCACATTCACACAGGGATCATTAGAGAAACTCTCAGTGTCTGCAATCTGGATGTCTGCCTTCTCCAGCTCATTGGTCAAATCATTCCGCACCTGTCAGAGAGAGAGAGAGAGAGAGAATGAGTGAGAGAGGGAACTCGAAATGAAAGAGAACTGAATGAAAGCAGGGTTTGTGGATGGCGAACCACCCAGAAAAGTACCCAATCAAAGGCAACACTGCCTTGCTCTGATACATGTCTCAATTCACTCTAATCTCCTGCAGATCTGACGTTCCCCCTGCATCCCAATCAGCCTGGAGCATCCGTGGAAGTCGTTCCTCCAGAGGTCCCACTGGGCTTTGGATAAAACACGACTACAACCAACTCTGCTCCCCACAGACTTCATCCATCCTTGTCCATGGATGCTTTTGAAAAATGGACCAGCTCCTTGCAAATAAAGTCTCAATACCTCCCGCCCTCCACAAAGATTTATGGTGTGAGAATCAAAGCATGTACTATATTGAGCTCCGGTGTATTGTGTAACACAAAGGGATCTTTTCATACTCTCAAATCTATTGCTCCAAAAATTCCAACCCATTGACAAGACACTTGGGTCACACAAATCACACAAAAATTCACATGAACATGGTTTAAGATCACAAGTACAGTGCGGTACAAGGTAAAAGACTCTCAAGAGAGCTTTATCTTTAAACGTATTCTTTCAAATGCAGTAATAGACATTAAGCTACACATAGCTACTGTTTTTAAATAAAGAAGTACTCTGGTTTGTTTGATGTCAAAGTTAAGTTCATATGCATTATTGACAAATTTTGTTTAATGGTGCTTTTGGGAAAAAAATGTAAATACAAAACACAAAATACTTTTATTCAACTGATTGAATTTTGTGTCTGATTGAACTGTTTAGAAGTGACAGTAAATATAAAGTTACAAAGTTGCAAAAGATTTCTCTTTCCAACAAATGCCCATCAAATACATTCACTTGAAAATCCTGAAAAAATGCCATCACACTTTTGTGTAATGCCATCACAACTCATTTCAACATGAATGATAAGATGAAATAAAATGGGGACATTTACTTTCCAGCAATTATCAATGATTTGATTGCACAGATACTACTTAAATTTAACTGAGCTGGACAATATGACATCTCTGAATTCAATAACAAAATGCCTTTAACTAGTAAATTTAAGTAAAAATTTGAGTGTTTAATCTTGTAATTTATACATTACTGACATTAATGACATAATTATGCATTACTTTCCTATTTAATAATGTTAAGTACTTTGACATTATTTAAAAATAAAAAGCGCTACATAAAGGTGAAATAAAATGTTTCTTGAGCATCAAATCATCATATAAGAAACTTATAGGATCATGGATATATATATATATATATATATATATATATATATATATATATATATATATATATATATATATATATATATATATATATATATGTTATTTTAACAACACTTCTACAACTTAAAATATGTTTTAATGTTTGGCAAATATACAAATTTAGATCTGTTTAAACATTGTTTGCAAGATGGCGATCTCAATAAGATGACCACTTGATCACCCGAGACGGATGGTAAAAGCAGGTTAAACAGGGCGATGTCAGATTGTGACAGAAACCTGAACTCATTCTGCCAGACGTTACCTGAAAAGCCTGGCTGATCCACATTGTCTTGATTACTGATGCGGTGAGCATATTTGTAGCTTAATGCTGGCAGATCCTGGAAACCCAGTTCCACATGAGCAAGTGTGTGTGTGTATGTGACTGTACGTGTGGGTCTCATGAGCATGTATACACAATACACAAGTGTATGCTTGTGTGTGAGCACACGAGACCACCTGATGGGAAGATTTAAGCAAGAGGAAAGAGAGACAGAAAGAAAGAGAAAGAGACACAGAGAGGGATGGGTGGGTGCTGTGCAGTAAAGGAGCTCCAAAGGATTATGGGATTTGAGAGCTGTCCTAAAGCTGAGGAGAAATGAGCATGATGTGATGTGAAATGCATAATGCATTTATGCACTGACCTGTCAAATGAACCCAGAGAAAAAAGGTAAACAGGAAGCAGCATGAATCAGGCAGAGAGACACAAGAGCACAATACTGGGTGTCAAGAAGCTCTGCGGGCTAATTTACCATAAACCCGACATTATTCTCCATCTCACCCGGATACGCAAAGCCACCTAGGTATACTGGCTACATGCCCAAAATGTAAAGTTTTAAAAAGGAAACCATTGTCCAGTTTTCAATAAGTTTTTATTAATTTGAATAAAGAGGCCAAAATGTTAGCAACCATACAAACATTTATTACAGCTACATTGTAATTATTTTTTTATAATTATATAATTATAATTATATATTTTGTTATTTGCCAGTTATGCAATTGTAAAAATTAATAGCAAGTGAAAACTTTTTCTACAATTTTTTTTCCCAGTGTGTTATCAAAATGATTAATATTTATATTAATTGTTTGCGGTGGTGTTATTGTTCTTTAAACACAAAAATATAAACGTGTTTTATTTTAAATGAACAGCTGAAATACAGTAAAACTTTAAATCAACAAAAAAGTAAATCAAAAATAGAAAATGTTAAAATTAATTGAAAACAAACATTTCAAATGTTGTCTTGGCAAATAACTGAAATAAAATACATTTACGTTGAAGTAGTAAAATGGTTAAAAATAAAAAAATGAAATCAAAATAAAGCTAAATAAAAACTGAATTACTATTAAATATTAAAATATGAACATAATTATAACAATGTTAAATTAACACTAAAAGGGCATTTTTGTTTGTGCATTTAATTAGCTTTAACCTCAACATTAGCCGAACTCCTCACTTTCTAAAAGTGATCCTTTTCTCTGCATCAGTGATATCCAGCAGTCATCAGAATTCCAAGCAGTAATATGGTCTTTCTAGAGCTGCCAGGTGTGTAGATGATGAATTAATAGGACTAGCGTGGGTCACAGCTTGTTGTGTCACTGCCTTATTTTTCCCTCTTTTTCTAAACCCACAGCAGTCCATCATCAGCAACATTTCGGCACTTCTCAGGTCCCTGTGCGGCGCGAGTCTGTGATTGGCTGCATGTGGAGATATATAGGAAGGTGTGTGAATGTCAGCCGGGATCTGCTCTCTGATGATGACGGCACAATGAGGTCTGACAGAGCACAGTGCCCTCATAATATGACAAATTTCATCTGTATATGGGCACTGAGGACACAAGCTAATATTACTTCAGCTCAGATTAGAAGAGCTGCTCAGAGATTCATCTGAATTGTTTTTAAGGTTTTTTTTTTTTTTTTTTTGTCAATTTGAACTGTGTTAATTACCTTGATTTTTACACACATGCTATGGGATGTTGCTATGGGGTTGATAAAATATTTGAAGCGGCTTTTAGTGTATTGATAACGTTTAGGAATGGTTTTGTGGTTGCTAGGATGTTTTGAGTGGTTGCCATGTTGTTGCTTCTGACTGTCATAATTGCGAGAATAAGAAGAGGTTTCTTTGACTGTGGAATCATCACAGTTTTTGTGAAAATATTTAGGAGAGGAAAAAATACTTGTATGTTTAATGTATGTTTAAGATTTTAAAAAATAATGTTATTCAGATATTAATTAGATATGTGTAAAAGATAATAATTTTAATATATAAGATGTTATTATCTTTAGCAAGATACCTCAGCAATATTTTTTTTTAAAATTAGGAAATATAAAGCAATATTTCATTTTATATATATATATATATATATATATATATATATATATATATATATATATATATATATATATATATATATATATATATAATTTTAAACTTATGTGTGTGTGTGTGTGTGTGTGTGTGTGTGTACATATGTATACATTTATTCTTTTTAAAATTACACTTTAGATAATTTTACATTATATGAGAAATCTTTCATTTTATTTTAAGATCAAAACGTTTACAAACTCTAATAACTAAATGAGGATAGAGCTAACTATAAACCTACACAACTCACTATAATAAATATTGATAATTTTACCTTTGAGGACATTCCCAATGGGAGCTTCTGGGGACAGTTTCGTCCCCAAAGTATAGCCAAGTAAACATACATACGCATTTTTCTCTGAAAACATGCACTCTTGAAACAAGTAAAGACAAGAAAAGATGCCCTTGATGCCTAAATACAGACATCCCGTGTGCACTACTCTTTGTCCATGTGTTATTTTTGTATTGAAATATTCCCAGCAGCCTCATGCACCTGTGTTCTGGGGGACAGATGCGAGAGAAAGACACATTCAGCCTGATGTAACCGTGGACAAGTCTATACTGGATTGTGCAGTAGCATCGGGATTCCCACGTCCTCCAGGAGCAGCGAACGAATCAGAATAGGTCAGACACAACAGAGCCGAAGAGCGAGAGAAAGCCGATGCGTTTAATGCACCGCTGCAGCTGAGGGGACATATGCATCTATTTATAGCACTGGTTTTAATGAGCCTTTAAACTGAAACAGACGCGAACAGGCACAAAGCACAACACAATGGCCAACGAATGCACGCACACGAGCTGATGCGCACAGATAGGACTGCCCATGAGGTCCGATCCGTGAAGGGAGGATTGGATGACTTGTGCTTGGATCATCTCCTTAGGGAATGCAATTAGCTTGGCTGAGCCAGCCGATTGTGCTTGTGTTGCTTGAATGTTTAATCAGTGATCAAACAAGCAGAAACTTCATTATACACACACACGCGCGCACACACACACACATATACACCTGAATAGAGCCCCATTACTAAAGCTGCTGGAGAGTGTCCAATAGGTCACTAATGGAGCACCTTGGTGTAAAAGAGGACAGAGCATGTACAGTAGAAAAACCATATGGTGACCTGCTTTAAACACTCGCTTTCTCACTTCGTTTTCACACGTTCAGAGGGAGAGAGGACGGTGAGAGAGATGAAGATCCTTTGGTCAAGTGAGACAGTCAGACAAACCGAAATATTCCCGTAAACATTTGCATTTCATTTTTGCTGTGGATGTGGATATATATATATATATATATATATATATATATATATATATATATATATATATATATATATAGTATCTAACGTGAAATTTTTTTCTGATAAGAAAAATATATAAAAATATATTTTAAGCAGTGTCAGTGTAAGCACAGTAATACTGAGTATACAGATATGGGAACTGGACAGCGAGAAGCAAACGGTACCCTTGACACCTCACAGACACTTACTGTAGATGCACAGCAATTTATGTGTAGATACATCCAAACACACACAATCCTACTCAAAGTGCGAGGCCTGACAAATGGGTTTAATTCCTCATCGGGGCCCAAGTCATCTAATCTTTTACCACATAAAAAGGGGATTGGGTCTTAATCTGTAAAACAGCATACTGGAGTGTGATTCATGCTGGAGTGTGAACAGCCCTTAATCCACTTATTGATAGACACTCAGGCAAAACACCGACAGCCTCCTGCAATGTGTCAGATATCAAGCAGCAGACAGGACAGGTGCTAAATTACTTCACTGGAACAAGCAGAATGAGGGCTGAGATAGAAACCCAGAGTATTCATGCACACGACACACATACATATCAAAACCTCTTTGTTTATTCTAAGTATTAAAGGAAGCATTTCCATTTATGCAATTAAACTGAGGCACTTTTGAGAGAAATATTATTCATTCTCCAGCAACCCCAGTCTCCAAAAGAAGGCCGGCAAGTGAGCTTCTAGATTCACACCTCCTAATTTGTGTGACACAACAGATGCACCTTCTCCTGAAATGTCAGATCACACAGAGCGGGCAGCTCTCCTGTGGTACGGGTGAGAGAGCGTGACACCGGCATGCTAATCAGGCTTCCAGTGCCCTCCTCAGGCAGGCTGATGACGGGATCAGGCTCTTCCTCTGTGTCTGTTCAGCAACTCAATCCAGAGGCAAAGATAAAGGGATTTACACCTTCCACAATCTCACTGGAGCTCCTTACCTCAAAGGCAAAAGCACAACTCTCTTCAGCCATTCAGATACAGAGAGTCTGTTGCTTGTTTATTTAATCACTGAAATGTAATTCAACTTTAAATCAAAAATAATAATATTCACTCTTTAAATTAATCATATGATCATATATATATATATATATATATATATATATATATATATATATATATATATATATATATATATATATATATAATGTATGCATGTATAGAAATATTCCTTTTAAACTTTACCACAATGTGCTGACAAAAGGAAGAGATTAATAAAAACACATTTTCTTAGAAGGAATCACAAAAAAAACAGCAATTGTTTTAAGAGTGCGTGGGGAAGCTGGCTTCCCCTAAAATGAAATAAAAAAGTGACAATGCAATTTATTTACAGCATGTATGAATACATATTGCCTGTCACTCTTAGTGCGTTTCAGTTTTTTAACAAATAAAAGTGTAAATAATATGGTAAAAAACTATAATACTGTTCAGGATCTGATATAATCTCAGCAAATTTTCAAGGGGGTTCCAGAATGAGTTGTTTAAAGAGATAGTTCACCCAAAAATTTTTAATTACCTCATGATTTACTCACCCTCAAGCCATCCTAGGTGTATATAACTTTTATCTTTTAAACAAATAAAATCAGAGTTATAATGAAAATTACTTGTTTTTTTTTCAACCTTTATATTGGCAGTGAATGGTGGTTGAGATCTTTTAGCAAAACAAAGTGCATTCAACCATTATAAAATTACTCTACTCCAGGGAGTTAATAAAGAAGAATATCTATATTTTAAAACTTTATAAACCATAATCTCTAGCTTCCACTAACAAACGGGAGAGTGGCGTTTTAGTGGATGACACAGATGTAGTGTAATCTACACAAACACATTGCTTCACTTTACTTCAGAAGGCCTTTATTACTCCCGGAGCCAACTGGAGCACTTTTATGATGGATAGATGCACTTTTTTCATTCACTTTTTTCATTCACTTCCATTACAACGCTTAGAAGAGCCAGGCCATTTTTTTTAAAAAAAGAAGAGTCTGAAAGAAGAAAGCCAGTAATTTACAAATTACATTTTTTTAAAGAATTGTGGGCATAAATCTGCAAGTCAGCCTTCATCTTGAACATCCTCTTTCCATAACCCACCAGCTATTTTCCATGACACGACCACAAAATGTCAGCTTTGACATACAAAGTGACAGATTTTTTTTATAAGGCAAGCCATTTTTGTAAGCTAGCATCACAGCAAAATTAGGTTTGAACTGACATAAAATTAAATTAATTTTTGACCTAGAAAGAACAATTAATTACAGCCTGAAACACAGTTCACTGTAGGCCTTTTCCTCAAGTTTCTATCAGAAACAAAGCTGCCGTGTCAGCGTTATAGATCTGAAAAAAAGCAGGATTTGCTAGCACTAGCAGTCCCACTGATCCATGGCTAGGTGGATCTGTAATGATGATCCAGGTTTTAGATCTATCACCTGAGGAATACTTTGAACTCTGATAGCAAACGGTTACTATGGAGTGATTGTGTGAGAAAGAGACGCTAATATCTCTCTACCCCCGGAGGCTTTCGACTACGTGTCCCACTGGAGGAAGGAATTTCCAGAAGCTTACAATCAACACAAGCACATACGACACAATTCCTGATTGTGTTACATATAAATGTCTTAACCGATCAATTCAATCTATCCTTTATCTTAGTCACTAAAATGAGATCGAAAAGGAATTCCACAGTGGAATCTTATTGTGTCTATGCATATGAAATACAAACAGAAGGAAAATGATACACACCCACACACAAACAGAAAACAATAGGCCTTATATTTCTGAGAAGTACTCTTCCAAAAAGCGGTAGGCAGGTGAAGCTGGTTATGTGGAGCAAGATAATATCTCACACTACTCATATCCCTCTGATTAAACAATCAGTTAAAGGGGTCGTGAAGTGCCTTCATTTTTTTATTTTGTACTGTTCTCTGAGATTTTTACAACGAAAACATTGCAATTGACCGTTCGCAAACACCCGCCCTCCTTTGTTACTGTTGCCACGATCGACAAACAGCGCAGCTCTCACACTACACACACGTGTTCTCCCACGGTGAAAAATACATGGCAGAGCAAAGAAAAAACTGGCAACACATCGACAGAGAAAACAGAGCAGTTTACTTCTGGTATTAAACAAAGTCTCAGGACTCTCAGCTATAAAATTGTGTCGTTTTTAAATAAATTCAAACTATAAATACCTTTTTGTGGCACTTGATTGTGTCGTGACTGATTAATGTATTGCCTCAGTTCAAACATGTGAACTTTTCATATCTACATAAAGCACCAAATAAAAATGAAGTATTTATATTGAAAAAGTTTCAATTCAATATTTTTAGACCCGTTTTAACACAGATTTCTATGGAGACCGGCTGCAGATGGTGGCCAAGATGGCGGATAGCATACAGTGTTGCCAGATTGAATGGATTTCCAGCCCAAAGGTTCACAAAAACCCACCCAAAAACTGCCCAAAACTTTAACTGCCTAAATAATGTTAAACAATGTAAATCAGTGTTGATAAAATTTTTTTCAGTGTTCTTAAAACAAAACAATGACAACAAAAAATAATAAATATAATTTTTAGATAGGCCTACATTTCCCATATCAAAAATATATTTAAGAGAATTACCAAATATGTTTAAAATATGCAAGTTGGCAGATACTGTCACAACGGCAATCACAAAATTAACAAATACCCTCCAAAAAAAGGCATTAACAGTCAGAATTTCAAATGCAAAAAAAATCATCAGAATGCAACTGTAGCCCATTTTACACTCATTCATGCACACTGTTGATGCATACTGCATAATAATCTGACAATAATAACACAAAAAAACAACAACAATAATGCTCTTACCTTCATGCCACTCTATAATTTCATACAGAACTACACTGTCAGAAATAAAGGTACAAAAGCTGTGACTGGGGCACTTTTGTACCAAAATGGTCTGTATAAGTACATTAAGGGTACATATTTATACCTAAAGTGTAGATATGAGTAACCAAAAAGGTAAACAAGAAATCTACCATTTGAAGAGGTACTGCACTAGTGACAGCTTTTGTACTTTTTTTCTGTGAGTGTAGAGGAAGTCTATGTGATTTTTTTGTTCATATTGAACATAATACAGAAAGTCAAAACTAACAAGTCATGCAGCTTCAAAGATATAACAGACTGGACAGTTTGAAAGATAAAAGACGGGATCTTATAGATATAAATACATTTTTGTTTTCCATCTCTGCTTTGATTTTGGAGTTGCAGAGATAGTGTCTCCATGTCATATTGGCTAAAAGTGTGGCAAGCGACATAAGCATTTTTCCAATTAACATTTATATGTTTGAAAACCGCCAAACATATTGTAGGATAAGTTATTTTTCTCAACATACCTCAGAAAAGCGCTGGACATCCTGGGTCAGAGTTCCCACTCTGCTCCAGTTGTAAAAGTTGAGAAACTTCACCACAGCAGGGTTCACAGCATTGTCTGATGGGACGGTCCTGAAGAAATTTGGATACTTTTTTCTGTCTGCCAGGACAGGAGTTGTGGCCGCGAAAGAAAGCTGTAAAAAAGAAAGAAGACAGCACAGTGAGCCAAAGCAATTTCAAGATAAATCAATATAGTGGCCATTTTGCTTACGTTCTATGCACTGTAGTTCACAGGTATATACGTACATCTTGTAATATGCTTGAATAAGAAAAGACCCAAATCTCCAAGCTCTTAAATACATAAAATAACTATAGACAAAGCAATGTTGCAGGATGTTGTGAAGCCATGTTACAATCAGAATCATCTTCAACTTGCTATTTGAGCAGCATGATCTATCGAAGGCAAGTGGCCGCCCATAGCCTGTATGCCAGGACTCCAGGAGTCTGCAGCGTAGGTGTGAATGAATCAACATACTAACACATCTCTATAAAAAGACAGCTCTCACACCTTTGGTGAGTGCCTGTGGTGATTGGAGCCATTAACTTTGCACTGATGGTCAACCTCTGCATATCAGCTTGAAGATGTATATGTGTATTAAGATGAATTATGGAACTATTATGGAATTATTATATTATAATATGCATTTGTTTTCCATAGAGGTCAGCAGTAAGAATTTGGGCCAGTATTTGCATTTGCCTTGCCAGTCTTTCACTGGTCACAACACAAAAATATAATATTGTTATATAATCATTAAGACAAAAACAAAAACAATGGAATGCACTGTACACCAATACAAACACTGTACCAATTTTGCCTAAACTTTGAAAATGTGTATAATTTGCAAAACAATGTTTTCTTTTGCAACCATAAAAATTATGTACATGATAAGCAAAATATTGGACCGTAGGAGCATGTGACCAACAGAATGGCCTGAAACTCTCTTACACTGCTTAATTGTTGAGTCTTGCTTCATCTAGCACTCCCCTGCCTCAAGAAACATAAATGTTAATATGATTTTTGCAAAAACGCTTCCATGTACTGTTCAAATACTGCATGCTAAGCATGTTTATATCTTTTCAGGTTTCGAAAAAGGGACCGTTTAAAAGAGGCTTCACACTTTTGAAGACTTTTTTGCTCAAAACATGCCCTCTTTAATGTTGTCAAACACCAGGCAGAGCATTTTAAGCCTCAGCTGGAGCGAAAAACAAGCCTGGAACATCATGGTATGATTTTTATGCCAGTGCTCCCGTCAGTAGATTAACAAATGTTCCTCCGGTTATAATACATCCTAAGGGTTGTTAGTCTCTCAGAGATAAACATATGGAAATGCTTTGAGTTCAAATAGCAAAAGCCGTCTTATACTTGTTAAAGGAGCACACTCTTTGCTTACAGTCATAAAATGTCTGTCGGCTACGTGGCTGCACAGTCAATTCGATGAAATTTTTATTGCACGGCCAAAAAATCTCAACTGAATAGTGAATGGAAATGTAATCTTTCAAAAGCTGGATGTTGATGTTTTTGTGAAAATTTATATGGATGGCTTGTTGAATTTGCAGGTGATTCAAGCAACAATTTACATATAGAGCTAACAGAGTAAACTGCATTTCCAGATCACAAGGAAGAGCCTCAGTATAAAAAAGTTCTGTTCACATAACATAACTCTAGTCTACATCACGGTTTTCCCTGGAAATGAACTCGGAATAAGACTATCCTTTGTCTGGGATTGGATCAACTAAATTACTTTTCCTGTGAATAGAATTGCGGTTGAAATGGAATTGACTTTTGCTCTGGAGTGCCCAGTGGCTGTGACCCCTGACCTCTCATCTCGTCTCATTTGGGGCACCTCTGGTGAATGAAGTGATGACGTAATCGCATAAACACAGTGCTAAGGGGAACATGGTCTGAATACAGCATACAAGGTCAACTTTCTGGTACAAGGAAGAGATTCAGACACCATCCCAGTACCTGGTCAGGTCTAATTAATTTGTATAGTTATACATTTTACACATTGTTTCGAAGCAGCATTACGGAAAATCATGATGATAGAGATTATAAAATCTTAATTCTTTATCTTCATGCTTTAAAGTCACATTAGCAGATTAGAGCTGGGTAAAAAAAATCAAGCAGTTGAGATATGGTATGTTTGGTGTGTATACAGTATGCATGTACGCATATATATATATTTGGACCATCTATTTGGAGCTGGGTATCAGTAAAAAAATGGACAATTAAGATTTGCTATAAAGTATATATCACTTTATGTAAATTGGACATAAAACGGGGTTAATGCGATTTTTTGCATTTAAAATGTGTTTGAAAAACAAAAGCCTTCCAAAGACATACTAAAACATGGTTGAACAATGCGCTGAATGATTATTGGCGTAAAAATGTATGTGTTCAACAGTAGTTAATGTAATGTTGAAAACTGAAATGAGTTTTTGTAAAAGCAGTGGTCAAATGATGTGTGGCCTCTCAATTTTGTGTGTAATTATATCCACCTGACTATTGACTGGCCTTTGTTTGAACACTGGAAGACTTTCTGAATGTATATGTGGTAAACTATGAAGAAACATTTAAACATTTAAAAGAGGAATTAAGGAGAATCAATAAATTATGAATAATTTATTGATATTGTGAGAATAATATATAATCACATAATCAATAAAAAGTAATTGTAGTCTGATGAATATTTTAACAGTGTCTACTCACACACACACACACACACACACACACAAACGTGCATGCACACACTCTTATTTGTAAATATTAAGCCGCAAAAGGGCTATTTAAAAATAAATTCTACATGTCTCTGTGTTAATGAATGGCTCAGAAGCGTGGTTTTGTGTACTACTGTACAGAAGCAATCTCAAAATCATAGGGCTATTGTCAAAATAAATTAAACATGGTTCTGTGCTTTCAAATTAATAAACATGTAATAACATGAAATTTGGTAACAATAAAACATAAGGTTGAAAAAAAAGGAGAGAGCCCTAAACAAAGTTTTGTTAAACTTTTAAGAAATAGATAATAAATTAAGTTTAATTATTCTAATTAATAAGACATATTTTTACTGTTTGTCAATGTAATTTAATCTAATTACAATTGTTTTATTTTCTAAATCTGATTTTAGCAGTAACTGCCCAGCTCTGTAGGCAACACCCTAATCATCATGGACTCTCATAAGTGACCACTTGTTTGCAATAGCTTGACATCACTTGCCAATATTTAAAGGGGCAGTCCACCCAAAATATCCTGTAAATATCATTTATTTCCTCTCAAGTCAAACCTATATGTTCCTTCTGTGTAACATAAAACAAGATTTTGATATTTAAATAGTAATATTGTGTATATAAAGCACAAAGGGATTCATCCAGGCAGTCATTTCACCTTGAAGTGAACATCATTTGGTACATTTTCACAAATTTACCGTGGTTGAACCCCCTTATGGATACAAGCAAGCTGAATTTGTCATGCAGACAAGAAAAAAAAACGTCTCTTAATTCTTTCCCTGATCTCACAATGGCACGCTGGTGTGTACACACCCTGACAAGCAGAGAACTCGCGAATAACAACAGTCTAACATTTCGATGAATTCCATTAAACCCTGCTAGAAACATTTAGACCTGTGAATATTTAGACAAGGGAACAGACAGATTTGGTTAGGATTTATTTACACTGTTATATTATATGGGAAACGTGTGAACTAAAGCTATAGCTGACAGCAGACATAAGAGCTGACATAATCACACCACCTGCTCTGCATTTCAAGAGGAAGGAGGGTGAGCAGAACATCCATTTTTCCTTCTAACATGGGCATAAGCAAATGAAAGGGGATTGCGAGGGATTGAAGTAATCTAATATAATGATTTTGTGTCCTCTAGGAGAGTTATTGATGTTAATCAGCGTAGGGTTAATTGCAGTGCTGAAAAGATAAGACATTACGATTCCTGATAATGACACAGATTAGTAGTCTGTGATTCTCTTTGAAGGCAAGTGTGCATTAACTCACAGATAGACACTATCTAGATTGGTCTGGTTTTGGCCTTTTCAGACCCACCTCAAAAAAGCCATTTCCTCACTGACAGTCATGAAAGAAGAACAGTGATGGTGTGCCTGTTGAATGCGTTAGAGCTAGTACATTCAATTAAAAAGACTTGAGATGTTGACCTTAGAATTAAAATTTTATCAATTTATTGTCACTCTCATTCCTTTTTTTTCTTTTATGATATACTACATTGTGCCACTTTTGACTCAGCAATGAATGTCAAAAAGTAAATATAAAATTAACATTAGGAATCCCAATTTTGTTCACAAAAAAAATTAAAAAATTAAAAATAATAATATATATATATATATATATATATATATATATATATATATATATATATATATATATATATATATATATATATATATGATCTTACCAACCACTTGTGACTGGTAAAAGCATTGTGTTTTAATTGTCTGATAAATTGATTAATTGTGTATTTGTTATTCCGATTTATATAAATTGATTCATCATAAATCCCCTTTTCTATACAAGGTATAATCCAAAGTGAATGAACTGTGAATTTGAATGTGCTGGTTTAAAAAAAAAAAAAAAACAACCCCAACAAATGAGAGTTCGAAGACTTCAATATCTAACAAATCTAATAGGCAATTTGTTCTTGTGCAGAATATTAGCCGATTTACAGCCTTTATTAGAGTGTAATCCTGATTTCACATCAATGGCCAACTCCAGAATAAGAGTCATGCAACGTCACCCTGTCAGTCATCTCAGCTCAATGAAGTGCTTGTTGTTCAAAACATACAGATTAGTGCTGCCAATTAAGGATTTTTATCATGCTAGTGCCACTAAATCCAAATGCACCTACGGGACTCACTGAGCATTAAGGGGTCTCTTGGAGGTTGCTCTAATCTTTGTTTAGTGGAGACTAGGCTACATGCTGAATGCTCCATCCTCACAAGGGAGAAGTCAGAGCATAATGCACTCAGATACAACCATGAGGACTAAAGAAACCAGACGAGGGACAGGCTGCCATTGTATTTTGCTTTTAAAACCTCAGTGTTTCCACTTGATCCTCTAAAGGATTAAGTAATTATTTCTATAGCACTAAATTACTTAAAGTCATTTAAAGTTACCTTAACTATAGTACAGGTCTATACCTTGTTCTTTTATTAAACAAACTAAATAGCCTTATGTTATTTATCCTATTTACACAAAGGCATGTCATTTCTGTCTCTATGTTATATGGTCATGCTCCCTCTCATTGCGCAGAGAAGAGTTTCGCCCCGACATGTGTGCAAACACACATGCACACACACACACACACACACACAAACAAGTGTGTGTCTGTGACTAGTGCAGACACACGGTTTTATGTAGTACTGAAGCGTGCATGACTCTTGTGGTGATATTAACATCTGTCCTCTTACTAAATGAAGACAAAAAAGGTGCTTCACAAACATTTGACTGTTTTATTTGAGTAAAACTATCCTCATATCATACATAGTGCAATCCATCAAAATAAAAGTTCATTGTGGCAGAAAAAGCCTACATTGCTATTGTTCAGTAAAATGTTTGCTTCTACTAAAGTTATTAAAACCTTATTTTTAAGGGATAATCGCACAATATTTCCTCAGTGTTTTCAATTGTATTATTAAATCCTGTTTAATTTCCAAAGAAATTAATTTGTTTAATTTTCGTAAATTAATAGATAAATTAAGTGAATGCTTTATGCCTCAAAAATGGTATAAATATGCAACACAGAATTTATGAGGAAAAACAAAAACGTAAAAAAAATAAATGAAACCTTTTTTTTCAACCAAACCCAAGCCATTGGTTGAACTAATTCTATATTGTTGTGCTATCAGTGTTTTGAAAGCTTCCCAGTGACTGTTTCTCAATATTCTAATTGATGCTTCCTTGCTTCTCGCTCCTTCGTCCTTCATCCCATGACCCAGGAAATCAATCAAAGTCCAGCATCATGAGAGATTTATCAATTCTCTAAATGCTGCGAGAATGCGACGCCTGAGAAGAAAGCACGTTTTCAGAGTTGTATATTGCATTTTAAAGTGAATACTATGTTCCAATGACTAAATTTGCTAGCAACCATTCATTTTACTTCTCTTTTTAAACAAAGCATTTTTAGATTTGTAATATCCGCCATTTATAAGATTAGCTTATTGGTATTTGTCAAAAAATTCAGTATCAGTGCAAACAATGAGGTACAATACTTTTTGTACGAGCAACAACAAAAGCATGTACAGATATATACCTATTATGATGTGCAAAATGCATGGCAGGGACTTGGTTCCATCCATAAGATGGAGGCAGATCTGACAGAAAATGACTGGAAAAGTCTATAATACATCACCAGAGAGAAGTATGCCGTTTGACTGGAAAGCCAACATTTTGATTAAAATGATGAGCCGAAAAGAAAATGGATGAATCAATCATAACAGGATCCATAACATGCACTCAGCAAGTTTCCATTTCATGCCGACTTTAAAACTTAATGTTTCAGGATGTCAGTGCGTCTCTAATATTACAAATACATCTTGTTTCAGTCGCACTTCATCCCTGCGCACTTCCCTAGCTTCTTAAGATTTAACAGCTAAGACACGAAGACAAGAAACAAGGACGCACAATTAAGAAATGAGAATCACCCAGTGGCACCTTTCAGGAGACTCAGCCCACGCATGGCTTACTTACAGCCGTCTCTGCATATTAAAACAGGAAAAAAATGTAACATTCAAAAAAATTAACTTAAAATAGTCTGAACTGCAAACTCTGTGTAATGACATCTAATGCTTTAGATTCCATTCACTTCCTATACAGCACATGATCAGTGTGAGCACTTGCTTTTTCACTGTGAGAGGATAAAGGAAGTTATCACACAAAATTAGCCTCCTTCACTCCCACACAGATCCTTTAGCGGCAGGAGGCCCGGCATCTTCAGGTGATATCCAACCCACAGCATCTTATTTAAATGCAAGGTCTCTTTACAGTATGAAGTAAAGTACATATTTCGCTCTTATTTTGTCATTCTCAGCAAATGCATTTATGTATATCTAAAGCAAGATAAACACATGCTATTCTACTTCTATAGTGATGCATGCCTTTTCATGCTCACTAACACGCACGTATCCAATATCTAAGGCAGGTAACATGCTATTGGTCTCCTAATGCCGCTATCTCCTCTCCTCCCACATTGTCCCTTCATCCTGTTGCTTGTGCCGCCACAGAGTTTTAATTGCCACCCCCTGCCAGAGGCAAAGCCGTGCCGACAACCCGCGTCTTCTTTCCATCAATCTCCCAGTGCCAGTGTTAATTAAAACTGCACAGAAGAGCCACTGCCTGTCACACCTCTCAGCTCCACAGCCCTGGGACTGGAAGGTCACAGTGCTCACCTAATAAGTCCAATAAAAGGGACCAGGGATTTATACTCTAGAAAAATACCAGATGACTTTGATACTCTAGAGGTGAACAGGACAAATTGAGTTTGAGAGGGATGATATGTGCACGGCAGCTTTGTGTGGAGGAATTACAACTTAAATGAACATCTCCAAACAGATAACAAATTAATGTTTCGCTTTTTGTGCTTGTTGACACTATGTACCTCATACTATATTATCAAGCACCAAAATAAATAAATCAACCAATACTATATATTTGTTTAAATTTGATCGAGTTTGATTGAACTAATTTTTTTTTTAAGTTAAATATAAATTTTTATATTTTGAGTTATTTGAGTTAAAATTTTTATTCAAATATTTTTTTCAAAGGAATAAGCCACTTTTTTTTGGAAATAGGCTCATTTAGAGTTTTACCATTTTTGAATCCATTCAGCTGATCTCCGGGTTAGCACTTTTAGCTGTAGCTTAGCATAGATCAATGAATCTGATTAGACCGTTACCATCACACTTAAAAAATTACCAAAGAGTTTCAATATTGTTCTTATTTAAAACTTGACTCTTCCATAGTTACATTGCGTACTAAGACTAAAATCAAACGTTGCGATTTTCTAGCCTGACATAACTAGGAACTATACTCTCATTCCAGCATAAAAATATAGGAAAATAACCAAGGAAGCTTGCAATCAAGGAAGCTTGAAAAGCAATGTATTAAAAATTTACATTGCTTTAAAAATAGCAACTACATTCACACAGTAAAAAATTATTATTAAATATTAAATATAAATATTAAATAAACATTTCTTGCAGCTTTATCTGCTAAATGTTCCAGTCTAGTCTTCTTTCTTGTTAATAATAATCTCATCTGAGTTTCTCTGAGGAGGCACTGTACTTGTGGTGTGAGTGAGTGTGCGAGACATAACAGAGACGGGGAAAAAAAAACCCTATCGAAAAAAAGGAACGGTGGGGCAGAGAATAAGGCATTTTGCATTCTGGGAGCGCAGCCTAACTGAGTGAGGTCTAGTGTAGCCGACTCTCTTGACACCCCGGCTGCCTGAGTCAATAGACAGCATTTCATTCTCATTAAGGTTTTCTAGCCAATTCCAGAGACTGTGGCCTTGCAGAATGAAATATTGACAGCACTGCACAACATTGTTCTCAGCTTCGTTGCTCTTTGTAAGCTGACTGGAAATGGAAAAGATTAACAAAATGCAGCTGTGCTTGTCCACCTCAACTTATCTTTAATTAATGATAAATAAAGTTTCTGTTCACATATCCGTTCCTCCTAAAGCACATAAGTGTAGCAGTCGGGTTGTAGAAATAAAAATGCCATTCATTTTCTACACAGGGAAACCATAGACCAGCCCGACTATTAGGTTGTTAAGCAACGAGACATGCTCCAGTTAAAGTCATTATGATTTATACATCATTGGAAAAGGTGAATTCCTGGTGAAGAACTACACTGTTAGACTTTGCTGTAAATTTACAGTTACTTACTGTAAAAAAACCAGTAAAATATATATATATATATATATATATATATATATATATATATATATATATATAAATATAAATTTTGGTTAACTACTATGTAATATTCATTGCATTTTGGGCAATTTCTATTAATATCTGTAAATTTACTGTTTCCTAAAAGCAGTAGTTTCATCTTTTTATGTTTTTACACCCCTCCCTCCGACAAAATAACCCAGTGTGGGCACTTTATCCCAGCTGTTGGGGTTACAGTCAGGCTGGAGTGTAGGCTTATCTTATCGAGCGGGTGACTTTTTTGGTGAAAATAAGGTTTGTATACATTTTATTCCATTCCTTATGTCTTTTATTGTGCTGTAAACTATTTTATTTCACGCAACGCAACATACCGACGAGATGTCAGTAGGATAAATGCATCAGCAACGGTGGTTTCGCATGATGAATACGCCTTGAATTGCAATAACATGAACTGACTTCATTTATTATAATACTGGTTCTAATTCATTTGGATGTTGAAATATAGGAAATACAATAAAAAGTCTAACAGTGTACATTATCCAAAACACTGAACTGCAACCAATCAAAGAAGGCACTGTTATACACAAAAGAGCATAGGAGCAACTGCTTCATTTCCATAAAACTTTGTGTGAATTAATGAATTAAAACTATTCTCAAGTTACTTATATATTCGACTATATACAATTTTCTTTGCAATCAACAAACTATTAGACTTTTAATAAGTATTAATCAGTGACTAATGCTGCCATCATGCAATCAGAAATTTCTCATTTTACACTTAAATTGAAACTATGAGTTACGTGTCACTTTCCAGGTATTGTTGCCAGAAAACGAGAGGAATAAAAGTAGACAGGAATTTCATCCTGTTTTTATCAATGCCAAAATTACAATATCCAAAGATTTTGAATGCAATGCAGTATCCTATTTGTTGACAACAATATACTGTAAATACTAGCCATGCTATTCCATACATTGACTGCACTACCTAGATAATCAACTTGCAGGCTATTCTGAAATCTGGTCAAATGAATAGTTTTTGCTGTACATATATGTTTCATTGCATCGCATACAACGTGCATGAAATACATTTTTATGACTGTAACAGAAAGAGAATGGAGAAATAGTTTTATATTGTGTGTATCATTTATGTAATTTACAGGATCATGAATCTGTAGTACTGTATATACACTGGCATCTACAAACAAAAAATAACGCATAATGATTTTACAGTTTGAAATGATTAAAGTTTGTTCACTGGGTTTAGCAGTTTGAGACAACAGACGTTTTAAAACGATTGATTCTGTTTGTTTTTGGGGTTTTTTCAATTAAAGCAGTATTCAAAAAATCTTGAGTGAAAGGCTTTCAAACTAAATTCTCATCAGTCTACGCAAACTCACGCAACTCTGCATTGCTTGCATACCCTGATGCTAACAGCCATAGAGTACAGCAAGTAGAAAAGATTGTGTAAAAATGAGAAGACTTTTTCAGGCATGAGGCATGGTGTTTACCATGACCAGAATACTATATAAAAAATGATCCGATAACGGCAGGACATATCTCCAGGGAGAAACTAGCAGCAAGTAAACTGGATCTCAGGGTCAAAGGAGGCCCAATTAGTTAAAAGGAGTTTTTAAAGCAGACAGCAACAGGGGAGACTCAGGTTCTCACCCTCTGACCCTCCAACAGGAAGAAACCATCATCCTCACTATAGACCCAATCATCAATAACAGAGGACTCACAAACAAAGTGCTCCTCAGAGAGTATGATGGATCCTTGCTCATTATTCACCGTTCCCATAATCTGAAGCAATTTACCCCGACCTGAACTATTCCAACTATAGATTAACCTTCATGGTAACCTTTCCTAATGGGAAAAGAACATTAGACAAATCAAAGAAAAGCAGAAAGACGTTTATAGAATATAACATATAACAGAAGGTTGTTTTGGAACAATTGCCATTTTTTGTTTTTGAAAAAGAATCTCTTATGCTTACTATAGGCTGAAATTATTTGATCAAACTGTAGCATCAACTAAAAAATGTATCTATCTATATATATATATATATATATATATATATATATATATATATATATATACAAATCAGCATCTAACAATGATTTCTGAAGGATCATGTGACACTGAAGGCTGGAGTAATGATTCTGAAAATTCAGCATTGCCTTAAAGAAATAAATTATATTATAAAATACAGTCAGAAATAAAACAGTTATTTTAACTTAACATATATTATATTTTTTTATATTAAAATACATGACGTTTTTATCAGCATTACAAATGTTAAACGTTACATCACCTCAATTGTTGCAATGTTCATTGAACTGTGCCTTGTCAAGAGACTTATATTGGATTCCATGGGATATCAATAACACTCGATTAGAGGAGTCGCCCAAAGTCAGCCTTTATTAGACTGACCCAACAGAACTCCCTAAACAGCACTGATCCTTTTCCCCATCCCAGTATTTACCACCATGAGGACAGGTAGCATTCCAAGGCATCATCGAACATAGACACGCAAGAGTCAACACAAAGAGCATAAATCCTGTTTACGTCATTACAGATCTGATATTCAAGGTGGGGATATTCACACTGGGGAAGGGGTTTAATCAGCTGCTGAGGATCATGAAGACCACACAAAGGATGCTTTTGATATTCAGTATTCAAGAGAGGCATTTGGCACTCGGCATGATAACTCAGCACGATCTGCTGCTCATGAGGAATGCTAGGCTGGTACACACACACAAACCCAGCTCATTAAAGCATAATATACACCCCAGACAGGCTAAGACTCACCAATTGTGTTTTGAGAGTCTAATTCATAAAGGCATTTGGGAAATATCAGGCTTATTACCTGTTATTCCAGAGTGCTGTCATCTTTATAACATGCTTTTACTCTTGGGTGGCTGGAACATAATTCAGATGGTCTAGTTTCAAGACTAGAATATCATGGAGGATCTAAAACATTTTAAGTCATACATTTATTGATTAAGGTGCATTTATTTTTTTACACCTTTATTTTATCATTTCTTCTTATGATGTAAATATTGATGAATTAAATGAATATAAATATAAATATAAACTTGACATAATATAAAGTAAAAATGAGGGTTGATCAAATAAATGTTGCCTTGGTGAGCATGTGAAGGGTAAAACCCTTTCAAAAGTATAAAAAATGTTACCGACCCCAAACTTTTGAATGTTAAGTATACAGCATGTCATATGTTTTATTCAACATGTGAAAACCAGAATAACGTAATGTAGCTATGGCAATTGTATGTACATGACGCTTACATAATACAAATATAAGTTATAATTGGAAAATTCCATCCAAAAAGCACTGAAGAGAGCATGGAGTCTGTTTTTAAGAAACTCTGCACTTTTGTCACCTATTCCCTTTTGCATATGAAAAATAAAATAATATTCTTGAAAGACCTTTTTTGGTCTGATTGCATTTTTCGAGTGTGCAGACAACTTTGGTTATCTGTTTCAATATTCCCTCTGCACTATGATTTCAAAGTGTAAAACCCTCACATCCTGAAACAATGTATTTCATGCATTTGCGCTGCCAGTTGCATTAATATCATCAGCTAAATGGCGAATAACGAACAAAGCAACTGACATGGAACTGATCGGTTTGACAATTAACGTGTGTTACCGCGCGCATCCAACACACTCATACCGTAGTACTGCACACGTTCTCCTCTGCCCAGAGCCTTGCGTGGTGACCGGAAAACATTCATTTATTAAGCAACAAAAACATAATTACTCCCACATTTGGAGGTTACTGAAGCTGTTACTCACCGACACCTTTCGGTTCGACACCACAGTAAAACTATCAAAGTCAATGTGAGTCACTCTCATAATCAATCTCACGCTGGCATCTCTAGCCATCATAGTGGCCAATGATTATAAAAGCTCTCTCTCTCATAAGTAGCAGACTCAACACACACACTCCAACACACAGAGAAAAACCCATTAGAGGGCACCGTTGAAAAGAAGCCTCTCCCTTTCCACCATCTGCAGCAGCATCACCCCCTCCCGCCCAGCATGTGGACCCAATGATGATATGGCAATCGATTTTGTAAGGGAGCCGCCGCTTCATTCTCCACACCGCTGCGAGCGTTAGCGCCACATGAGTGAGTCTGCCGAGTCCCACACCTGTACCTGCCCCCCTCCCTCCCCCTGCAGGACCGGCGGAGCGATAGAGCAGAGGAGCGAGAGACGCTGCTCTGCCAATGCGCTGCTAATTGAGGGCATTTAACCCCAATTACCGCGATCCATCCGGCAGGTTGTTTAGATGCCTGTCACAACAGAAATGACCAGCCCTTGCCCTGCATTTCGCCGCCGTTATTTGCCGCCGACATGTGCGCATGTGACGGGGTGAGAGGGCACGGCGCTTTTTATGTCGGTGAAAAACCAGCCGCCATGTTCAAGAGCTTTCCATTCATCCATAATTCATTGCCGCATATCAATGCATAAAGGCACAAATATATCAGGATTAGAAAAGTGCTTGTACAAAAAGCGAGGCTACACGAGAGGCAAACAAATGTTTATGTTGCTTTGTTATGATGTATGGAATCTGTTCAAGCGTATTGAACTAACAGCAGTGCACCTCGTGTTGTGTTCGTTCTCATAACAGGCTGGAGTTTTGATTTGGGGCGACAATGATAGAACTAACGACTATCGATATTTGAGGACACATCAGATACATAAATATTCCATAAAATTGCAAATAAAGCCCCTTTTCCTGCTCACTTGTTAAATGAAAGAAAGTTCTTCACATTTTTGGGTTGTTTGATCCAATATCAAAATAAAAAAAATCACTTTACAAAATTATCACAATAACAAAATTAACTTTACCACAGGGCTAAAAATATGGAGAGATTGAATATGCTGGTCAGAATAGTTAGATATTACATTGGCAATCACTACCAAGAAAAACTATATACTACATATTACTGTTAAAAATTTGAGATATATTTTTCAGGTATATTTTTTTATATATTTGAGATATATTTTTGAAAAAAGTCTCTTATGCTCACTAAGGCTGCATTTATTTGTTCAAATACAATAGAAATAGTAATATTGTGAAAAATTAATACAATTTTAAAGAACTGCTTTCTATTTTACTACAATCAAAAATGTAATTTATTGTTTTGGGCAAAGTTGAATTTTCAGCATCATTACTTTAGTCTTCAGTGTCACGTGATCCTTCAGAAATAATTTTAATATGTGGATTTGCTGCTCAAGAAACCTTTAGTATTATTATTATTATTAATGTTAAATTTTTTTTGCAAATGACACATCTATAAAATACACATGTATAATATTTATTCAAATAATATTTAGGTGGCATTTAAGATATTGATTATAAATATAATCTAATGTTTCTGGAAGTCCATTGTGTCTCTGTGCCATGTTATTTATAACTCTGCATCTTTAATTCAAATTCTGACCTGTGGTCAGTCCTAATGGTCAGTTCCAGTGACCATTCCACCACTTTGTCAAGGTTTATATGTCAGACTAAGTGATTTTTTATAATAATATTTCAATTTTAAAGGTGTTACAGCAACAATCCATGTCTTCATGCCTAAGGTTCATGTAAATGAGCATTTTAGTCATCCAAATTGTGGCCTGGAGACCATTCCAGTTTCTTCATACTGTCAAAGTCAACAGAGTCAACGCAAACTGTAATGGAGCAAGGAAGAAAATCTGCATCTGCAAAACAACAGTTGGAGAGAGAGACAAAATGTTGCACAATGATCCACAGCGCTCAGAGTGAGGCATAAATATGCCGGGCCGGCCTAGCCTCCTCTCTCAGCAGGGTAATTCATCTGTGGCATTGTGTTTTCCCGTGCGTGTCTGGAATGGGTGATTTGACGAGCTGCAACATTAATCAATAGGGAGAGCTAGCTGTCACAAGCGCTCTTCTGGATGAAAAGGAAGGGGAGGGAGTAGAAGCGTATGACCTGGTTAAACAGCCCGGGTTATTGATCATGTGACTCGGGTGTCCTTCAGACTCCCAAGTTTCCTGGAAGATGAGGATAGTATTCCTCCTGTGCACACAGAGAGAGGCTAAGGAGCCCTCGTTTCATCAGTTTATTGATCTGGGCAGAAGAGCTTCATGACCTGCAGGTCGTATGCTTTTAAATGCCATTATAATCGCCTTTAAATGATCCTGATCGCTGGGAATCTGCCTGCTATTAAAAAGAGAGGAACACTTGAACTTCTGAGGTCTGATAAACACAAATAGATACCAAGCTAAAACTTGGTGCGATTATTTCATTCATGATCTTGTCAAGTATTTCCATTAAGAACTTAAATGGATAGTTCAATAAAAAAATTATATTCTATCATCATTTGACCCTCTCTTTTCTTCAGAACATAAAAAGCCTCAATAGTTATTTTAACGTGGAAAGTGGAAAAAATTTGAATATTGCATAAAACTTGCAAATAAAGCCCCATTTCCAGCTCATGTGTTCATGCCTATATATGCACAAAAGAAAGAAAGTTAGGTGTTTTTCACATTTATGGGCTTTTTTGATGCAAAAGTTGACATAGTTGGGTAAATGTCAGAAACTACATCAAATACATTTTTAAATTTCCCTCTTGAGCCAATAACAAAATAAAAAATCAGTTTCTACAACTTCACAAAAGAGCAAATATTTTGTCAGAAAAGAGAAAGATGCTAAATTTGCAGTGACTCCCCTAGCTAATGTGTAAGAAACACTTGTGTGGCAGCGTTAACTAGTTTTTAATTTATAGTCTCGTAAGTGTACATAATTAAAAAAAAAAAAACACACCTAAATAAAGCTTTGCTAGGATTTATGATGTTAATAACTGTTGTGATGCTCTAACAAACAGAGAAATGCTTTCATAGAGCCATAGAGACTGTGCTTACTCTCTCCAGGAAAATTGACCTATTAGTGTCTTAACGTTCCCTCTGCACATTAAACTCACACACACACACATTCATTTTACATATTACAAAAAGTCACACCGATGAACAATATATTGTTTAAAAATGACACTACATGATGATGCTTTGAAGAGGCCATTCTACAGCCCTCTCAATTCACTTTCAGGCCAAGAAATCAAAATGAAACGTTTTAATGAAAAAGTTTTAATAATTAGTTGTAATTAGGCACAAAGTTTTAAAATGAACTGAATTGTAAGCGTTCTTCAAAGACTAACTCTCTGGATTAACACAAAGTGTATTCATGTTTTCTCTATTGATCATGCCAGTGGTTTTCAGCAGTTTATCAAATTACCTGTTATCAGTGCAATAGAAACACTGACCCTTGAACAGATGTAAAAAATGAAAGCTGCGCACTCAAAGAGAGATGAATGATTGTGTTCCATCACACTCTCTATAACTCTCTCTATTTATAAATTGAGATTTGATAGCGTAACCCGAAATCTCACTGCGTTGCCGCTGCTGGCAGATCGGTCTGTATGAAAGATTAATGAGCAGATGCTGAACTGTAGAAACCATTATTATTCTTTTTCTTCTCCTCGTCACTCCTTCCAACAGGGAGGGAGAGGATTACAATGCATGCGCTGCTATCTCTCTGTGCTGAGCAGGATATTTCAGAGCAAACCCCCCCCACCCACCTAT
This sequence comes from Puntigrus tetrazona, assembly GCF_018831695.1. Lineage (NCBI taxonomy): Eukaryota > Metazoa > Chordata > Actinopteri > Cypriniformes > Cyprinidae > Puntigrus > Puntigrus tetrazona. Next base: position 10,169,958 of record NC_056717.1, on the reverse strand, counting down.
CAAGAGAGAGAAAGAATAAGGAGAGGGTAATGTTTTCATCTCAGTGTCTTATGGATCTGGCATACGAGAGTAAAAATCTATTCATCAATGTTTATTTTCACCAGTTTCGTTCTTATCATTTATAATTTATGGTTTCCCCTCCATAATGTTCCAGAAGGCAGCATAACATATACACTGGAAATCCCAGAATGCACTATGGCACACTCTCTATTCTGCCGAATAGTGCAATTTTAGAAAGGTAGTGTCGTCTCAAATAAACGACTTTTTTCTTTGGTACACAAAAGCAAACGTTTCAAATGCAGCTGCTGGTTTGACCACTAGCATTAGCGCATTTAACCAAACATCCAGATTTACATTTTTAACCATATTTCATAGGACTATAATAGGAATAGAAAGATTTACTTAAGTACTAATTGGTCACTTTTAAGTATTCATTTTAATATCGATTTAAACGGATTAAATGTAAATAATATGCAGTTAAGTGTCCAAAGACTTTATATTCAGTTTATTATAAGTGATTTGTTTTGGTAAAGAGTACACTTCTTTTTTTTTTTCACAAGGATTTATTGTGCTATTTATACTACAGAACGGTGTAGAATAGAACAGAAATATGCAAAATAGGATGTACCTCAAAAACAAATGCAAAAAACACCTGATTATAATGTAATAATATCGTTAAAAACACATTGTTCCACCTGAAATTTGTATATTTACTCTAATTAGGGTTGTTAGCTTAGCAACATGCTAATACTAAACTAAAAAAATGCGAGTTGGGTCTACTTGTATATTCAAGCACTATTTGTGTGACACAATGAGATTCTGCCTATGTAGGGCATTCAGAATCAGTCACTCGTCGTTTACTTTTTCAGTTCGGGTGCTGTCTAAGAAGGCAGCCGCTTGTGTAGGCAGTAGGCAGCTCACTAGATTTTTGGAACGGAGCCTATGTGTTGTTCATATGGACTACGCTGTAAATGGATTTCTCTTTCTTTCTCTCATCCTCTCTTAATTCATTTGCCAAAGAAACATTAGGAGGCAGAAACAGGGGAATCTTCACTTGAGGCTATTTGGCTCAGTTTGTTTGAACGCCTGCTCTTCCCTCTTCCAGTTAAATTGGCGATGAAGGCAGAATAAAGAAAGAATGAGTAAATACAACCAAATAGAAATGAATCCATAAAGCCCGAGTGCAGAAGTCTGATGTTATTTTACATCGAAACAGAGGGGCATTGACAAGACTATGAGTCAGTGTAACCAAGGTAACTTCAATATAGGAAGGGAATGTGAAATCATGCTGGTTGAAAGCAGATATTTCCTGGCTCAATTTGATCATGCAGGAAGTACAGTGGACTCTTGAGCTCTCTCTTCTTCTTAGGTAGCTCTGAAGTGTGCTAAGATTTTGCATTAGCGAGCTATTGAATATAATGCGTGCTTGAGAAGTTACAATGACTTGTCAAAGTCTTGGAGGCTCAGGCAGTAATTGGTTATACATCCGTAGAAGAGCTCCCTTGAAATCAATATAACTGGCAGGCCCATTTCCTCCCTCCATTCACAAAAAAAAAAAAATAATCCTCCATTCTCATTTCTAATGTCATGGAGATCGGGACAGCCCTCACGACACATTACACATTCCTCTTAGCTGTAGTAATTAAATTTACAGTCCATCAGCTGCGTCTTCACAGAAAGATGGAAAGATCTGTCTTGAGTTCATCTGGACGTGTCATGAGAGGCACTTAACCAAACCAGGTCTCAGGATTCATCGCAATTTGACAAGCTCTGGACACAAGTATTGGCCTTTCCGTGTTTTTAATTTAGCTATGCTACAAAACTGTACTGAAAACCTCAGTAATTTCATAATGATTCTCTGAAGGAAAATTTGATTACTTAAAGGCTTCTCTTCCATACCTCAGGAGACTTATTGGAAGTGTCAGTTATAGTAGGTTTCATTTAAGCGTCAAGAATGTTGCTCCTACAGTTAAAAAACAGTAAAAATACAACATTTGATAGAATATAGTGCTAAAATCATTTTGTTTTTGATAAGAATATTTTCTGAATATTTCTGATTCTTATTTCATATACTGAGCACAATTTGAGACACTGTTGAAATTAACTCTAGAGATAAAAATAGCGCATTTTTTTGTATTTCACAACAATCAGAGAAAAAAGAAAACATGAATGAATATTTCACCCAAAAATTATTTTTTGGAGTCATTTAGTTCAACAAACAGTTTCAGTATCCATTGATTTCCTATGTTTTGACAAATAATCAATCAATCGATACATACATAAATAAAATTAAATTGAACAAAAAAAAAATTACTGAGACATTTCTCAAAATACTTTCTATTATGTACCACAGAAAAAAGAAAATCATACATGTTTGAAATGTAGGTATCGATGTTCAGATGATTCATTTTTATTGGATTAAACTGTTCCTCATAGTCAGAGAATAAGAATTTAGTGCAATATAGGGGGCAGTGGGCCAGCATTCTCACTCTAACAACCGCAAATATATTCTGTCGATAAAGCAAATACGTTTTTAAGCAGTCCTGTCAAGAAAACAAACATCCTGACAACAAACACTCCGTCAATCAACAGCTGTGTTTTACACACTCGCGCTTCACTGCTGGGTCACGATTCATACAGAAGAATATCAGGAAATCAATAAACAAGTGAGCAAATGAGGAAGTCCTTATCTTGATGGGACAGCTGGGTTGTGCTGATGTATTCTGCAATACTAACTAGGCATACACACACACAACACACACACGTGCATGTCTTTCACAGAGAGATTTCCTACAAAAATAGACATTACTACATGCATTCTTATGAAATATATAACACATTTTGGGATTAAATTATCAAAATATACAAACCTACAACGTGAACTAAACTGTGATATAAAATGACTCACACAGTGCTAGATTTCGGTCATACCGCCCACTCCGATAGTACTCTAGCATACAAACCTGTAGTCGGATATTACACCGTCAGTGGGCATTTGAACATTGACCAGAAAAAAAAAAAAATATATATATATATATGTGTGTATATATTAAAAAATCAACACATACTAATCAGCTTTCGTGGAGACGGCTTCAAAGGAAATGCCATGCCAAAATCCTTGTGAGCAGCAGCTTCCACATGAATAATGTATGAATTTAATATCTAACCCAGGCACTTATGCTGCCTTCACTTCCCAGCCACGTGCTCGGGACTCGGCGCCGTGGATTATGCCGGTTGGATTATTACAGAACGACGGAGGTCTGCGTTTGGGTTACGTGTCACTCAGCGTGCAGACAGATGCTTAACCTGAGCCCCGATGTGAAACGCACATATGCTTTAATGCTCATACGAAGCACAAGGAATGGTCAAGAATGAATTCAATAAATGTTCCTTTTTCCCATGTGCTTGCATTTATAATGAAGTCATCTTAATATACCGGCTTGTGCTGTCACTGACAGCAGCAGGAGATGGCTTTTTGCTTTGTATACGCAGAGGTGAGAATGTGAGGAGCTGAGGAGAGGAAGTGATATCGCTAACTATTTCTGACACATTTTCAAGGCATCGTGAGTTCACTGCAAAACATGAAACTCTAAAACATGAAGTGTGGAGTTATCTGCTTTTGCTATAAAACAAACTTTTATATGCTAAAACAAACAAACATACTTTCAATAACCTTCATTTTGATCAATCAATCAAAACAACCCAACTGCGGTGTTACTGACAAGCTTGTCATTGTTTTTTGCAAATTAACGTATGTGTGTGTGTGTGTGTGTGTGTGTGTGTGTGTTTTCAACAATGGCTGCAATGCATGTGTTGCAAAGCAACAATAAAACAACAGCATATTACTGTATCAGTCCTTCTACTTTTACTTTAACATTTGCCATAATTATTAATAACAATAACAATAACTTGGATAACAATTCTACTAAGACTCTTTAATTGAGTCTTACCTACCATTATCATTGATGTAATTATTATTGAAAATGATTATTTTTCTAATTTGTATTATTTATTATTATTATAAAATACTACTTCAGTCTATCCACTTTTTCTACTGTGTTTCTACTTTTTTATTTGTCTCACTAGGCACCTTAGACAAGATAAAACATGATTAAAAGGAAAAAGTTGAAAAACTACTAGTTTTTATAAGCATAGATCTGCTTTAACACTGTTGTCAAATATAAAATAATGTAAAAATGTAATATTAAACAATATGAAATAATAAGCTGGTGACACAAGGGTGGGCAGATGATGGCAGAATACTTAATTAAATTAAGTCAGATCTGAAAAAAAAATGCATTACTACAATAAATATATATATATATATATATATATATATATATATATATATATATATTTATATATATATATATATATATATATAAATATATCTACAATAAAAGTTACATTTTCAAAGAATTATTATTACTTTCAAAATAAGCTTTTTTGGACGTTACATTTAAAAACCACTCACTCATCTGATGCTTTTAGTGAAATTTTAGACCAATCATTGTTCGGAGGACAAACACACTCTGTTTGTAAATGTAAGGTGGGCCACCCAAATGATCTTCAGATTTTGCATTAGTGATGTAACCTTACACAGAGCCCGGCAGTGCGGTGCTACTGACAGCCTGAGTAATTATGTAAGACCTGCTGCGTGGTTGAGTGAGGGGCTCTGGAGAGCTTTATTTTAGGAGATGATGACGGAAATTTGCATGGCTGCTGAGGCAGTGAGCGCAAGCTGAAAAGGGCGGAGAGAAGCTGATGAGGTTCACTGCAGGGATCGTAAGAGCATTTTCTATAAAATATTCAAAAATGAATCGTGAGTGATGGTGAAACCTCCACCTACTTCTCCATCGTTCCTCCCAACCAGATAAAACGGAGCACTAAAGAGTGCGTGAGCAAAGAGGTGATTGGATGCACCTGAAGCCTACAGCACATCATCACAGTCTGTCCGAAACGGAGGTGGATTTTGTGTATTGATCAATGGCGCCTGCCGTTTTCAAAAAAATGGCGCTCGCGTCTAACTTCCTGTGTTGTACTAAATGCAGTAAGGAGCTTACTTCTCAAATATTGATGAAGCACAGTCTGTAGGTACGCAGATATGCAGTATCAATACCTTCCAGGTGTGTGCAAGATTCAATACCACTGCAGAATCAAATCTACCTTTGGACCTCAAAAGGTAACATTTTTTGTAATGGCTATTAGAAAATATAGAGCTATAGCAGAATTTCCTGTTAGGTGTTTTTCTAGATAACATTTTGTATAATCCATTTGTAGCAAAACATGCTTCTACTTACATTTTTGCAACTACAAAAACTGACATAAATTCAATTCTACATAAAAGCAGTAAAATGCCAGTATCTTTTATTGCTCTTCACACAAATTACTCTGGAAGATTATCTATTAATAAAGACTTCTTTTTGTGAGCTTTCTTGTGCAATATTATGCTATATTATTAAAACACATTTAACAAATTGCAAAATAAATATTTTTACAGTTACATAATAGAACAACAAATGTCCAAGATGCAAAGCTTTTCTGATGTTGTAAATTTGCTTGGTAGCTCGCCTGGTACAGCATTGCTGACATGATTGAACAAAAAAAATAAAATTGCATTTTCCCCTAACATTTCCTTTTGTTAATACTTTCACTTAGGTTTAGAGTATGGTTTAGTGTAGATGGTACATTGCTGGTACAAGCCATATAATTTTACATATCATATAGCTTGCTATATCCAACAAGCTGCTATGGACTTTTGACCTGTGTGTTTTTTAGCTTATTAGCTTTTTAGCTTGAAAAAAGCAACATCTGTGAATACTCAGATGTTAAACAATTACCATTCATTAATGAGGAAAAAAACACACTGCATAATTTATGCAAATTGTATGTTAGCATGCTACTCCGAAAATAGTTTCTACCTAACCAATATTTTGTATATTAATATTCTGTATAGTAACCAATATATGTCAGTTTAATCCTATGTAAAGTTATGCCAAATACACAAAGTACGTAGCCTATGCAACGACTAAATGGATTATTTCTGATGGTGAGAGATCTGGTATATGTTAAAGTTTTGCACGCCTGGAGGCCCGCTGCTAATCCAGCCTAATCAATGCTGACGACTTGAATCTGGGTGGAAGGGCGCCTAATATCAAAGCTGCAGACGTTCACACAGTGTCAGCCAACAGATCCAAAACCTCATGTGTGATGTTCCGGAAAATGCATTTTATTAGAAAGTCTGAGGACATGGATGACATTAAAACAAAGTAAAATACCAAAACATTCTACTTCAGGCAACAGCATTAACCCATTTTCATCATTTCTATTGCCTGAAAATGTGAATAGCGTGCACTAAAGATTAGGGCTCTACTTTAGTATATGATTTTCTTTTTCTCACCATTGAAAAGTTTGGGTTCGTGTCATATGGTTTAAAACTTGTCAACACAGGCCCAACATGCTGAATGTACAGAACTAATCAACTAGTAAATTTGACAAGAAAGAGAAAATAAAATGATAAAGAAAGTAGTGATTGGAGTTCTAGTACAGGAGATACAAAAATTGTTGTCTAGGATTCTCCCCACATAAAATATTAGATTTTTCTGTAGCTGCTGTGACTGCGGCCCCTACAGCATTGATCACACTGATCTGAATCTGCAGACACATTGTGATTAGGTTTTTCAGGGTTATCGACTTTGTGTAAAAACTCTGGACCATCACACAAACTCCTAGCATACATCTCCCTCTCTCACTACTACACCATTTCTTTCCCTGCTCTTTTCAATATCTCTTGTTGTAGACATTTCTCTGCTATCCTCATCCTTAATCTTTCCATCCTTCCCTTCAGACACAGAAGGAAAATCAATGATTTAGTAGATACCTAAATAGATACATCTTTTTTTCCAAATAACATTTCAATGCAAGCAATAAAACAAGAGGTTAATGCATTTCCAGTGATTTTACAAATATATCTAAAGCACAGGTCATCAGTGTTTGGATATGATTTACAAGCCGATCTCCGGCAATGTTGGGACGGTCTTTAAATTTAAATAAAATGAAAGCTAAAACAATTTCAAATCGCATGATCCAATATCAGTTCTGTAACATGATTAGCTATAAAAGGGATGACTTAGAGAGGCAGGGTCTTTCAGAATTAAAGATGGACAGAGGCGCTCCAATCTGTGAAAGAGTGCGTAAAAAGATTGTTGAATACTTTGAAAACAACATTCCTCAACGTCAAAATTCAAAGGCTTTGTAAATCTCATCATCTACAGGGCATAACATCATCAAAAGATTCAGAGAAACTGGAGAGATCTCTGTGTATAAACGACAAGGCCCTTTAAAAAAAGGTACAGTAGCTAGGCTTTAGAATTCTAAAAATGTACCTAAATACATTAAACATATTCATGCTTTTAAAAATTTATTATCAGAACAGTATTTCCCAGCTTTTTAGACTTCAACTAGTTAACCCTGGGTCATTCTAAAGCCGGAGGTAAGATAGCAAACAAGTATATACAGTAAATTCTTATTGGTAAAATAGTGGTGTCAGTGTCACTGATTAAACAAATGCTATTCTGCCGACAATATTAACAAGTTGTTCCTGAATGGACTTTTCAGGCAATAAAGGTAGGAATAAAACAGTCAATACACGTTTTTCACTACTATTTGACATTTCCCCTGCCGAAACGACTTATTGTCCAGTGTGCTGTGTTTCTGTAACTGACCAAAGCATGTAAATATGAGGCAAGCAATTAGCTGTCTATTGCTAATCAATTAGCCATAACAGTCTAACACTGCATTATTTTACACGGTACAAGTTTAGATCTGCAATGCAGAGTTAACAGAGCAGGGTTTCACAACCCTGGATAAAAAGCGGTACTAAGCTCTCTTTTAAATTACAAGTGTAAAATGTACCTTTACTCAGGGTTAAAGGCAGTGTGAAAAATCCCTAATCTCAGGCAGAAATGTGCCTCATTGCTAAACGCACGACAAATGAAAACAAACAGTAATCTTTAACAACTTAAATCTCATGCATTTCAGCATCATGAACGCTGTTTTCATTTATGTCACTGTATCTGTCTGTCACGGTTTCATAAGTGTCCTGGTTCTTTCAACAGCTCTGTGATGTCTTCCCTAAGTGTTCGCACCTCTTATGAAAGCGCTCAAAGACAAACTCACAGTCTACGGCTGGATGAAAGATGTTATCATATTCCTACACTACCAGATGGCTACATTACCCCAAACCCGACTTCCTCTAGATACTTCAGTCCTTCAAGTACCCATATGTGGCACAGGCAGCATCCCCTAAGGCACTGGGACCCATCTTGAGAGCAGCAGTCAAAGCTTGCATGGCAAAGAGGATTCGATGGAGTATTCAAGTGGGACTAGCTACTGTATTCAGGCAATAGTCAAACTACTTCTCCTTCCTCTCTACCGTATCTGTCTTTCCAAGCTAGGGGCATGTTCACTTTCTCTCGTTCTATCCCTCAGTAGGAGGCTTGTTCTTCCTGTACACCACACTGGGTGATGAAGCACTGAAATAGAGCAGGTGATGGTGGCTGACGTCTAAACAGCATTCCCTTGGGCACTGCAATGAGAAACATTAAGTGCCACACTTGCTCATTCACTTTACGTTTGCATCAAACTCTACATCACGTGTCAAACCAGTGGGACTCCTGCTGGTGACCATTCCACAGAAAGATCTGTGATGGGAACTGTTTGATGACTCGTTTAACATAGGAGAAAAAGTAAAAAAAAAACATCTAGCACACAAGAGTGCTACACATAAACAGTTGCATGATATTAGAAAAAAAACTTTTTAACAATTAAGATTTTTTTATAAAGATTTTGTACAGCTGTTTAATAAATAACAAGTAACTCACATTTTAGACTCTGCCTAAGCAAAATACTTTCAAACAAAGCAGCAGCAGGTCCACTGTGCATATCCGAGTAATACAGTGTTCCGTACCCTGAATGAATCAGTGTTTTTGAGTGAATCAGATGAATTAAAGATTCAATGACTCACTTGTGAAATCAATCACTTCTAGAAGAAAGAGCTATCTTTTTAAAACTGATCAGAATGAATAATTCAGTGACTTGCTTGAAAAAGTTATTTGTTTGGTTTGTGAGTGAATTAGCATTTTTTGAAAAAATAGACAGAAAAAAATGACTCCCTAATAAAGCCAGAAACATTCACTGAAAAACACCCAACACTAATACACAGTGGAATATGGCAACACAGACAGGCATACAAATATATATTACTATTATTTTTTAATTACATCCATTAAATTAATTCAAGTTAGTCATGCTGTGTTTGAATGCAATAAGCATTCTTAGATAAAAAATGTTCCCCTTAACTAATAATTTCAATTTCAATTGCCATGTGCCACAATTGTACAGCCCAAAATGTCTGCACTCATGTCTGTACTGTGAGAGTCTGTTGATGTCAGAACTGAGTACCTTTGCTACATAACAATGGACTGTCCTCTTTTAAGGTCACGATGAGGGGAAAACCGCAATTGACAGAGGAAATACCACTGTGCAAAGAGCATGTCAGTAAAAGACAGACTTCATTAGGACTACAACCCCCATTCTGTCTCCAGAGCTTATGGCCCAGTTGCTTCAGCAGCTCCCTATTCAACAGAGCCTCAGCCTGCCATCTGAAGACACCGCAGTGTGCCAAGCTTCTCGAAATATCTCCTCACCAGGGAAATGACTCTGCCTGTCAACCTGAGAAACCAATGTTCCCCCCAAGCCCAGACACATTCTCGAAATAGTTTCGCTTTCTTCAGAAGAAGAAAAAGAGCGCTTTCTGTGATTCTGCCTGGCATGAAAGTTTAGCCCTGTGGCAGACACTATGGGCACGAGCATGCGGCAACAAAAAGACAATCATTTGTAAAAGTCTCTGATGTCTGGGACGTCTCGATCCTCAGCTGTTTGTATTTCAGTGGGGTTTTTTTTCTTCTCAAGCGCATTATAAATCTGTGGATTTTACATCCGGATTCAGCACTTTTCCACTTTCTGCCCTTCAAAAATTAGGCCAATTCCCTGCGTTCTCTAGACACCGGATTGATGTGGTTAAGATGATGGGCTAAGAGTGGACACAAGCACTCTTGTGTGTGTTTTTCAAGGGGAAATGGTGGGGGGTGAAGTGTGCTCAGAGAGATGACACATCTTACAGGCTGACACCCAGCCCAGCTGAGGCAGACACCTGCACTTCCTCATCCGAGGGGCTCATCGGCGGTCCGTGATTACGCTGCGTTAGCCTGCTTTGCCGCTGACGTGACCAGGCTGCCAATGGAGCCTGCTGTCCTATCAGGGTATCTGAGCTCATCTGTGGCACACTGGCGCCAAGGACTCTCAATGTGAGACGCGCCATCAGGCTCCCACTCCAGCGCACATCTGTCTGTAACAGCCTGTTTGTTTTAGACAGTCTGGAATTAAGGACATTGAATACAATGATTTTTGCCCTGTTGATTCAGAGCCTGTGAGAGTGTCCTCTAGCTGTGATATAGGTTCTGCATCATTCAAACCCTAATCACGCCACAGATCATTTTCTTCTCCCCCCCCATCAATTGTCTGTTCCACGCCTCTCCTGTTATTTGCTCTCGATGCACGGAGGCCATGAGCAGTCACCTATAAACATCACTTCCTCTCTCACATGTATGGCACGGTCATAATAGTGCGATATGAAGGGATTGATTGGCGCAGCGCAGGGAGCATAGTTGAGTAAAGAACACAGAATAGAAATTAATTAACCAGAGTCTGCTCAGTCAATAATGACTTCTCAATTTCCCCTCCTATGGTACATATCAAAGGCCGACGACATGCACTTTGGGGATGTGTGCCATTCAGAATTGAATTAAGAATGCCCTTTGGATTCTTGAATTTGAACTAAATTTGAATTAGCAAACAGAATCGAAAAATGCTGTTCCAATGTGAATGTAAGCAGAAATACATTACACACATAGAATTGAAATTCTCACATTCTCACAACTCCCTCGCTGTGGATGGATGGATAGATGGGCAAATGATCAAAAAGACAGACAGACGGACTAATAGGCAAAATAGACAGAAACAATAGAAGACACTCACAGAAGGAAGGATGGATGGATGGATGGATGGATTGGCAAATAGACAGATATATGGACAAAGAGGCACAATAGAAAGACACTCAGAGATGGATGGATGGATGGATGAAGGAATGGATGAATGGACTGACAAATGGGCAAATAGATGGACAAATACATACAATAGATAGACACAATAGAAAGACAGACACAGATCACCGATATATAGATATATAGATAGATTTAAAGGTAGATATTCCAATTCGGTATCCAAATGTAAATTTTAACTGAAATACCACTGTTTCAGTTTAACACACCTTATTAAAAGTGACCCAATTCATATTTGAATTTTCTTGTTCCAGGCATGTTACCTTCCCTCCAATATTCTTATGAGTTTAATTTTCAAAAAGGGGTCTCAGATGGAATCAGAAGGCAGCATATCTGAACAAAGGACACTTTACTACGGTTTTCAAGCTTCAAAGCGGCAGGGGACTTAGAGCTGCTTTTTTAATTTGCCTAGACCTTAGGGGGCAGGCGCTCAAAAGTTCACAAAGATGATGTAAATATTTAAAATCCCATCACCCTTCCTCTGGAGCAGGACATGGCCAGGGTCAGAGGTGTGTCCATGCCCATCACGTGAGCATTGTGAGGTCTAAATGGGTTGCGTTTCGCTTTACCACTCCAGAGATGCTTGTATATAAAGAGGAAGTGATTAAAAGATTATTAGATTAACTGCACAAGACTCGACCCTGTACATCAAATTAGGAGAGCTTAATGTATTTCAGCCAGTGTCTACGCTGTGTGAAATTGGCATTTGGGTCTGCCAGCATCAAACACATGTATATTTATTATGCTGTAATGTAATCATTTATTTAGCAATAAAAGTCCAAAGTGCTAAACAGTGAGTGTTAATGACCCATATTGCTTCCCAACAATAAATGAAGCCATTACATATTCAGAATTGGCAGGAACCAAATAAAAGGGTCAACAACATTGTGTACTTTTTTTGTGCCAATCTATTAATTTATCAAAAAATGCATAACAAATGCATTTTAAAAATCAAATGATTGTAGTGTTTGAATAGAGAGAGAGAGAGACAGAGATTTTTTTTGTTAAAAAAACATGACATTTAAAAAAATCCTGAACAGTAAAAATTTGGCATGAGGGTTTTATACTACATTAAAAAATCTTTGTGCTAAATATATATATATATATATTTATATATGTTATTTTGATTTTATTTTGTTATTGACCCATCACCCACTGAAAAACTCATTCTGAACACTGGCAGTGTGCATTGGCCCTGAACGTAACCAAACATCTTGTCGTTAAAATGAAATGGCCATCCAGGGGCCCTTGAACTTGACCCTTAGCAGCAGCACCAACACTTTTCCTGTTGAGCGTGCCGTCTGAGGTGTTACCGGGTAAAGTGCAGTCTCTGCAAAGGGTGTGTGATAAGATGAGAAGCTTTGGCAAAGCCCAAGAGAGCTGAAGAGGTCAGGCTTTATTCTGACATGCACTATATCAAACCACTGACCGTTGAGGCCAAAGAGAGCTGCCAAGTGCCGTGTGTACAGACGAGATAAATGTCTTATAGAAAGTCTACATTGTGTCCTGTTTGTTTTTAATCAGTTTTCTCTTATTTTTCTTTACCGCACATGTAGAGAAAGAGCAGTCACACAGACTTGGTAATTAATTAAGCAAAAAACAGGAAGTGTCTCCCTGAGTGCCCATAACGAATGACGCAATCGATGTCCGCGGGCTCTGCTGATACACACTGAGAAACTGGAATCGCGGAGCTAATTGTTTTTGAATCAGCAACATGAGGGAATGCAGAAGGCAAGCTAATGGCTTCTGCTTACGCCACAGACTGCATTATTCAGTCCAAACTGCTGGCTACTCGTCCCTGAAGATCAGCTGAAGGAAGGAGAGAACAGGGCTGGTGGAGAGCCCAAAGGAGCTGAGAAACGGGCCTGAGCGTCTGCACTGCGTTACCCTCAAATCGCACTGGCACTCAGTCACTCTGATTAATGGGACGTGGAGGGAGGGGAGCGTTTGTATGCAGGGAAATTCATACAGAGCAGTCAATTGCAAAAATAAATACTTCACTCCGGCAGAGTAATGGGACGGTGCAGATTACTATGCAAGGATGGAGAGTCTCAGGAAGTTCTTTTCAACTAGTTTTATCTGCTGTAGCGGGAGATGAAGGCACTATATGAAAATGCTAATTAAATACGGCTTAAAGGGTAGCGCCACTGACATCATCATATCTGGGACATTTGTATTGTGATCTTTAAACGAGAAGCTAAAGGAAATGTCAACAGCTTTCTTGCAAGTTTTCAACTTGGGTTTGTTGGCTTGGGTTTTAATCTTTCAAGTAAAGTGTGGGTTACTTTCAATTATTTTCTTATTCATTTTTAATTGTGTTTATTGCTGCTAAAGGTCAGGCTGGCTGTTTGTGTGCATTTCCCAACACAAGGAAAAGGAAGTCTTGCTGGTAAATCAGTGGGTCTCTTTAAAAATGCACAGGATCCACCGCAGGAAGCCATGACCTGCCACTGCTAACCTATCAAACAACAAATATCAGGTAACACAGCCAATCAAATCGCTGCTCTCCCACTGGTAAGCTGGGTGGATGTTTGTCGGGATATAAGGGGCCTAAGGCAGTTTAGTAGTGAAGTGAAGAAATAAATGCAAACAGACATTCACATTCAGGTAAATTAATAGGCTGTGATACATGCGTAAAGCATAGTTGCTAAAGCTAAAAAAAGGTAATATGCAATCAGCAAGTAACATTTTAAATGAGTCATTCATGAGTCAGTCGTTGAATTCAAATGTCTGATTTATTCAAGAACGAAAGTCTTTTTATGAGTCAATACACAGATTAATTCTAAAAATGTGGATTAATTCAGTATTAAGTCACAGCTGTATAAAGTTTAGAGTTTTGTTGGGACATTGTTTAGAACTATTTTGATTGGGAAAGTAAAATAAAGTTGATCAGGCAATGTTATGTCAAAAATGTTAGTCATTACCTTTTTGTTTACTGAACTGTTGTATAAAATCAATATGTCATTTGCAATCATGCTGATATTTGGGAAAACACCATTCCTTGTGTAATATTATGTGTAAAGTAAAGTAAAGTATTTTATAAATTATATATCTCATTCTGACTGATGTATAAAGGCCTGTTATAAATATTAGTGGAGCATGTTCATAGACTCATACCATTTAGTTTTGTCATCTAATGCTAAGATAATATTCACACATTGTAATCATGGTTTAAATGTCCAGATATTTTTGGAGGCGACTGAATTACTAGAAAAATACAAATTGTTTACGGCTTGTAGCTTCAATGTGCCTGATTCCCAAAGATTATCAGAAAAACACATCTTTACAAAAACACAGCATGTTGGCTTGATGTTGAAGGGTCTATCTCGTCCTGATTTTTCCTACCATTTAAGAGATAGTGATATAAATGCAACGGACTGACCTGACAACGGCATGAAAAACAGTGTCTGGAGCAGCTCAGCGGATATCAGACATGTGATCTTATGATTTATTTAATCTAAAGAAACTTCCAGCAAGAACCACTTTCAATGACTACTGAGCTCTTTGAACAGAGAACAAAAGACAAAATCATACATTTTGTATTTATTTTCTTCAGACAAACCCATGGGACTATCATGCCTAGATTGATCTAGGATCAATAGCATTGTGTAATAATTTCTTCCAGAGACCTGGCCAATACGATAGCATATAGTGTCAGCAGAAATCCACGAAAAAAAAACACTGATCAGAGATATTCGACCTTCGAATTATTCTAAAACAATCACCAAATCAATAGATCTTTAAGTCCCGCCTTTTCCTCAACTATTCCCTGTCCACTATTTACATTAACATCAATGCTGTGATATGTCCAATGGTCAACTACTCATCCGATACAGTGAAGCTGGCTAGTTTATCTACATATAATGCAAATACATTTTTGTAGCTTTGTGCCACTTGAAACCTAGTGAAAAGGGAATAAGATAATGGCCATGTTTCATAGAAAGGGCTTAGCCTAAACCAGGATCAGGTCATAGTTCAATTAAGACATTTAAGTAATTTTTATAAACATGCCTTACTGATGTGCATCTTAAGACAAAACAAAGGCACTGACACCTCAGTCTTTCAGTTGAAACAGCTAAGATTTACATTTTCATCTAGGACTAGGCTTAAGCCTTGTCTGTGAAACTGGGGAAATAAGTGAAAAAAGAAGATTAGAGCATCACATATTTCCACATGAGTATCAAATGCACCAAATTGGCACAATAGTGTGTTTACAGCTGTATTTGGTGTCGAAGGTCTGTACATGACTGAAATCCCAAACATTTTGAAGTAATCAAGTTAGAAAAAAACCCCAATAACATTTATACTACTACATCCCACCAGGACATGTTAAAAACTCTCATCTGGAGCTGAATGCAAAGAGTGCAGCACCTACCTGTCTAGAGCACTTTAGTCTGCATAAAAATAGACACAGTTGTCCAGCAAGCTATGGCATGGAAAAGCTTTTCCATTCAGTGCCCTAAAATGTATATTTCTCATCATATGGTCTCCCTAATGTTACTATTTTAAGCACATATTGTAATGGTTTGAGTGCTTAGGTTTAAGACCAGAGAGGGCGCACTACTTCAAGGTGTCTGCAGTTAACAGAGAGAAACGTCATCCCTGGAACATCCCGTCCCACTTTCCACCAGCCGGCGGGACAGGGATGCGCATTTGTGCATGCATGTGCATGCTTACGTGTACATGTGGTTTGAGATGGCGCAGCAGCCAGTTCTGTAATGAGCCTCTTTCCTTTTGTCTCCAAGGCCATTTTCTGGAACTAGCTTCACTTGCCTCATCCTGCTAAAAGGTTTTGATTAAAATTTAAAACGGGACTGCACCATCCCTGCATCTCCCTGTTTATATTTAAACTGCATTTAAGAGGCCGCTTGTGTAGTTCTCCGGAGCTCTCAATCCACATGCAGCTAAAACCTGGGAACTTCTGTTTTAACAATTTGGCAGCAGACTGTCCCTGTGTGACTCAAGGGAGCTTTCAAGCTTGAAGAAGAAATGTGTCCGTGACATCGCCCACACCGCATGCACTGCCCATGGAGCCGTGGCATGATGGGACACGATTGTGCTAACTATCCAATCCAAAAAAAAGTACACAAAAAAGAAAAGAGTACATTTTAATATGCTAACGAGTGAGTGCAATATCTGTGGGAATACTTATCTTATCTAATGTCTCGGCACACACTATATTATCTTCCCGAACCATCACGGTACATTTGCTGTAATTTTCTGTTTAACAAAGTGTAGCAACATATTAGCGCTAATAAGGCAAAAGATAAGGAAGTAGGGGAATCACTGCTGCCGAAAAACACAAAGCACACAGACAAATACATGTTACAAAACTGTAGCTTACGACAGATCTATTGTCTGGTGCTCTTTGCCAGTCATGTCGTGTTTGGATGTTGTTTTTCATTGCTTTGAATGACTTGATTTAGAAAGAACAAAATAAAAGACGAAAAAGAAAAGATGACTGAAAACAAATAGAGAGCTTTCATTTTTCTGTTCGGTAAATGAAGAAAACAAATCAACACTTTATCTTAAGATATAAACGATTCGGTGTTGAGAGCCATTATTATGAAAGCTGCTGTTTTCGTTAATCGAAAAATAAAGTATCAACATTTGAACATACCAACTACTGAAGCTGAAATAAAATAAAGTATTAAAATTACAAAAACTAGAACTAGATATATAAATTATAGTGAAATACATGAAAATTAATAAAAAAAAAAAACCTAACAAAAACAAAAAGGTTACAATAAGTAAATAAAATAAAATATAAAAATTAAGGAACAACGTGCCTAAAATTCTATAAAACAATAATAACATAACACTGTAACAATCGATTTCTGTGTTTGCCATGTATGCATTTTTATTTGGAATAAGGCAACACATTTTCTCAGTTTATGCTTTCTCTGGGAGTCTAACCCATGACCTTGGTGTTACTAGTGCTATTATGCTGTTTGCAAACCATTTCACTTTTGTAATGTAATAAAAGAGTGAAACAGGATACAACTAGAAAAAAATAGGGCAGCTGCATTGTTTTATAGCGATTTTTTGAAGCACAATTATAAAGACACAACAACACCAGGAGAACGTAATGAGGTAAACAGAATCCATTTTGATTTCATGTTGATCACAAAAGGGTCGCCTTCACTGACTCTTCCCATCAGATCTCATCTTCATCAACTATGTCAACACTACAAGAGTGACAGCTGCTGTGAACACAATCACTGCTGCTCAAACCGCATGGACCGGCACAGCTGTGTAATCATGCTGTTGGTGTACTAGAACTGGCACATTTGATCTAAAACGGTCGAAACCTAATTTTAGGCAGCGTAATATGAGACACTTGTGTGTTCTCTCCAGTCACACTGCTTTCCTGAGCACTTTTCCTGTGGGACAGCAGTGGAATAGTGATACCTTCAACAGTATTAAGCTCTGCTCCAGCAATTCATCCAAATTCTTTTTGACAGTTGGTGTTTTCTTGGCATAGCGCTTTTGTGTTTTCTTGAGACTTAGGTGTAAATATGCGGCAGATGACTGAGAGAGTCACATGCCTTCTGGTACAATCACATTTTCTCATTAAGACGGAGAGCTATTAATATTAAAACGGATCTATTAAATAAACCTTAGGAAAACAAAGGGGCAAATTTGTAACTGAGGTACTTTAGTAATAATTAGATATATCCCAGTTATTTTTCTTCTGAGTATCAGCTTTAAAAAAGACAAAAACAAACCCTGGACCACAATAGCCAAAAATACATTGTATGGGGCAAAATGATCAATTCGTATGGCAGAAATCATTAGCATATTAAATAAAGATATTTTGTACATTTCCTACCGTAAATATAACAAAAGCTCATTTTTGATTAGTAATATGCATGGCTAAGGATTTCATTTAGACAAGTTTAACAGCAGTCATTTAAACAACTTGTTAGATTTTTTTGCACCCTTATATTTTCAAATAGTTGTATGTATATATTTATTCTCAATGTGCTCTAGAAGAAACAACTGTGATATTAAAGAGATCTTGTTTGTGAACCTGCTCATTCAGTATAAAACTACTGAAACAGAAAAACGGCAGGATGTAAGCTTACTTTGCGGAATACTTTTATTCTGTAAAAGTTTATCATTCTGACGTTTGAATATACCTGGTAGCCAAACAAATGAAACTTCCAGAACACTTCCACAATCCCAATAAAAACATCCACGCAACTGCATGACAATTCAGTGAAACATTGTTTTTTCCCACTGTTACCCAAGATGCACTTCACCGAGTCGAGACGGGCCCGTTCTGCTCTTGCAAATAAGATTTCATGTGCACTGTGGTAAATATGTCATTCCAGGCAAAACATTTGCCCGTGACAGTTAAGGATGATAACATTTCCACATATATCGACTGAAGTGCAAATGTGCAGAATATAAAGATCTAAACGTATATCATTAGCCCAGGCGACACAGCAGAGAGGTGAGCTAAATTGTCCAGTAAATAGTCTCCAAACATAGTCTAAATGGACCATTAAGACAGACGTGAACTACACAAGTCAATATATTATAACCTTGCATGTTTTTATCCAAAATGAGATATTATATAATGTTTTTATTTTTCCATGCAATGCTCACTGAACACTGTTTATTTGAATCTATCTTGGACCATAAAGCATCGATGCAATATATGCACAGAATATTAGAGTAGAACTGCTGTAGTTTGCAAAGCTACGAACTTCACTCACCATTAATGGCTTTGAACCACATCGAGAAGCAGAATAAATCTGCTCAGGCTCCAATAACTAGCAAAAGACAAGAATGCCATTGAAATCAAGAGAAAATAGTGCCATTTAAGGTCTTACAGTGTGAATCTTGTCTGGTAATAACCCATCACTGCCTTTCCTACCCCGATTCCCGGAGGGGGAAAAGGAGGAAAACATGCAGGAATTAGCCTCGGATGCTACGGCATGAAAATCCAGCATGATAATTGTGAACGTGCGTCTGTGTGTGTGTTTCACCTTCGGATGCAGCTGAGAGGTGGGCGGTGTGTGTGTGTGTTTAGGGTGTGGAGTGGACTATTCCATTATAATACGATTTTGTCTTTTCTCACTCGCACTCCTCCTCTGAATAGGAGTTTATGTTATAGATATTAGTGAGCTGTGTCAGACATTAAACTGGCTTTTATTGATCCTCGCTTTCGATCCAGCAAAAGCACTTTTTTAATGGATTGTAATGGATCTGCACTTTGAAGTCCATCCCTTCGCTTGTTTTCCTCTTGTTCTCTGAGATGTTTTTTGCATGAGAGTTTAAAGAGTCTTTTTGATTGCAATCAAGGCGTTTGCCTTGCCTGTTTTCCCAAGAGTCCATTCCTTCAATCTCCTCCACAGTGAGTCTAATGGGTAGTCGTGGAAGAGAAAGAATGATCTAGAATTAGTCTGTTGAGTGTGTGGGCTGAAAGTCATTAGTAATTGCAAGTATCTTGTGGTCATCACTGCTGTGTCGCTCTGCATCAGTGTATACACTGTGTATATTTAGTAGACACAAGCTGCCTTTGAAGTTCTTTAGATGTGGACTCTCTAACTTGCATGTTTGAATAGATATTATAATACAGCTTCTAAAGCATAAGCCCATCTGCAATAGTATGTTATGAATCATCTGTCCTCTTTATAAAGAAATTGCTTGTCATGTAATATCCAATCCTCATCTTCAATGTCGGACTGAATAATTCTTTTAGCTAAACAACTGGGCTATTTTTAAGCATTTATAAATGTTAGTTTGTCAAACAAACATTAAAAATGTAAAATGCAATTGTTTAATTTTACTATTTAGCTTCTGCAATAATATGATATGCAATTTAATCAATGAAAATCAATAGACCTGGATGAAATTTTTTTTATAATTAGAGCTTAATACACAGCACAATGATTTTCTATCATTTGTAATCAGACACTGCATAGATTACCAATAAAAAGCTGGCTTAGTTAATAAATCAATACATTGTCACTCCCGTCACATATTGACGCTTGGTCAGGACGCTTCTGATTCACTTTTAGGTCAATATTTGACCAATATTCTTTAATACAGTGGGGGTATAATAAGTATTGAACACGTCACCTTTTTTCTCAGTAAATATATTTTGAAGGTGCTGTCGATGCGAAATTTTTACCAGATATTGGTAACAACGCAATAAAACATACATGCAAAGAAAACAAT
This sequence comes from Puntigrus tetrazona, assembly GCF_018831695.1. NCBI lineage: Eukaryota > Metazoa > Chordata > Actinopteri > Cypriniformes > Cyprinidae > Puntigrus > Puntigrus tetrazona. The sequence continues at coordinate 10,149,586 of NC_056717.1, read as the reverse complement.
ACAAATAAGTCTAGAAATACTAGCAGCTTTACTTTCCTTCTCTGAAACCTCTTCTCTGAGAGTTTTCTTGGCTGTGTGTTTGCGATCATTGTCTCACTGAAACGTTTTCCCTCATTTCATCTTCATCATCTTGGTAGATGGCAGCGGTTTTTGTCAAGAATGTCTCGGTACGTTTTTCCATTGACCTCCAAACATGGTGTGTATTATGGCATCCAAAGAGTAATATTTTTGTCTTATGCGACCATACTATATTTTTTGGACACCCTTAAAAATAAGATGTCACATCTCAAGGGGCTATCCATTCAATAAATTCCAATTTAGACTATATTCTCCCAGTATTTCACAGGCTTGTCTAAATGTTGTGGAGCAAACTTTAAATAAGCTTTAACATGCTTTTTCTTCAGCAATAGGGCCTTGCGTGGTGAGCGTGCATACATTGCATGGCGGTGGAGTGCATTACTTAATGCTTTCTTTAAAAAAAATTGTACATGCTAATTTTCCGGTCTTTCTGAAGCTCTCCACAAGTGGTCCTTGCCTCATGGACAACTCTTCTGATAATTCTGCTCACCCTTCTTGTGAGGAGCACTTGGTCATGGCCAGTTTATGGTAAAACGATGTTTTTTGCACTTCTGGATTACGGCCTCAACAAGTGCTCACTGGATCATTCAGAATGATAGGAATCCTTCTGTTGCCAATATTTCTTGGATTTTATCGATAACGATAATTGGACAATATTTTGCTGAGTGTGTTATTATTATTACCATAGACCTAAAGTTTCTGATATTCTTCATATTCTGTGTTGAGGTCAGGTCACGCTGATAAAAATGTATCTTTTTTCAATAAGTTGAAATTGAGTTTAATTGAGAGTTTAAGCCATTTTTTCTAAACGTGTACATTATTTGGAGCTGAATCTGAAGTGTCATGATGTATTATTTAGTACAGAACATTTATCCTGCTGTTACAAATGCATTTAACTGCTGTTTGGATAAATTAAACATAAAACATTGAATACTGTTATTTGAAATTACTTAAATAATAAAGAGACACTTTAAATGTGAAATTAAAACTGACAGTAGGAGGCAGCATGTCACTGTGAGTCATTGCGATTGAACAGAATAATTTAAACGATTAATTCATTCAGAAACAAAATACCTTGTTTCTCAGAGATGCAAAACAGTGACTGTGACTGTATTTGAAATTATGTTTGTTGTCGAAATAAAGCATACACAGCCAATATAGTGTCTAAAATATAAATGAACTAATTTTTCGAACTGTTACGTTTGTATTCACGATCATTTTTGGAGAAATAAACGGCACTCTTCGTATTGATACTGATTAACTATTTGACATTATAAAAATATATAAATTGTTTATCCCCTTATTTTGAATTATATGATCATTCTAAATGCATTTTAATAGACTGAATCATACAGTGAAAGAAGACACTCTAAATGCGCACACAAACTAGTCCAGACTAGTCCAGACCACTCTGCAGGGGTGTTTTGAATGGTTTTTTTTTGCCAAATATTTGATAAAGTCAAATCGCATTTCGTTAAAACTACAATTACTCATACAGGTTTAGAACCATTAGTCATTGATGACGCAATATTCATTTTTGGGTGAACTCTCCCTTTAAAAAGCTCAGTTTTAGAGACATCTTCAAACTCTCTGTAGGATGTGACATGTTGAGGACAAATTTGAGGAAGCTTTTGACCTTCAAAGTCCAATCTTGTATCAGATGGCAGCCCTGGCACTGTGTGGCGCTGGCATTCGGAGGTGAATGATGACACCAGTACCCACAGCGTGAATGAGGCCAGTGCATTCCAATGACCACAGGTCGCTGTTTCCCCAGCAGACATGAGTCAACACATTGTCATATGCCCGAACCCATCTGGGGCCCTTTTCACAAACACGTCCAGCACTGTAACAGGCTAAGGCTCAAAGATCTACTGACACAGTAGCCCAGTGGCCACAGGGAGTGAAAATGGATCCGTTTGCTGCAAGACAGCGTGATGTGTAATTGTTGCAATAGCATCTCTGCCATCTGAAACAGTGCACATATGTAAGAAAGATTGATGATTGTCATACCAGTCATCCAAGTCCTTCAATCATCTTTAGAACACAAATTAAGATCATTTTGATGAAATCCCAGAGCTTTCTGACCCTCCATAGACAGCAACAAAACTGCCATGTTCAAGGCCCAGAAAGGCCAGAAAGATACTGCTGAAATAGTCCGTGTGACATCAGTGGTTCAGCCGTAATTTACAGGTTTGGAATGATTCATTAGCGGAGAAGCCTCTCCCAGAATGCATTTTGCTGTTAACTTTAGCAACATGCTAATTTCAATATGTACCGAAATCAATGTAGAATGTAAAGTTTTTACATATGAGGTTCCGTGTTTGGATGCAGAGCTGCAGGCAGCTTATTATTGGAACAGGGCTAAATTGATTGATTTGTAATGAAAATATTTCTCTGTTTCTTTTCCAAGAAAAGGCACTAATAAAGCACTAAAAGTCCGCTCAGTGGATGCTTACAGAGCCCCTAATTTGCACAGCAGTGTGAAATTAATTGTATCTCTGACGCCTCGCTGGTGAGCTGGAGTCTTAATGCAGTTGCTTTAAAACAGAATGCTTTCTATCTGTAACGTTCTCTCTCTCTCTCTCTCTCTCTCTCTCTCTCTCTCTCTCTCTCTCTCTGAATCACAGAAATTGAGCTGTGTGAGTGTTACATCACCAGCGTGGTCATTTGAATATATCGTGCATGATTCAGAAAGAGAAAGAAATATAGATAACACTTTAGCGTAGGTAATATTTATTCACGATTAACTACAACTTTTCTCTCAATAAACCTGTAATTTGCTGATTATTAATAGTTAGTAAGGTAGTTAAGTTTAGGTATTGGGTAGGGTTAGGGATGTAGAATAACGTCATGTAGAGTAAGGCGTTAATAAAACCTACGTTTTTAAAAAACATAACTGATATAAAAACAGATGTGTGCCTTATTTAATTTATGATGTTTATAGTTCATAATTTTAATCTATGTGTAGATGAGAAATGGAATGAAAATTAGACTTTCAACCATAAATAACCAAGTCCTCACAGCTTTTCTTCACCTGATATTTTTCTTTCAGTTAAATGCCTACGGAATTTAATAAAAGACATGCAATATATGCTTGCAAACAAATTAATAACATGCACACTAGACTGCAACTGATGTGCCTACAAGCACTGTGCCCAGAAAATGTTGACAGATCACATGGCAGTAAACACATTACATTTCGTGTAATTAAAGCACATTCATACTGGAAAAGGCAATAATCACAGGATCCATTCATCGTGGCATTTCCTTGTTCAAAGCCCTTTTTCCACCAGTAAATAATTCATACTCCAGCTCTTCAAAGTGGTGCAGAAAATGTGACCTAAATAAAAAAAAAAATCCCAAAGCCAAAAAAAATACCAGAACAAGGCTGAAAAAATATGAGACCGGTTCTTTCATCCATGTCTACTGCACTTACATTTTAATAATACATTATCTAAATACATTCAGACATCATAAGTGGCATTTTTCTTCTCTGTTTTCTGTTTTTCAAACCATTGCCTTCGCATGAAATAGCTTTTGATTTGACACTGAATGTCATGAGGTCCGATGCATGTGGCACATCCTTCTTCTGTTTCACAGAGCACGTAATCATCACAATAACCAGTCATGTATATAACACTCATTTGTGTGAAAGCGATGTCCGTAGTTTAGGGTAAATGCTGTCGTATTGAGAACAGAGCACAGGGCGGCACAGCAGGGAGGCTGCTAATGTGGCTAATGAGTGTAAACTGGACACACTGCTCTCAGACTGAGTGCAAACTCACAGCGAGATCTCACTGCTGGGAGCGCCTGCAGAAATAGTGCAGCTCACATATGTACAGTCCACAAACACTTTCTTATTCCTGTCTATTCTGATCCTTTGCTACTGCTGCAGCAGCGCAACCTGATTCTATAAATGAATGGCTTTAGCAACTAGGGGTGTAAAGGTATATGTATTCATCCCAAATCGTCATGAAATAAAACCTCTCTCCAATTTTAGTACAAGAAGGCAGTGCACCTTGTATCTTGAAGTTTCGGTAATCTATAAAGCTTCTTACTCAGGTTTGTGACAAAAAAAATACGCTGACCTGTTTCACAAAAACACGTACTCGGTCTTCTTTTCACTAGTGAGCGACAAATGACTAGTCCGACAATGGCAAGTTAGTTTAACAACGGTGTTCAAGCTGTTAGACCGATTCATTTAACACACAGAAATAACAAAACATAAAGTAGAAAATAGGCAAAGCCACTCATGAAAGCGGTACAGTGGCTCTGAGGAAAATCTTGTTGTGTTTGTGAACGGGAGATGTGCATAGTGTAAAAGCGCACACTAATTGGCTTTCTTCAGCGCATCTCTTTTGTCCCTGTGGTCTGACTCTAACAGCCTGAGAGAAGCTCCATCCCAATAAAAACATTCAGAGAATAAAGGTGTGGTCACAAAAAGACGACTACTGTTTCTCGTAAATATAGTAGCAGTTTTCTGCTGGTCAACAAAAAGTGAATGAAAGCAACATCATTTGAGTTTGAAGTGCCAAGAGTTGGCAAGTTCTGGTCTCATTTGTTATTCATAACTAGGAGCTGTTTCTTATGCTAGAATCAAGCATAACATTTGCCCATAACATATGCTACTGAAGACACAGCAGATAACTTTTGTTTTTGAAGAGAATGCACCCCGCAATCTACTTCAATATGCCTGTTCGTGCAAACCATTTGAAATCCAGGATCACCAACAGAAGAAATGAATATAAGTGTTTTTATATGAATCTTTGCAAACCGCCTTTGCTTATAATGTGCTAGTTAGCAAGTTAGCTCTTAGAGAACTGCTCGTCACACCTTGAGGAACAGAGGTGATGTGAGCAGAGCTCCTTAGCATTTAAAAGGACATGCATCAAAACGTGAACACAGCTGTTTTATACTACCATCAAGTTTTTTTAAAAAACCAAAGTATGTTATATACTCTTAATGAAGACCCTAAAGAATCATACCAGCTTGTTAAAAATGGGCATGATGACCCCTTAAATATAGGTATTCTCAATACATTATAATGCATGCATAATTCCTTATAAGAAAACCTTATAATGTATTGTATCATCTCATTAATAATTATAACAAAATAGGTAAATATTGCTAAAGCGAATGTGCCATAACCCAATTATTATATCATATGGCCGTTCAAAAGACTTTTTTTTACTTGAATCAGATACAGACTTTACTATTTTCAGCTTACTTTAAGTAACAAAAGCCCACTCATAAGATGATACTGTGCAGATCATAAGTAAACCATTTCAAAATTAGAAATTATTTCTCTATGGCATATAAATGCATTACAACTAAGTGGATAGAATTGTGTTCATTGTGTGTTATAAATCATACAGTTATAATCACAAATAATAATACTGTTGTTATGATTATTCCCGAGAAGATACAACACATTATGTGTTTTTATTTCTTATTTATTTACCTTATGAAACATTATAAATGTATTCTTAAAAGTTATAGCCAGGTAAACAGGTAAGTATTATAATGTGCTGGAACCTTTGTTATGATTATTCATTAGATGATACAACATTTTTTTTATTATGCAAGCATTATAATGCATTAGGAATACCCTAATTAATGCATTATAAATACAGGTTTCATAGAAAGTGTTACCAAAGTTTTTCCCTACGATAACTACTGTACAGAGTGGATTGGTGGACTGATTAGTCTCACTTGGCTGTTTAGGTGTAGTTTCCACTGCCACACTAAATGCAGTTCCTTCTTTTAGGTCATGCTCATCAAATGCCCCCAGCAGCCCTGCAAACAGACCAACCTGTGATTTTATTTATTTTTTACTTCAACTTGGAGTGCATGAAATATGGATTGTGAACAAGAAAGGGTTTGACGTTAGCTGAGCAGCACACAGCAGCAGCACATGTTTTATTTAGGAGTTTACTATGGCACTCCAAGGAATTGCAGCAAAACTAGCTTTACTTTTCCAAAATAATAAAACAGTGATGGTGCAAAAGAAAGGAACAGAAAGAGGACAGGATCTGTCTCTTGTCCTGAGCTTATCATGCAAGTAAGAACAGAACAGCTGATGTTGTACACTGTTCATAAATGAATATGGATTACTGGGCTGTTCATAATTCTTGCTGTGCTACATTTGATCACATTCAGCCTCCCATTGGATATTGCTCAGTGTTGCATCAAGGCTGCTCGTGATTAAGGAATTACAAAGCTGTTGTCCACACCAAGTGAACAGAGAGATGTCAAATGAAATGATGGGAGATGTTGTGGACCTCCAGCAGTGGCTGTGTATGTGAGCTGTTCTGCTTTCAGATATGTCAAAGTTTTTTTTTTTTGTTTTTTTTTTTCTCACACCCAGCAGAAGCCATTTTTCAGACCTGCATTTAGTTTTAGTTGAACAGAGAAATCGACATCTGTGATGGTGGTTGCTCTAAATTATAAGAGAAGCCATTATTTCTCAAAAACAGGGAAGCGGGATCCAACACATTATGCTTTGAAAGGTTTATGGTGCTATAAAAACCCTTTCTGGCACACACAATCTATAATGGGCATATAACTTGCAGATAATGAAATATTCACTACTAACAGCTAATTGATCGACAAAGGCGGTCCACTTTTGGAGCAGACCACTTCCAAGACTTGTTGGCAAAGGTCTTTAAATCCATGCCAAATCCTCCATTCATTAAATAATGAAAAGTGGCCCGTACAACATCTATGTTTCTCCATCCTCGGGCACTTTTCTCATGCCATCATTATTTCTTTTTGTCCTTTTTGAATATACATTAATTATTACATATATATATATATATATATATATATATATATATATATATATATATATATATATATATATATATATATATATACCCTAGGTATAGCATTATACTTTTGTCGGTGCACAATTTCAATTTTAAACTATGAATTATCAATCTAGAAAAATGTCTATTTCTTTTAACAGTATTGTGTTCCAGTCTTTCAATTAAAATTATTAATTATTATTATTATTATTCATATAATTGTACACAACATTAATAATAATAACAAAATACTTTTGAAATAGTATAACTGACAGTTATATGAAAATAAACTGGACTGTGTGACCTAGTTTCTATCTTGTGGTAATTGTTTTATCATGTTCAGGTATATGTGATTTAAATAACATCATTATCTACCGTCCTGTTAAGTGTTTCTTCGTCTGGTCTCGTCTATACCATGTGGTTGCTTGTTGGATCACCTGTGTATGAATTATTAAAGACTGTTAACTAGTATCATTCATCTTCATCACCGCACCGTGACACCCACAAGTTGCTTCAGCCCTGTATAGGTTTATTTCTTCTGTCGAACACGAGATAAAATGCTTTTTGGGGGGAAAAGTTGATAGTCCCTGTGACATAGTATTTTTTCAATCGGGGCCATCGACTGTTTAGTTACCCATATTCTTCAAAATATCATAAACATAAAAAACTCACACAGGTTTGGAACAACTTGAGAGTGAATAAATGATAACAGAATTTTCAGTTTGGGGTTAACTATCACTTTAAGTTGACATAATATCAACAGACTCATTTCAGGTTGTTTTTTTTTCTTGTCTGTATCTTCCTTGGGGCAGTTTCCTTTTCCCCTTCTCACTTTTCGTTTAGGCCTCTAAGAAGCGAGCGGGCAGGGAGAGTGTGAACCTCTCACTAATACCATTCTGGGGCATCATGGGACATGAGTCACAATCAGGATGTGTGAGAGTTGCTTGTGGATCAGTTGTTACATAAATCTGAGGGCAGATGGTACCCACAAACCGATCACGGCAACACCCACAGCGAAATGTGAGAGGTGTGTATATGCTCGTATGCACAATTTGAATTCCTCAGTGCTCAGAGCAGAATCTCGCTGGTTCAACACCGAGCCGGCATCATGTTTGACATGGACTAATGATTATTGCCTGCATTGTTTCAAGTTAAATTAATTATGGTTGGAGCAGCTGAGATATTCAGGTTGTTCAACAAAACAGCCGGTTTCTTTTATTTCCTGCTCCCAGCAAATGTGAAAAGGCAGGTGACATTTTTGTAAATATTCCTCAGAGAGAGAATCTAAATGCTTAATGACACAACGTCTGTCTGGCCTGCCAGTTTTAATACTCAAAAAAGCTGTCATTCGTGCATATTGGCTGAATCACTATGAAAATGAAAACAAAAGGCTTTTCTTTTTGATCCAATACCAAGTACTATTAAGGCCAATATGCAGAAACCAATATTTCTGCAGTTTCTAATAATAAAAAGAGTGTATATATTTGAACTTAATAGGTACAAAAGCGTACCTTTTCAAAAGGTACCACCCCAGTGACAGCTTTTGTACATTTATTTCTGACAAGTCATTAGAAACTTATTCTACTAAACCCACCCAAACAGTCTCTTTTGAGAGTTAGTAGTACATAGATGCAAATTAATGAGTATTAGTTGGTACGTAGTTACAAAGTTACTCATAGTTAGTAGAATGTCTAAAGAGCACTATTAAAATAAAGTGTAACCCAAAAGATGCATTTTAAGCATCATTATTCTAGTATTCAGTGTCACATGATCCTTCAAAAATCATTCTAATATGCAATTGGCTGCACAATAAACTTTTTTGGTGTATTTGTCATTTAAAATTGTCATACATTTAAATATTTTAATATTTTATATGCAATATTTACTATCTACTAATACATTTAATCTCTTTTAACTTCTTTTTGATGTGCATTTATTGTTGTGCCGCTTGAATTAAAATCCACTATCTTTTTTCGAACGTGAGGATCAAACTTCTCAATACTTCCACCCATCCCTAGTTGCAGGCCCTACATTAACTGTGTGTGCTAACCTCTCTCTGTCAGTCTGGGAAGCGGCCATATGTAAACAGCTTTGGGAGTTGGCTGTTCTTCTCACTCCTGTAGTTGACGTCAAAGAGGAAGACGGCGTCTGCTGAAGCACGTCGACAGCAGTCTGGTTCTGGCACATGCTCGGCTGGGAGCAGATGAGAGGCTGACAGGCTCAAAGACATACTGCTTGGATCTCAACAATACCAAGAATAATGCAAGCGCAAGAGGAAACGCCCATGTAAACATCTCTAAATCACGGAAACGCTATCTATTTATACTTCTCGTGGCCTAATTTTGAGGCTATGACGCTCGCTGTGATGGCACAGTCTAACAAGACGAATATCAGCCCAGCAAATCAAGTGCTACTGACAGACATTAGCTCCATTAGTTTACTTCACTTTCAGCTTAATTATTATTTTATAAGAGAGAGAGAGAGAGAGAGAGAGAGAGAGAGAGAGAGAGAGAGAGAGAGAGAGAGAGAGAGAGAGAGCAGAGGACAGTAAATTTTGAAGAGAAGAGGCATGAATCAAACGAAGATTCAAACTTACAAATTTGCACCACAGTTAAATATGTACAAGCACATATGCTAACATTAACTATAAATAATGACATTTTTTGAAAGAAGTACCTCACTCCATGTTGTCTTTACCCAAACATCTCCTGAGAAGCATACTCCAGCAAAATGGCTGCCCCAATTCAAACTACAGTGAAAAATGAGAAACACCTCAAGCAAGTTCTGACACTGCTAAAAAGCAAAATGCAGCTAACGGAGTTGTGTGGTTTTACTATAATCCTTGCAGAAGCTTTCTATTTTACTCATCTTCTCACATACTTCTCAGATACATTTTAGTCCTTTAAGCTCTGAGTTATGTATCAAAAGTCTATAACTTAGAATAAATAAAAAATATATAATAAGAGTACAGATCTATTAAGTTTGATGAATGTTGAAATTCTTGTTACAGAAATAATATACAGTCAATGATTATTCTTGACTAAGTATTAATTGCATGTTATATACAAGTGAATTAAACTATATTTTAAAATTTGTATTAAATGCATTTTAACCCATTTATGAAGGGCTTAAATACATCTTTATGTTAGTTTTATTGAATTAAGTTTAAAGAGTACCGCTGAATTTATTTATAGTAGACTATGTCAAACATGTAATATGTATAAATTGCATGTTCATTATGAAATTGTACATTAAAACATTTAAAATATAGTAACTTTTTTTTAAATGATTTCAATCAATTTAATGTGCTTATCTGATTATTTATTTAATGGATGAAATAATGTGTTATATAAGGTGTAAAGCACCTGTAAAAATAAACATGGAACGCTAATTTAAATAGATTTTTTTTTACATATTCCAAAATGTGCATAACAATATGTGCATTGAAACCCATTTGGTGTCGCTATCCCTTTTGAAACTCCTGCAGAAGCTTCCATTTGCTCTTCATATAAGACGAAGCATCTGAGAAATTAACCAGAACTCATTTGTGATTGTTCTTTCTTACAGGCATGCTCATTTCTCTATCAAGGGAGGTCTGCAGTTACTAGCCCAACTAAATGTCTAATTGCATCTTGGTATTGCATATCAATACATGTATTAAGCTTCATCTCATCTAATCACTTTTATTACGACGTTGTGAGCATTGTTACCTTCATCAGAGCTAGAAAGGGGGCCACTTCAACATTATAATATCTTCACAAACAGCACCTGCGAGTCCGGCCTGCAATAAGGTCTCCCTATTAGTCACGTAACAAAAAAGGCGTTCTCTCGTGTTTACCGTTTCCCCTGCTATACGAAAGATTGTGCGAGGGCACGATATCATCCAAACGCTTAGGGAGAAAGGAATGTCTCAGCTCAAAATAATCATTCTCTCACAGTCTGGGTGACATTCAATTTGATTCAAAGCACTCGAGTCATGTTAATATCTCTGCGCATTGCAAGCACTGATGTAAGCCACTTCATAACAGAGGAGCCATTCAGAGCCACTGAATGCCAAGTGATGATTTGAGAAGCACAAAGGAAGCTCAGCACTATTTAATTACACAGTACGCAGGAGCAGAATGCCTGTGGAAACTGACATCCTAACAGATTTCAATGGCTCTTGAGGTCAAAAGTTTACTCTAGGGCTGTTTGCATGTTGGCACATCTCTGGAGGTTCCAACACGTGTATATAATTTCATCGGTGAAAACACAAGCGCTCTCGTTTTTGGCTCTCAGAACCGCCTGATGCTTTCATTAAATGTAATTACACAATCCATCAACCAGCCGCCATTTCAACGCCATCTCCCGTTCTCATTAACCACATGTCTTAAATTAAAAATAAGGGAACAGAGTCTTGGATTTGATGAAGCTGGAGAACGTTAGACTCAATGTTCGTTTCGTCCTCTCTTATGAAACGGATCAGCAGGTGTGTCGGAGGAATCTCTAGACGTCGGTGCACTGGCCCTCCTCTGCTGTTCTCCATCCAGCCTCATAATACAGCCGTGCGGCCAAGAGGAGGAGCGCGGAAATGGAAACGCTGCTAGACGAGCGTAATGAGGTGCACCTGGTGCTTACTGCCTCATCACTGCTGCCATAAAACTGTTTTTTTCACAATGAAGGAGATTCCAGCAGTGAATGCGGGAAGTGACCCTAGGCCCAAGTTAGGGTTGCAGCAGCCATTCATAAGTTTTTAATTAAAAGTATAAACTAAAACCAAAATGAAAATTCAGTCATCAGCAAACAGCTGCCTGTAACCATTGACCTCTATAGTATGGAATCCATTTTTACTGTGGGAGTCAGTGGCTACCAACAAATATTTGGTTATCACCATTCTACAATATATCTTCATCAGAAAAAAAGAAACTCGTACAGGTCTAATACAGCATGAGGGTGATTAAATAGATACCAATTGCAAAATACACTAAAATTGAATACATGTGAATGAAATACATTTATTTGAAATACAACTGAAAATTATTTCATTCTAAGTATACTACAAATACATTTACATATGTATGTGCTTGATATAAAAACCCCGCAATTGTACTTTTAGTAGACTAAACCGATACACTGGTATAATTGCTATAGTCTGCTAAACTTGAACAACTAATTTTGTACTAATTATGCAAGTTGTCCAACTAAAGATATACTGAAATATATTTGATTGTGCTAAAGTGGAACTATTGCAAGAATACTTCAGGTACACTTGAAATATTTTACATTTAAAGACCAATATTAATCAAAGATCAAGCAATAGTCATCAATAGTGACATTAAAACACATTTTAGGCTTAATATTAAAAAAAGTGAATTGTCAACAAGTAGTACTTGAAATAAAGTGTAATTATAGTTTTATATATTATTTTATATTACTTATTATTATATTATTATTATATAACTTATTAGTAATGTGAAAGTTTATGTTCTCCTTCATGTCAAAAATATTAAAAACGTATGCACAATTGGTGCAACCGGCCCCCCTCTCTTTGTTTGTTTTATTATTTTGTCACAGGTTTAAAAGCCTTTCTGAGGCATGTCACTGTTAATCCCATTGTGGATATGTTCCCTTCCCATCACTCTGGCTAATTAGACATCTACTCATCTGGGGTTAATGGGAGATTAGTCCACAAATTAGGACTTCTGTAAGCTTATCCTCAGGAAGGCAAGATCAGTCCAAGTCCACAAATATATTAATTAGAGAAATAGCAAGATTTATTTTTTGATATTTCCCTGACTCACTGTCAGGTAAATGTGGTTCACAGGGTTTAAAGAAGGAGAATGATATCCTCTAAATGAGGTGCTGTGGACATTAAATGGTTTATTGGTTGTGGACGAAATAGCTCGATTCAAAAGCCAATGCAAGTGGAATGACAAGTGAAATAAAAGGCTCTCATTTTCAACTGCGTCTTGATTAAGTGCTGGAAATAAAATGATGATGGGAACAGAACAGTAACAAAACTATATTATACTATAGTATATTCTATAGTATGTACTAATGTCTTTCCACAGTTGAAACAATACAATTTCTGATATTCATGTTTTATTTTTATTTTTTTTAATAGAATTTCCTGTGAAAATGTCTTCTCAGGTAACCTAAAATATGCATGATTTACATACATTAATGGCCAAATTGAATATAAATTGCACATTCAAAAACCTAAAATGTGCACCTTTGTACCTTAGAATACTGTATGTAACCATGTAAGGCATTACTATGAACCTTTAACCAGTAACAATCTGTTGTACAGTACACCTACATTCTTTGGCACAAAGGTATAAATATGTCAGTGGAGCAGTACCCTTTTTGAAAGATAAGTATCTTAGAAAGTATCTCCTATGTATTATGTACTAATATGTGTCTTTAGGGTAATAATATGCACCTTTTAGGAGTATATACGACTTTGAAAGGGTACTACCCCAGTGACAACTTTTGGACCTTTTTTCTTAGAGTGTGACATATAGTGTGATATATTCAATATCTAAATTCAAGTTATATATTCAAAATCTATTTAGATAAATGTGTTTAGAATACTATGAAAAATAAGAAAGCATAAACCCAGAAATGTATCTATTAAAATTTAAAATGCACTAAAAAACATATTCAGGGTTGGTTTTTGGATGATTAGCAAGGGTCAGTAAAAAGCCCCCCAAAAATCTGCATGCTTAATTGTAAGAGAATGTGAAAAATAGTCATAAAAAGATGAATTATTACAGAAATAACATTTGTGGACCTTGGGGGGAAACAGCAATAATGACAAATTAAAAAAGGGTTTCAGCACTACGTGCTTGAACCCCTAATAACGCATCCTTGTTTTAAAATGACATATTAGACCCTTTATCTGCTTTTTTGGCTTTTTGTCCATATTTCCGACTTGGAACAATGTACACAAATTTCTATTCCTCTCATGGAAACCAGCCACTTTTGGTGGAACAGTGTTGGAAAATTGCCAGGTTTTGTTGGTGAAATGTCAGCTGGCTTCGAGACTGACCACACATCTGCCAACACAAAAGTGAAAACGTAGGAGCCCGGAGGAGATTCCTCAGTGGAATTCCTCTAAAGTCCACCATGCCTCACATCAGAGAGATTTTAACTACATTACTTCCTCGAGCCATGTGTGCCGATGGCAACTACTCTTGTCAGTGATGCACTAATACACAGATTAGAGATATCACTGAAAATTGCAAACAAGAGAGGGGAGATATGCTTAGAGTAACCAAATGCTAACTTCCTGTTAAAAATCACAGTATTAACACACTAAACACCCCCTCGGGTCTGCTTAAGACAGAAGTCTTTGGGAATTCGATTCAATTTTTCCAGTTTTTATCAGCATTGGGATTACATTTCTGGCCCGGCTTTGCCAACCTTTTGATTAAAGATACTAGTATTTATTTACATCACAGAGGAAGTAATTAGCGCAAATACGTGGCATGAATTCTTCAAGTACGAGAACCCTCTCATGTAAACATGGCATTTTGAGGGGAAAAGAGAATTGTTAATGATTATGCAAATGGATAATCACATCGCAGGTTTTATGAAGCAGCTACTGGCTGTGGCACAAACCTGTACGAGGTTCCATCCCTCCAACGATTCGGCGATGATCGAAGTCACTGACGGACACACGCCTCCAAAGATCATCAAATGCTTCGGACCGTAGCAGATTGCATCAAAAAAGGCCCGCAATCCCTTTGCGTTGTCGCACTGAAAAGAGAAAAAGGAAGGAGAATTAAGTCTATAAATATACATAGAAGTCTGTTTAATGACATTACCAGGCGTACTTGCTCTCAATTCATTCACGTAGAAACCTTGAGAGCTTTTTCTTGATTTGCACTACCAAAATGCACAACCAAAATCCCGGTGCATGTTTCTTTTATAATAATAATTATACGGTGTAAAGGAAGAAGGAAATGGGGGAAAAAAACATGGACCTCGAATTTCTGAATGTGAAAACATGCCTGATGTACAGGAGAGCCCGACTGCTGCAGCACTATGCGCCCATTTCATATCACTATGGCAACGCTCTTGGCTCTGTAGAAGTGCTGAAGAAAAGAAAAGATGTAGCAGGGCTATTGATTGTGATGTGAGCCTCTAACTGTTTTATCTTTGATTTTCTGATGTTGGTAATGATATTTCAGTCCCCGGTAAACACTTCCGAAGGTCAATTAACAGCAGTCGGCTTGACCTGACTCAATCCCAGCCATAACCAGAAATGTCTCAACACTGCGCACAGTGACCCGGTCAAGATTTTCTTCTTGCCGTTTGACCTTGCTTGCTAAAGTGCCTTCTTGTCTTGTTTGAATCAATGAACAAATTTAGTTTTGAGGTTTAATATAGCAATATCAATACAGCAAAAGTGTATTATTATGATCATATGTCTTAAGTCGCTGGGGTATATTTATAGCAATAGCTAAAAATATATATGTATGGATCAAAATGATCCCCCGGCCCCCAAAAAAGTGCCAAAAATCATTAGGATGTTATGTAAAGATTAGTTTCCATGAAGATATTTGTACATTTCCTATCATTAATATATGAATATTAAATATATCAATATAAAATATATTAATAAATATAAATATATACAAACCAAACACTTATATTCAGCTTTCAGATAGTGTAGGAATTTCGATTTCGAAAAATTCACACTTATGACTGATTTTGTGGTCCAGGGCCACAAATAATGAAATAAAATAAAAACAATGGATCAAGAGTTGATCGTCTCAACAATGTGTGCGCTTTGCTAACAGTTTTGCTTTCAGTTTTAGTTTGTTTGAAAGATACAGTGCCAAAGCATAATGGACAAAAACTACTTTAAAGACCTTTTATTTTAGAATAATAAATTTAAATATATTTTTAAAATTACACTTCTTGCCGATCACTTTATACCATGATAATATTAAGTTTTGATATCACGATATTGACAATATATATTACATCTCTATATATATATATATATATATATATATATATAGTATTAATTGATTACTATGTGTTATTATATATAAATTATTCTATATATACATATATATTAGAACCATGAAGATACATAATTAGATATGTTTATGCTCGCATAAATACATAAAGTATAGCTAAATATAGATACAAACCGACATATTATTGACATATTATCGTACTATTCACAGTTGCTTTGAATAAACTAAGTCAAATATCATCTGACAGCTGGAAATGAACAGCTTTGATATGATGACGATTTGATGATAACAGCATTTTTGTTCTACAGAAAATAACTCAAAGATTTGAGAGATTAGCCAAATTTAGAGACCTTAGACAAACACTTTTTTCTTTTTTACCTAAAATAGTTATGCTACTTAATCAAAGCCAAAAATTGTGCTCCAAATTTCCTGTTCAAAAATCATAGGAGTTACGTGACCAGTCGGGTTGAACAAGCAAGACCCTTCTGTTTCCAGGATGCCTTTGAGCATTTATGTGAAGGCTATTTTTGGCCCACAACCAATGATGATACAGGCGTTCTTACACAAGCAGTACATCTCTATTTCTGACACGCCATCATACTTGGTAGTGCTCACTAGCCAGTGAGCTTCGGCGTCAGAAATAGAAGTGTTAAAAAAAGACTGTGGCGTATGAAGAGCAGGAATATGAGATGAGGCACTGCAGGGCGAGTCGATTGAAGTGATGCTGTTCATAATGCTGAATAAAACAGCAGGCTTTTAAAAGATCTTATTTGCATATTTCCTCCATATTCACTTCATTCTGGTCATCAGTAACCACCAAAACACTGAGCCTTTTCTTCCTGTTTAACAAAAATGCTCGACCCTCCAACAAGATGCTGGTGAAATTTCGGGAGTGAAATATGCTGCAATAAGTGACGGACAGATAAGCGCCTCGATCGATTAAGATCTACTGTGAGACAATCAAAATCACTGCGACAACGTTTAACTAGATGCATCATCATCAACAGTCAATTTACCTACTGACCAAGACTGTTGTCTTTAACCCTACCCATAATTATTCAGTCAGCAATGAAGCTCTATCTACAAACGCCATTCTGCACTGAAATCAAGGCATCTTTCAATCCAACAATCACAACGTGGTCGTTTGCCTTATAAGGCGCACATCCATGATCTGCAGAGCAGGCTTTGGCCATGTTGTCATGGGAACGCACTCCTCACTTTGAACGCTAAATGAAGGAAAAAGCAAGGCCGGCATTGATAGATGTAGCACGGATTGGCTGCTACAATCATGATGCTATTAATCGGTATTCAGAGGTTAATTTTGGATTTCACAGAGCTGGTGTCAGACTGAGAGACTTGATGACAATAGGCCATCACCACAACATCATCGCAATCTATTTAAATGAATATATCTCTTCACTAAACTTGTTAATGACACACACACTTTTGAAAATAAACTAAAAAACATTTAAACAACACAACAGCACTGGATTGATCGTCACTGATGTATTTAGGGAATATTCAGGGTTTCAACAGCATGATATAATGGCATGTAAATTCATAATTTGCTGCTTATTAATAGTAGTTATTAAGGTAGTTATTATTTTATGGTATTGCGTAGGATTAGGGATAAAGAATACGGTCATGTAGAATAAGGCATAAATGAGTCAACTAATTAAGAGACCCTAAAGTAAAGTGGGTAACACTTTATTTTACGACTACACTTATTAGTTGCTTATTAGCAGGCATACTACTAGAATATTTATTAGTGCTAATTAAGCACATATTAATGTCCTATTCTATATGACCTTATTCTACATTCCTATTCCTAATTTCTAACAACTACCTTAACATGAAGTCGTAGTAAATAGCTATCGTGTTACCTATTATAAAATGTTACAATAATCCTATCATACAGCCTACCTAAACCCAACAACTAACTTAATAACTCTTAATAAACAGCATATTAGGATTTTACTGAGAAGTTAATAATGAGACTTGGTCCTCAAACTATAGTGTGAACATTTTTTATAATATTTTATTATATTATATTGTAAAATTATATATTTTTTTTTCATTAATTTTAGTAATTTGAATATTTCAACAGAAACCTTTAAAATAGGTTTTAAGGTTCACCCCCTTATGTTTTTGAAGTTTACGGTTTTCTTCTAATGGTTAGATTTCATTTTATTTGAGCTTTATTTTGAATACCATAAATAATTTGTAATAGTTATAGTTAACTATAACACTAGCGCTCATCTGGGAACCTTTTGTTTCTGGTTCAGTTGTGCTCAGGCTCTGTCTAGTCAGTCTCTACAAGTAAACTGATTACAATGTACTTCTCCGTCCAAAAATCAAAATTTCGTGTCTATGTATTTCTGCATTTCCTTAAGATTGAAAAGTCTGAAGGTAATAACGTTTAGAGCCAGCTGTAATTATCATCAAATAAACCACCTAAAATTCATACCATCCCACCCTGCTCCATGTTCAGAGCCAAATCACCTTGTCTAGGATTACTTTACAAAAAAACAGAGTATCTGTACATTATGCTTGATGGACCTGCGTTGTCCCCTTTGCTTTTATTACAAGTGCAGTTTTCTGTGCATTCCACAAATGCTGCAGACTGAACCTAGCAGATTCCTTTAACTGTCTGGGTCAATTTTGGACCCAGAATCAAACAATCCTCCAGGGCCGGCTGCTCAACGAGAGTTTGGCAGAGGGCAAGTCTGTGTTTATAGGACTGAGCCCCAAAGTCCTGTCAGTCGAGCCATTAGCATGGTAAGTCAGCCCAGCACAGTGACCACAAGACTTACTGCTGTTGACACACCATCTCTCCTGTGACCGGACTCTAGACCTCCAGTAGACAAGCAAAAAAAAATATATAAAGCCAAATCTCAAGCTCTGAAGTACAGATTATGTGTAGATTCAGAGGATGTTTATTGAAAACACTAAATATGTTCTTCTAGAAGGAAGCAGTTCCCTCAGGAAATGCTTAACTATAACAAACTGGTTATTTATGGAAACATTAGTAATTAGGACAACTGGTAGGATTTACATATTACGTCTTTAACTGCATCTCTATGAACAAAACTGTAAACAAACATGTTTTAGTCAGATCATTCACTAGCTTGATTCGCTCATTAATCTGCATGTATCTGATGGAAAATGAAATAGAAGGGGACACCGAAATTTGCAATTGCAGAAGCAAATGACTCGGAAAGGACAGTAGGCTAAGGATTATTAATGAAACTATTTCCTCTGACATCTTCAGCACCATAAAATGGCCACCCGTGGTATTGTGGCAACAACAAGGGATAATCATGGCAAGCTAACCATGATGAAACGGCTTGTTAACAGTGGCAACGGCAGCAGCTGCACCTGTCGCCAGTCAATGGCAAATTACTGCACCCAAGTATGCAACCTGAAGACTTCAGTACTGGGAAAGACAGAGAGAGAGAGAGAGAGAGAGTGTGTGTGTGTGTGTGTGTGTGAAAGAGAGAGCAAGAGAGAGAGAGCAAGAGCAAATCAGGAGCAGAATGTATGTTAGTGTCTGCTTCTTATGAAGAGGCTTAATGACACACACAAAATGACCAAAGTGCATGCACGTACAACTGAAAGAATATGATATTAATTTAACATTTATTTTGTCACCTGCAGCCTGCACATCAATTTTTCTCCTTCAATCACTAACCCTTTCTTCCTCTTCATATTCCTCTATATTTATCTGCCTGTTTTTTAATCAATGGTCACTGAATATTTATCCAAAACTTTTATTTATGAAGTTCAATTTGAGCTCAAGTTTTAGGTTTCGGAGTTCCATTTGAGCATTCTTTCTGCTCTTAGCTTTTCTAATGTTAATAAAAACCAGTTCCTGGCAAAGACAAAACAAAAGTCTACAGTCTGACGTTCATTGGTTAATATTTATGGCACAATGGCACAAATGAGTCCTTTGGTGAGGACGCTGCTGAAGGAGGTTCGTAGAAATTATAACATTTTAGTCCACATTAAATTTGACACACTTATTAATAAATGGTTAGCTTTTTATATGGCCATTTTACACCAAAGGCGTTGTGGAAAGCACAAACGCTCTGAATCATTCAGGTAATTGTTGTAAATATTGTATTTTGAGTTAAGTGAGTGATTTACATATTTATGTATATGACAGATAATAATGAACAATATGAACAATAAATGGCATTTATTGCACCATAAAATATTTTTTATTTCTATAACACTGCATGAAACTGGTGGGCAGACATTTATTGTGTATAAAACCACTCACCTGTTATTTCTCTCTCTCTCTCAATAAATAAATATATATATCACGATAATAAAATTGTTTAGAAAAAAGTGTTGTCATAATACAGTATAACAGATTTAATAACTGTTATATAACAAAAATATATGAACATTTAAATACAATAAAGCAATGCACAAAAAACGATAATGTTTATAAAACAATTTTTTTACACGGATTAACTTTACAGTAAGATATCAGTAGTTAACCTTAGTTAATGAATTAACATTATCAATGAACAGAAGCTACATTTGCTACAGAAGTTATTTATCTTTGTTAAAAAATACTGCACCTTAGCTTGAGTTCACTTTAAAAAAAAAAACCTTTTATAACACACAGTTTATAAAAACTTTCCTAAATATTTGAATTAGCTCAGATTAATGAATGTTTAAAAATCAGAACAGAAAGTCGCACAGCTGCTTTGTTGACATGGTTTCCAGGGTAACTGCCATTGGGCTGCTCAGCGCCGTCTGCTGTCAGAGAGTGAGTAATAACGTGTGCTTTCATCCGGCTCGTCTCTCGTGTCTTCTGCCATGCGCTTCTCATCCATGCTTGTTTACATCTGAGTGCAAGCATGTCTTTCACGCAGCTTACAGCGGAGTTGGGAATTTACTCATTTAATGGGAAACATGTTCTTAAAACTCATTTAAAATTCTGAATAAATAAAAAAAATAATAATTCAGTATTTTGAAATGCCCCCAATAACTATATCGTGCATATTCATTATTGTGATATATCGCACTACCGAATACCCAGCACACGTCTAATTATAAATGAATATGTTTACTTAATACTATAAAAGGTTATGCTTGCCACTAAAAGTGATTACCCAAAAACCCAAAGCCTTTAAAATGTTTCCCCTTCGTGTTTGTCCTTAAGAAAAAGGATCAATTTTGGCTCCCTCCAAAGCAGGAACTGGCCTAATCCTACCGGCCACCAGGGTCATCACCCAAATCAAGCTACTGCCAAGATGTCTGGCATAAAAAGACTTCTAAACTGGAAACATGGTTCAAATGGATGCAATTTCAAAATAAGGCTATTATTCATACCACTGCTATTACAGATTCTTTGTTCTTAGATATTGTGCAATCTGATGGTTATCGTAAAATAAGGCCCCAAATTACCTTATGTCTAGGTGCAGCAAGTACAGTAGGAGCATCAAAGTGCTGACAATTAGGGTCACGTACGGTGTTCCTGTCCAAAAGCCAAGGGCTGAATTTCTCGTTGCATCTAGAGCACACAGGCATGAGGGCAAAAGCAGCCCTGTGCATTTGTTCCCCTTCACTAGGCTCAGGGATCCATCCAGCTCCACTCACGCGCATAAATCCACCTCGATTTTTAAGACCCCAAGACAAGTGGCTTGGGCTTTTGGACATTTGTGACTGCAAACCAGTACCATGCTTGCTGTGGGAATTTTTTCTTGAGATGTTCACACCTTTGTGTTGCGTGAAACTGAACCAAGTACTGTGGCTTTGTAAGGTAATACGGTGGAGTAGCTGAGAGGGTGCATTGACTGACTAATGCCAAGCACACGACACAAGACCACAGCCATTCTCCCTGCTATCATTGAAAATGTTTTGTCTTGTTTGTCTGTAAATCGAATTTTCCACCCTGACTACAGCTATGATCCAGAAATTGGATCAATGGCAAATTAGAACATCCAAAGAACATTTTTAACAAGTGCCAGGATTACTCATGTTGGTATCATATTTTTTGTTTGTACGAAAAAAATAATGCAATTTTCAGGGGGGAAAAAAATCGTTAATGACCCAATTATTCAAGATGTCATGTGGTGTTACCATTAGTTCAACAATTTATAACACATTTCTTTACACTTTGAATAAACTGATTGTAATTTTTTGTATAAATAAATAACATATACTTTTTAAGGTAAAATGTTTTTTATACATATGAGGAATTATTTATTAATAAACACATTAAATTTGGGGGGAGCTGCACAATTTGATATCTTACAACTTTAACTTTGCCTTATAAATAGTTCATATATATACTCAAATTTTAAAAAGATTTTGACCTTTGTACACATGTCAGGAAATATTAATTAATACATTACATTTTGGGGAAGTTGCACCATTTGACATTTTACAACTTTATATTCCTATTCCTTATAAATAGTTCATATACCTTCTGATATTTTAAAAAGAGTTTGACCTTTTTATATTTGTATATGACCTTTGGATATATTCATTAATTATTACATCACACTTTGCACCATTTGACACTTCACAATTTTAACTTTGCCTTCACATATATTCTGATTCTGTGATTTTTTTTCTCTGCACATTGGCAAAAACCTGGCACTACCGAGTGAATCAACCACCGCACATGTAATGTAGCAGCTAAAGCATGAACATGACACACTCGTGAACTTTTGTGGTAGTGCTTTAGGGGGCTATGCCAAGACTAGTGTTGAATTACTGCCATCTTTTCCAGAAGACTGAAAACAAAACATCCCTGAAACAGCCCATGTTGGTTGTGAACTGTAAAAGCCATATTGTTTTGAGTGCATTGAACCATTATTAGTGGTTTGGGGTTGTCAGAAGGTCTCAGTACAAAGCGGCGTGTTTGAGGGATGAAAAATGACAAAACGTATTAAAAATTCCCCCAATCTATCACCTCCAGAGGAAGCTGTGCTTGAGGCTCTGTTAAGCAAGAACGGAGCATCAAGCAAGTTACATCACTGTGACATCAATGTATTTTCAGACTCTGAGATTATCAAAGGTTCCCACCTGAAGATGAACGACACTGTATACAAACACGCAAAGGAGAGCTATTAGTATACTGCTCCAAAGAAGGTTTAAAACAATATATCTTTGTAATTGGTGGAAATGTGAAAAGAGACAGAGCTAGAAGGATGGCTGTGGAAAGGAAGGCCATTATCAAGTTAATTATTTCTTGGCCTGAGGTCCTCCATTCTCCCCAGGATGTCTCCTCTGGAGAGCCAGGGAGGGGAGGCGGGGGTAATTACTGCCATTTTGGATAATTGTGGTGATGTGGTGCTTGGTACAGCATCAGGCCGGGATAAAAGGCAGAACATAGTGAGGGATGAACACGGGCCAGCTCAGAGCCTGTGTTCAGGCCCTCTAGAGTTACTTTAAGTGGAACGCCATCTAGGTCCCTTTCCCAAAAGCCATTTCTTTGCAGTGCTTTCCTAAAGCAGTCCCATGCCCTGAAAAACCGCTCTTCAGATGGAAATCTCTTCCTCTTAAGTGGCAATTTAAACAAACGTGATAAAATGAAATTAAGTCAGCGGATAACTCCATGATTAATACAGTACGTTCATACATTAATTTCTTCCAGCGAAGACGATTTCCAGAGCACTTTTACTGCTGAAGTTGCCAAGAGTTGAACACAACTGAATTATCTTCCCAGCTGCCACAAAGAGATGCATTGCAGAGACCCTGAGTAACCCAGAACTTGTAGGTTCCTGCTTCTCGTTGACAGCTAACGTGCCGCTGATCCATGGCTCTGCTGGCGACATGTTATTACTTAGACTACCACTCCCTGTCTGCGCAGAAATCCCATTTCAAGAGCAAGCCTCGCCCTAAACGCTCATACCGCTTCCATTTATTTGTCATTACGCCTGGTGCCATGGCTGAGGCCATTAAACATCCCGAACAAGAAGAGAAAAATGTTTTGTGAGCAACGATATACATACAGCGGATCCTCATGCATGAAATCAGCGAGATGTCTGATGGAGCCTTGTTTCTCCGGCGGGACTTAATGATGCTGCGGCTTCTGATAGGGAAATGGCGACTATGAAGCATGTTCTGGTCATTTTGTGAGACAAGAGATCTCATTGCTATGTTTGGGGTAAAATACTGCTCTCGCTCAAGGCCCAAATACTCACCCATCTGCTTCAGCCCATAATGCTCAGAGTAATGGGAGCCATTCATCAACCTGACTGCTCTTGGACACGGAGCAGAGCAAAGGGTGGACGGCTGACTGACATGGTCATATTAAAGTCTGCTCTGAGACTTACATTATTTGGAATCTTGTGACAACAATGTCCTGCCTCTGTCCAACATAACTCCATTTAATCAGCTGCACGATCACTCTACGTCTAGACACTTGTTGTACTCATACTGTTAATATCCTCATGACAATCCTCAGATGTAAAGCACTGTAAAAGCACAGACATATGAACGATTTGAAGAGAGAGTGACACACAAAGGAATGGGTCAGTGTTTTGCCACAGCAAAAGGCATCGCATTTACAGTACCTGAATTGTGAATGACTTTGAATTGAACGTGATGCCATAAAGAGACAGTGTACAGCAAAATACTGGAAAGACAACATCTTGGTAATGAATGATTCTCACAAGCTGCAGGCAAAAAAAAAGCTAAAGCAAGACCAGGTCAACCAGGTCAACAAGGTCAACAAAGTTACGGGTTTGAATCCTTAACTGAATTTACTGAGTCACTGTTTCACAACTGATATAATATAATATAATAGTACCTTTCTACATATTTTAATACTAACTAAAAAGTACAGATGGTACTAACTTGACTAAATGCAACTACATAAGAAGTTGGGAATTCTCCCTAACAATTTATGGTGTATTATAACAAAATGTACTTTTTTAATGCAAATTCAGTTAAATCATTATTATATTCATGTATTTTGAAATGGCAATTTTAACAGATAACGACTTCAGTTGATGATGTGTAGAATCCTTTTTCACAAACATGTATAACATCTATTAATTATATAAAAGATTTATCAACATAAAATACAAGCATATGTTCAATAATACTGAAGCAAATTAATGAGCCATTTACTGATTATATATAATCTGGATTATATAATCAGATACTAGTAGATGCATTATTACATATTATTCACAAGCAATACATTTGTTGTTGTTGTTATCATTATTATTATTATTCAATTAAAATCACAAACCCCAGTTTTACTCTGATGTATGGTTATGTTTAATGCATTTTATATTGTTAATAACAACAAATGGAATATATTTTCTATCTCTTTTTATTAGCATATCAATATGAAAGTATGTTTTTTAAATCAATTTGATAAACAAGTTAGGTCAAACGTAATCTAAAAGTAATTAGAAAGAAGTCTATTATACTACGAATTATGGATTATGCTACTATAATTTGGAATTACAATTTGTAAGCAATCTATCCAGCTCTGATATTACAGTTACAGCTAAATAAGCCACTAGCAAGTGGTTCAGTTTACTGCTGTAATTAGTTTAATTATCATCATGACCATTTGTTTTTTCATCTTTTTTTTGTTGAGGAAAATCTCAAAAAGAAGAAGTAAAATTGACCGACACTGGCCTCAATCCTGCATCAATGGACCTGCATTAATGCTATGTTGCATGCAATGCACTATTTTTAGTAAAAAAAGACTCATGTTTCATGACAGCAGCCACACCGTGTGTGTGCCCATGACAGACGAGAAAGGAAATGGCTTCTCCTCCACACTGTGTTGGTAAGAAGTGTTCCTGGTGGCGTGCCTTCAGTCAGAGGGCAGGGAAATGAAGCGCAGCCTGCTGATGCTCTGAAGGAGAATTATGCAGCAGCATTGTGATGCGCAGTGCTGGAGTGCCTGTTCAAATGGAGAGCTTTTGAGAGCTGCAGCCCAGCTCTGATTGTGTGGCACAAAGCCGACACCACGAACACAGATGCATTAACCTGCGTGTTTACAGACAGCCAACAATGACCCTCGGCAATCACCAATCGGTTAACAAAGGAGCACAGCTTTATCCACAGACCAGGTGGCTAGCTAATATGAGATGGTAACCGTAAATGAAACAACGAGCCGGATCAAGTGTGAAATGCAAAAGAAAAAGAAGCTTGCTGTCTCAATATGACATTATCGTAAAGAAAACATCTCAGCACCCTTAATAATTAGTGTCCTTAGGGCTGCAAAAGCATGCTTGCGCAACACTAGTATGAAGCCTAATTTAAAGTTAACAAAATAAATATCTAATCTTTTAAACGAATTTAAGGAGAAAAATCATTGTGGCATTTTTTCCTCAGTAGGTCAAAGAAAGTTAATTGCTCTTCATTGTAGCCTGTAGCTGACAAACTTGCAGGAAAAGACTGATTCGTCTCTCCAAAGGAAATAATAAGCAAAAGCGTTTGACCTCATAAGCACCGTAGGCTGAACTGCGAAGCAAAATGGATAAACAGGAAAGCATTAAACCCTCTTGTGTTTGAAACCATTCAAACAGTAGGGCTTACTCCTTTTTTGGTGGCGCATTTAATCAAGGTGACTGTACAAATGAGGCCATTGTACACCAAACAAGTGACCACACAAATGCTGTGGCAGGAGCAGGTAGAAAATACTCATTTGAAGAGCTGATGTCAGACAAAGCGTTGCCATGACTACAGGGAATGAGCAGGGAGCCTCAGTCTTTAGAGAAATTATAGGGAAGGTTAGTCAGTTTTAACATTTTACTTCTCTTACGCTACCAGTCAGCTTCTCATTTAGGCCACAGTCTTTTATAAATGCAGCCTTGCTGAGCATTATAATATATAATTCTTTGAATACATTTAAACAACATTACAGATCCCAATTTGAACATCATGTGTGAGTGTAATAATAAAGGCTGTTGTAATTATTATTATTATTATTATTACTATTGTCTTCTATTTTATTTTAAAAATGCATGAAAATGTTACAGAGCAGCTTACTGTTTTAGGGCAGATTTGAACTATGAACCCTGGCTACATACAAGCTTGTATAGCTCTGCTTGAAAAAGTTACATGCAACTTGTGAGCATTTTAGAAAAACATAATGGTTTGCAGTTTATTTACTAATAATTTTTCACCATTTCATGAATTCAGTCATCAACCAGCAACAGCCACCCTTCTTCTTCTCCTTTTAATTGAACTGAGACGCGGTGCTAAACTGACACGTTTGTTGCATTACTGCATGACTATATTTTATCACATCATGTCATTGTTCAGCATAATTTATTTGTTCTTTTCGTTATTCGGTTTTTGGCCAGACAATTTACATCCGGTGCATCCCTAAAATAAAGGGCAAGGTTTACTATATCGATTGTATATTGTTATTTATGGATCATGGATCCTCTCTCAGTCACCTCTGAGTTCTCCACCATTACAAAAGGCCAGAACAATTAAAACAGAGTCAGTACAATTACAATAAAACTAAAAAAAGGACTACAAAACCAATACAGGAAACAGGAAAGTAAGAAACAACAACTGTGGCATAAAAGAGGAAATATTTATAGGCTATCACATATCTTGCAATGTGCTGAGTTGTTTGTGTATGTGTGTGTATAAACATGAATGAGATCTTACAGCATTTTTCAGTAGGCTAAAAAACATAAAACCTGTTCTGTTATCAAATGTCATATTATCCTTTGTGTTCCAGAGGATACTCTGAATTTGGAGTGACAAAGTTAACTATTCCTATAAATTCAGGTTACGCCTCAGAAACAGCACACAAAACAGAATAGGGAAATGTACAATGGCGTGCAGCGAGACCATGTGGTCTGTTTCCTACCTCCTGGAATGAACAAACTTTGCAAGTTAAAAAAAGAATCGCCTTGAAAATAGAAACACCTCATTATATGAGACCTTCTGAGCAGTCTAGGTCAGCTGTTAAGACAGTGAGACGAAAGAGAGATGATTAGTAAGAAATCTTCACAGGAACACCCTTCAGAGCCAAAATGGCTGACTGCTGCTTGAATCCCCAACTCATTCTTTGTGGTTCTGAGGCATGTCAAGAAGCATGCGTGAAAAT
This sequence comes from Puntigrus tetrazona, assembly GCF_018831695.1. NCBI lineage: Eukaryota > Metazoa > Chordata > Actinopteri > Cypriniformes > Cyprinidae > Puntigrus > Puntigrus tetrazona. Next base: position 10,121,669 of record NC_056717.1, on the reverse strand, counting down.
CAACAACCTAAGTAGGTCACAAAGCCTTTCAGCAACTCTCTTCCGTATTTCATCAAACATGTATCAGTCTACAGCACACATATGCTTGACTACTGACTTTTTGATGGCTTAATTGTTCATGCGCTGTTTTTCTCGCATAGGCTACGCTGAATAAACACAGCAAAGCTATGCAGGCAGAAAAACAGCTATGGCTTTAACTCAAATACAAAATTAATGCGGGTATCTAATTGCTTCGTCCTGTTTTGCTGTTGTTTCGAAGTGTTTCCGCCACCTTCTCAGGGTCACCTTCCAAATTAGATTAATATCTCTGTTCCATACACTCCAAACACAGAGCTCTCAAGCGTACTGTATATAACAGCTGCAACCACTGACTCTCCTCTTTCAGATTAATATTTGACGAAGTGAGCCGCTTGAGTCTTGATTACACCAGAAGCCAAACCTGGAGAGAACGGGGCCTTGTATATACTGGAGCAGGTCAGATTTCATCATGTTATTCTACCCAGAATCCTCTCATCTCACTGGAGAAATTTCATAGAACCACTTCCTCATTTCCTGCTATACCGATCTCTTCCTGAGTAATGCAAAACTACATGCCGTTGTCCGAGACTCAGCTTGTGGGAACAACAGAGGTTACGTGCACGGCACATGGAGACAACAGCCTTAATTTCTGGAAATATTCTGACAGCAGGCCTTGGAAACTGACCTCTCGGTGTTATAGTCCTGCTGCCCAGCGAGGGATCAGGGATTTAATCAGAGGGTTCTGACGACATATGGTGACATGATATGATGCCACACAACACATTACTGTCGGATTACATCGCTGTCAGACACAGTTCATGCCAACTCAGTTTACAGATTTACATTTATTCTGTCAGTTCTATACTTATCAGCTTTAGACTACATTACCTGGAGAAATATGTTAGCATTTCCATTCGGGCCAGTCACTTCTGAGAGTCATACAATAACTAAAAGGCAGAGTTCATCCAGAAATGAAAATTCTGTCATAATTTAGTCACCCTCATATCATTTTAAACCTGAATGAATTTATATATTGCAGGGAACACAAAAGGAAAAGCTCTGAATAATGATCGCGCTGCTTTTTAAAGCAACAAGCCTATTAATCTAAAGAAAGAGGGTAAAATAAAATACTAAAAAAAACACTATTAAGTCTTTTAAAGCCATACAACATGCAGTTTTGAGTGAAAAATAGGCTGAAAATACATTTGCTGATAATCTCATTTTCACAAGCACTAGTTTTTACATGCACTAGTGTACCAGTTGAATAAGCATTTGGAACAACATGAGGGGAGGTGAACGATGACAGAACTTTCGTTTTTTGCTGAATCATTTAAATGACTTCAGCGTAAGCTGTTAGTATATTTGACATATTTTTAATAATAACATATGACACAGTCATCTACGCAGGCAATGCCTAACTTTGCAGGCCTTTATGCTGTTCTCAGTTCTCAGCTTTGCGAGTCGCAAATATGTCCTTCCTGGTTGTCAAAACCCAACTCCTATTACTCTGAGCTTCAGCATAACCACAGGGAAGCTAGTCTCTTCTATTTGATGAGAAAGAGCACCTTTTAACCCAAACAGTGAAATCTTAAGTGAAAGTGAAGTGATGCCTGACCCCACGTTGGGCGTCGGGCCACCACCCACAAAGGAACACAACTGATCCCACACCTGCTAGATTGACAGGTTTGGGAGAAAAAAAACAAGGCTGGTCTCTCTCAGGAGCATCTGACAAGGGAAACGCTCCACTCTACCCAAGCTCTATGCACTATACGCTGTAGCTACATATCAGTCCCTCACTGGATTACATAATCACTCTTTGATGCTGTATGTGAAGGTGATCTAACTAGAGCACTAAGATGACATACTTTAGGAAGTAGACAGCCATAACCAAAATAGAGTATAATACATGACTTTGGAGCTAGAAGTATGTACTATAACTCTTGAGGGCTCATATAAGCAGGAGAGAGACGTTCCACTTCCTCTGACTGAACCCGCTGGTCATCCAGCCAACGTTTTCAAACACACACCACATATACACAAAAACGGTGACGTTGTCCTATACTCCTGCTCTCTCTACACACAACCTACACACTACATGAGTACTGAAATAGAACGGCCGTCCGTATGAGCCTCCGCATTTTGAGTCCAAACAAGCCCAGGTTTTGCGCAGCTCTGCAGCCCAGGGGGGAGATGTGCAGATGTATAATTCACACAGTTTGCAGTTGGATTAAGTAGACGGGATATAAAATGCACAAGTCTAAAATGTTCTCTTTGCTCCAAGAAGTATAACGGCACCGAAGACACGGTGTAATCGTTATTAGTAACACTATATAACTACCGTCTTCTGCAACAATTAGGTAATGCACATTAAATTCTTTATACGCTACTGTTTATACAGCAGGTAAGTATTGAACGTGAACATTTTTAAAGTAAATACATGAAGTTTTCAACAGATGCATAAAAAGCATGTTAATAATCAATTAATTGTAATCTATGTATTTTCACATATATGCTTTTCATCAGCCTTATCTCAGGTGTTGCCGCTGGTTTGCTAGATGCACAGAGTTCCCTGGTTTTGACAGTTTGAGCGTTAGAGAGTTAGGCTGGGTTAGACAGGTGAAGCCTGCTGTGCACAGAACAGACCAGTGGAGTCTGAGAACATTTGGAAATGAAGCAAAGAACTCTGGGACATGTCAACCACTCTCCTCGTTTAACCTCACATCGGCACACACCGCAAACCGCAAAGGCTTTCCCTGTGCAACATGGGACGGGGGTGAGGGGGCGTGAATACACCCGAAACAGCCGGCTGTCTGTAATTGTGTGTTGCTAGAAAAAAAAATTATACAGTGAGAAACAAAGAAATTAGTTAAAAAAAAAGTGAGAGAGAGACAGAAAGGGGGAGGGGGTGGGGGTGCAGAAAGTGTCTGGCCTTTAGATGAAGATTTGCTGTGACAGTATGGGAACAGGATCTTGTGTCTCTTCCATCATTCTGTACTGAGTCTCACAATTTCTTTTTCACTCTCTACTTTTTTCCCCCCTCTGTTCACTCTCTCTCTCCTGCCCTTCTGTCTCCCCCTGGGGATCTGATGAGGATATTCCTTATATTTGATTTCTTTTTTTAAACAGCTCCGCAATACACCTACACTGCAAAGCACACGTGCATGTATTCAACCCTATTATTTTAATAATTCCCATACAGTACAACAAAATGCATAACAGATTTGTAGAAATTCTTGACACCCAACACAACTAAACAACTGAGCTGAAGTATATAAATACCAAACAAGATGAAATCCATTTAAGAACTTTGAAATTTGCTGGTGATGTACTTTGATGAAAAACAAGCACGTTTTAGTCCCACTTTACATTAGGTGTCCTTGATTACTACTGTATGTACTCACTTTTAAATTAATCATTTCATAAAATGCACTTATTTTCAAAAATACCTGCATGTAATTACATTTTTAATTAATTTCTGCAATTACATTCATAATTACACTTTTGACCCATTAATGCACCCTTAAATCTAGCAATAACTAAATTATTAGAATAGCAATTAAATAAATTAGCATGCATTAAAATAAATAAAAAACAAACGCCATGATACATAGATAACAATCTTAATAATATATAAGTATATTTTATTCAATTATGCTAATTAGTGTTTGAATGGAAACATTTTCTGATTTATTGTGAGAACAGTCAAAAAATATATATATTTTTTCTTTTGATTTAACGTTAAATAATGAGCCAGACATGTTCTTGACAGCTCTGATGAGATTTTCCCTTGCAGTACCAACAAAACATCATAGTCATGAACCCTTAATGGTTCCTGTGAAGGAATATAAGCGCATTTGTACATTTCAGTAATGGCGGGCACCCAGCACGCTGTAGTGAAGGATCTGTGAGGAGGAGAGGAGCGAGAGATAAGGAGAGAGAGCGAGAGGGTGATTGAGAGAGTGAGAGAAATCGCAGGGAGAGGTTAGAACTGCATGCGCATGATGTGGGAGGAAGAGCGTGGGCACAGGAGAAAGCGGGCGCCCGGAGAACCAATGCATCTCTGTGTTTCTCTTTCTTTCTTTCTCTCCTTTTGAATGACTTCCTCCTTCTCTTCCACTTCTACACTGCCTCGTCTCAGGGATTCGGGCTGTCAGTCTTTCATCCGTCTTTCTCTCTCCCTCCATCATCCACCTCATTTCAATAAAGACGGTAATCATTAAAGCACTCCTGCATGAGCCACGCATGGATGTAAAAAGAGCGAGCAAGAGGAAAAAGTAGTTGTCTATCTCGCAGAAGAACAAAGTGCGCAAAAAGATCGGAAGAACCCCTGCCAACTTACAGCTCGTTTCATCATCGATAGGGGAGGAAAGGGTCACGCATGTAGTGTGCGCTACTTGATGTTTGGCATATTTGTGGAATCTGAGAATTAGCCGGCATCCCATTTCGAGCTGTTGCCATAGCAACAGTATACCTGTTGTGGGGTTAAACGATTCAACTGTTTTAAAAAAAGAGAAGGGCTACGCATCAGCGAAACACAATTTTGTTGCCAAAACAAATAAGACAACAAAAGAAAGCTCGACGGTTGTATGCAGGAATGTAAACATGCCAGTATGTTTGAGTGTGTGTCAGTGTTTTTAAACACAATCCTGCTGTTTCTGCTCAAGTCTGAGTTGTTTCCATGGTTACGCCGCAGCTGAAAGTCATAAACGGTGCGCTTTTCTTAAATGACAATGTTTTAAATTGAAGGCAAGTGCTTGCAGTAGTTGTGTTTCTCCCACGGGAGATTCTCCCTCTGGCCTCTCGGTGTCAGACAGTGGGAAACCTCGGGAAGCCAAAACACACTCCGCCGTAAGCGGCCAATTCTCACATTCGAAATACTGTTACGATGCTGTTTCTCACAATCAGGTACCTCAATGAAACGCTCCAAACGCTGACAGACGAGAACAGACAGGGGAAAGACTAAACAAGAGATGCGTACACAAAACACTTTTGTACACAGCTGTGGAGATGCTGAAGTTTGCTAAGGTACGGAAGCCCTAAGAGGCTATGCGTTATTGTTTTGTTGTGTTCTTTACAGAGCAAAAGTTGCTTTCTCAAGATGCTATCCGTTTTCTTAGTTTTCTCTAGATCTTTAGCTATTTTTAATGATCTTGACAAACATTTTTCTTTAATGTATATTTTGCAATAAAACTGCAATTTTGTCATCAGTTACTCACCCTTGTGTCATTCCAAGACCTTTGGCCACCTTCAGAGCACAAATTATGACATTTTTAATGAAATCTGAGAGGTTTCTGTTCCTTTCTGGACATTGTTAAAATAGTCCATGTGATATCAGTGGTTTTCAGTGTGTGAAAAGAATACTAAAATAACAACTTTATTCAACAATTTCTTCTCTTCTGTGTCAGAATCTGACTTTATGACAGAACTTTAAATTTTCTTGTGATTCACAAAAAAAGATTCCCAAGATCATTATTAAAAGTGAAATATCTGTATTTGTGTCCCACAGAAAAAAATCATACAGGTTTGATATGAAGACAGAATTTTTCATGATCTTGATATAAAAAAAGATGTTTTCTTGTAATTATACCCTGTGTTGAGATCTCTTTCCGCTGTTTTTCTTTTCTTTTTTCTTACTGCAATATTTCAATGCTGTGGCTTGGATGAATGAATTTATTTATTTTTTTACATTGACCAGGTCCTGAATGACTAGCCCTAGTAATGCCCATGGTTAAATTATTATTTTCATGCAAAGTTGAGAAAACATAGGGCAAAGGTTCCCCACTAGTGTTTCCCTTCTGTATGAGCTGTGCTTTATACATCTACATTTAAAATACTAAACTCTGGCACGTATCTCCAATCAACAACAATGTGCTACGTCATCAGCGATGCCTCAAATAATGCCTCTTATTGAGAAGAAATTTGGTATTTCGGGACATGGGTAAACATTATTCAATTGTTTTTGTTTTGTTTTTTGCTTTAATTCCCATCTCTGTGTGTCCATAAAGTGTGCGTGGTCTTTAGTTGCATGTTGTTAAAAGTCCTAAGCACAACAGAGTTCTGCATTTCAATGTGAAGCTTTTCACAAACACAGCAACCACAATTGCCTGCATTTGTGTCTGTCATAATGGAAATGGTTGCAGGCAAGACTCCAGACGCACAAAACATCAAATGCACAACCTCACTGGGCTCCATTCATCTGGAGTTCCTGAATACAAAGGTCGAACAGAGGACAAAAAAAGAAAACATCTCTCTTGTCCAGGAGTCACTCTTTTACTCAAGAAATGAGTCAGCCTTCAGTGGAAGACCCCACCTTCAGGTCACACTGACTGATATTTATCAGTTGCTGGATTCGGTTTAAGGCATATCCTTAATTAGACAGGACCTCATTTGTTTTAGGACATGGTGCCAAAGAGCCATTTCGGAAAATAAAAAGGAGTCTTTTAATCTTTCAATCCGACTTCCTACCAGAGGTGCTAGTTCATTCTTACGGATCGAGATTTTAACTGAGCCCTAATCCCATAGGTCTCATTTGTGCTACAGACATGACTGATACATTAAATCATGAGGCTTGTTAAGGAAAGGTGTTTTGGTACTTCACAAAGCCATGAGAATTTCTTTCACCTGTTGGATGATAAAAAAACAGGCAAATTAAATCATCCTAGAATAAATCGCAAAAACATGCTGAACTGGGCCTGTAAGCAACCACCCTGAACAACTACTGACCGGTAAAGGGATAGTTAACCCAAAAATGAAAATTGTGTCATTAATTAATCACATTTACCGCATGTCGTTCAGAGTATGTGCGCTACGGAGTGAGAGAAGAGCGGATTTAAAAAAAAAAAAAAAAAAGAGCTCAAAGAGCACTCCACCACCGCTCCATCATAAGTACAATTCATGCCAACGACCCATAATATAACTGCATATTCACATTGTTAAACATATTTAGCTCGCTTGATAGACAAGGATCACCCAAATGTGAAGGATATGATGGCATGAGCGAGAAGTAATAGTGCGCTTTAAGGAATTTGTTTGCCCTTCTGAAAGCATATGATTTAAACAGGAACAACCCCAGATATCACAGGTACGTCTGCAAGATGTCTGTTAAAGATATTTAGTTTTCACTTCACAGACAGTTTGAAAACGCTTCTGTTATTTTATCTTAGTAAGTTATGAATGCAATTTTGATATTTCAAACATATTAAAATACTTCAGCTGCGGAGCGGTGTTTCTGGTCAGCTGAGCGTGGAGTGGAGCAGGAGCAGAAATACTGAACCCGGAGCGATTATTAAATGTTTGGAATGCAGAGAGGAAATTGTTGCCGCTCCACTCCGCTCGCAAACTCGTGTCATTTCAATCTCGTAAGACCGTTGTTCATCTTCAGAACCCAAGTATTAAGATGTTTTTGAAGAAATCTAAAAGATGTCTGACCCTGACAACTGACAAGTTCAAGGTCCAGAAAGGCGGTAAAACATTGTTAAAATTGTCCATGTGACATTAGCGGTTCAACCGCATTTTTATGAAGCTACGAGAGTAGTTTGTGTTTACAAACAGAGGAATGCACACTTTTGCGTCGTGGTACTCTCGTGTACGGTGGTGGAGACTGACCTGGAAGAGAAGCAATTGGTAAATTAAGTATTTTTGTTTTCTCTGTGCTCAAAAAGTACAAAAATAAAATTAAGGTTGAACCACTGATGTCACATGAACTATTTTAACCATGTTCTTACTACCTTTCTGGACCTTGAACTTGCTAGTTGCATTGCTGTATATGGAGAATAAAGGTCTTATGGGTTTGGAACGACAATAAGGGGGAGTATTTAATGACTATCCTATTAACAGTTTAAATGTCCTGGTAGAAAATTACCAGCACCTTTTCCATTTTAATTAAAGAAGAATAATAAGAAATGAATGATCAAATTCAGAACTAATATTTAATTTAAAAAAATTAAATAGCCGATAACTACTCATTTTTAATACAGTATGTCCATTTACTTGTTAATTAACATTTTTGTTTTTGAGCGAATACATTGATAATTGATTTCTTCACAGGCCTGCTGCTGCTCTAATGGACATTTGTATGAGTGTCATACCCATCCTCAAAACTCTCTCTGCATAATAAAAACAATTCCCCAGATGAGCCGAGCCACACAGAGCTGCAGTATCACTAATCACCAGACCTCATGGAATCTGCTCCTGTGGAATTCTGAAACATGCTGCACCTCTTGAATGTTCTTTTATTAGATGTTGCGCTGTACTGAACACGTCTTCATCTAATATATATGCACACGCCTTTGCTTTATTTAACACAAATTCTCTAAATCCAGTCGGCAGAATTATACTTCTACCCCTAAAATCTGCACAACAATGCCAAAAATCTGCAGGTGCAAGAGAGAGAGAGTGAAAATAGATTTAAAAAACAGAAATAGGGTGAAAAGAGTTTCTGCTTTCAATACTCCCTCAAGATTTCTTGAAATATTTGCTGCCTCACTTTATATTAGCCTCAGCTCATATGGACAAATACCACTTGGTCAGCAGAGCCGCACAACTCCTCTGTGTGCAAAACCCAATCGGAAAGTGAAAGAAAAGTTTTCACTTGAGCTTTGAAGAAGTCACTAGTTTCCAAAAAGAGAACTCCCCAGTGCCTGTGTTGGTTATCCGTAATGAATAAGTCAGTGAGAAAGACACTCGGGCCTTCAGCATTAACAGCTTACTATGAAATCTTAACGTCCTGCAGCAAGCTTCAGATCTAAAAGCTGCTCCAGACGCAGAGCCCTCTCTTTTCCGCGCAAGTGTCAGCAGAGTTTCCTGTCTCATGACGCACTCGTGTGGAACCGCTCTGCCCTGCATGCTGCCGTATGATCAGGTGGGTCTCTGTGTCCTACTTTCCGCTGCAGGGGTCAGGGGTCCCAAGCTGGGGAACTGAAAACGTAGGTTAACATCATTCTAACTCCTTCCTGTCATTTATGACTGGATTCAGCTCGCTGTGATAATAATTAACCTCAAAGTTATTCACGGCAAATCTGACACGGCTTTACACAGAAAGACACAAAGTGTCTATTAAAGTGCAAAAATTGCATTGCATGTATTTCTTGTTTTTGTCAGTTTTTTTCACTCACTAAAATATTTGAGTCACCGTATTTAATACTAATAAAAATTTATATCTGTATGATTAGCAATAGTAAATGTGCAGTTTGATATAAAGACCATATATCATATATATGGTAATATATATTATATATGGTAATACACATGGTACATATAATAGCAAAAAAGGTTGAAAATGATTCCTTTATGTATCAACTACACATATTCGCTTTTTACGGGGTAGTTTACTAATTGTATTATACTTTTATGCCGAAGAATGTCCAAGTGCTGAGTACACATTCTGGAAATAAAGTCCACCAAGAATAATACTCTGACAAAAGGACTGTAAGATCACATTAGCTAATATGAAACTGGAACTGGAGGTCCTGTCATAGAGCGGGGTTATTTAGAAAAGAGAGGGCTTTACTGAGAAAGAAAAGTGCTGCAGGCAGTAGAAGGGTGCTGTATTTGTACTATAAAGCACATGCGAGCAGCGGAACTAAGGCAGACGATTTGTGCAAATTGGACTAAAAATAAATATACAGTACGGTGAGTGAATAGGGCTCCAAATGAATGGAGCTCTCCGATCAAGACCGCACGATAACAGCCTGGTACTGCTCCCCATCTCCCTTTCCCCATTCTCCTGCGCCATTAATCACTCGCCCTTTGGGGAAGACCCAGGAGCACGATATTTAGCTCAACAGAACAAACAGACTTAACCACATCACAGCGAATTAGATCGGAGGAGATACAATACGTTGTACCTTCAACCTCTCGTGGTGTTGTTGCTTTCTGGCTTTTCGGGGCTGGCGATTGCAATGGCTGGTATCTGTGAGGGGGTCACCATCTGCAGAGGAACTTGGGATCAATGGTAATTTCTAAGGGAATGCGTCTGAGAGACAGAAGCCGTAAAGCTTTTAAGAGAGTGTAAATGAATGCTTCAAGGTCACAACTTCATTGCAGTTCCCGTTTGGGTGACGACCAGATATCTCCTGCTGTAAGCCAGCATATGTTGTGTTTGGGATGCTGGTGTGCAGCAAGGGGAGGATCTATCCATTGCCTTCAATGGCAGTTGCTAGGCTGGAGCATCTACATTAAAGGCAGCAGACAAGAAGCAGACAGTAATTAACAAGCATATTTTATATTTTAAAAAATAATGTATTATTAATAATAATATTACTAATAATAATAAAAAGGATTTTTAAATCATCAGATGGTGCAGTTATGGGGCCAGACCTAACCAACCAAACCATTTTGTTTTTGAACCCTTGCACTGCTCAGCATGGACATTCATCTTGTGGGTCCAAGCTGGTATTTGAAGCATGAACAGCTCGCATGAAACCGATCGTTTTGAGCTACTCTAGTATAAATTCTTGTCCTTCAGAAAGCAGCAAATCAAAAATTCCTCTAAGTTTTACCACTTGAGATCGAAGGAACGTACTAGTATTAAAAGGTCACTGGCAGAGTTCTGTTCAGAAGGCATTTGACCTTCAGAATTCAAGTATTCTTATTAACATAGTGCTGCTCTGAAATGTCTATAGTCGATAACTTGCTGCCTGTCTCATGTTTTCTTAATCCCGTTCTCCCTTATTTTTCACATTTACATCAGTGAGAAAGCTTCTGCGGTGCAACAAATAATAAATAAATTCACTAAGGCTCACCAGCTCTAAAATTAAATCATATAATGAAATCAGACTCATGACTACTGTATATGTGCTGTTCAGTGATGTCTTTGATCACTGGGTTGTTGTTGTTTATACAGTTTGACAGTTTCTGTCAACTTTAACTTTGAAGCAATAAGAGATGCACTGCCTTAAGCATTACCTAACAACACAAACCTCCTGCATTGGGTGTACATTCACCTTGTTTTGCCGATGTGAAAAGGGCATGCTGAATAATTGCCTGGTCTTTGCAGGCTCCTGTGGCGTCTTTAATTCTCTCTAACCTTTACCAGAGATACACTCAGCGACAATGAAGATCCCAGCCTGTATATGCCATAAGACTCTTTACACTCCCCATTTACTTTCAACATTCATAAACAGGAGACAGTTTGAGAAATAATAATATTATATAATAATATTTTTACTGTGATTCTCTTTAGTTATATTTCAAAATAAAACAAACCCAGGGTAAAAAAAATTATAAATCTGGTGGTGGGGATAAAATCTTATGAAAAAATATTTTTTAAAAAGTCAAAGGTGATTATTAAACAAAAAAGAGTAAAATAACAACAATCATAATTTCTGTTACTGAATAATTCTGTTTCTCCTTCTCCATTTGTATTTGTCAGCTAAATGAATACGAAAAACACAAAAATAAACAAAAATGCAAAAACAAACCAATCAAAAATTATTTTATTTTTTTTATGAATAAAATGACACCAGAAACAACAGCAATAATAATCTTTAGCTCTACTATTCTAGACGTCTTTTTTTCTCAATTTGTAATTATCAGCTAAATTAATAAGAGAAAAACTGAATGAGAATGCAAAAAATTAATGATGAAAAAGTGTTTTTTACAACAGCCTTTTAAAAAATATATATTATTTAAAATATTATATGCAATAAAAAAAATTAATAGGTTTCTCTTTCGTTTCCTCAATTTGTAATTATCAGGTGAATAAAATAAATATAAAATACCTGCTATAACACCCCTTGCATCAGGAAAATTTGAAATGCAAAAATGCATAAAATCAAGCTTGCCCAGATAGAAGCATTTGCTTTTACATACTGTCAAACAGCAGGCCTGAGACTCATATAAAACATTTCTACAGTCTGAATTGACTATAAATCTTGAATACTGACTATAAATCTTGAAATGAATTCCGCTTTAAATCAATACCAACGTACTAAAAACCGGGCAACGGACAGAAGCCGCCCATGTCAACAGAAGTCGAAGAGCACACGCAGCGTAAAACACATGGTTACGGACACGCACGCAGAGCCGTGATGCTCTGTGGGGGAGGGAGGCAGGAAAACAGTGAGAAGTGTGAACCGTGACTCCTGCAGGAACATGTCCACAGGCCCTATGGATTCTACCAGACCTAAAGAGTCACATGGGCCACGGTGATGCATTACACACTAAACTTACACACGCACACATCCCCTCCCATACACAAAAGCCAGTTTTCCTGCAGACATTTATGCAGTCTCTCTTTTTAATGTGGCACGGCTGCGACTCTGATGGTTAGTGGCAGCTCCATCTCCCTGTGTTTCAGTATTTCCCTTTGATAAAGCCCGAGGAGAGAGAAAGAGTGCCAGCCCGACGCCTCGGCGCAGGCCTCGCGTCCCAGTGGGTGGTGTTTTCCTCGCTGCTGCTGTGGCAACGACATGTGACAGCAGGAGCACATGGCAAGAGAGAGAGTCTTGGTAAACTCCCCCTGTGCATCTCCATTTGATCCTAGCCTCATTCCCAACATCTACACATCCACGTTCACCAAAGACCCAAGACAGTCGTTCACGTATGGAAAAAAAAACTTGGCTGCCGCGTCTGTTTTTTACCGAAAGCCTCACGCAAACTTGGGTAAAATTAGCTGAATGTGTGGGCACGCACACTGCAAAGAGCTTGCTCATAATACATCACCCAAAAAATCCCTTCCAACCAAAAGCCCTCCTACTCTGTATTCAGAAGATTAATCGTTTAGCTTCAACGAGAGTTTTTTTTTCCCCCCTATCGTTATTAGGGAGGGGAAATGAGTCTTCTTTGCAATTAGACGCAAAACAAGGAGGAAAATGTAAATTTCGGAGAAGTCGTTTCTTGTATTGCGCTAATAAGTATCATTATTAGACATCTTGTGTGGGACTTTAATGACGGCAGTACAAGGGTCCCATGCGTGTCGGAACAATGAATAGATTAACCTGTGCTGTGAAGCCACGAGTGGAGCATCTAAATAAAATATTCAGAGCAGAGTGTCGTGCGAACCGGTTCGGGTCCCAGCGCCAAGCCTTTGCCGTCTGCCGCCGGTGTTAATATTTCAATTATGCTCATGAATAAATGAATTAAATAGGTCCTAACATTGTCCCTGTTCCTTTTCTGCAGGAATTACTGCATTGTAGTAGATAAGTCTGGCGGCGGTGATAGCATAGTTTTTTTTGGGGGGCCTCAAAGTTCTGTTAGAAAGCAGCATGTTAAACATCTTTCTCTCAGGCACACTCCCACGCTGGCGGAAAAATAGCGCACATATGGCACCTCAGGTGCAGCAGTCGAGGTGTTTAATGACACGTCCGATGACCATATGATATGATAAGCTGAGCTTTACATATTCCCATTAAATATAACAGACGATTACTAAATAAGATAAATATCGCAAAGTTATTTACAGTAGGTGTGCGATCTTGACGAAGGACTAGAATCCCTCCTAGAGCACTTCAGTCATTCATTCAATTTAATTGAGTAATTAGTCTAACCAAGTCTAATTAGCTTAGTCAAAACTGTCGACTGCGTCTCTATGAGCTACGTATTTGTTCATAATATGCTTAATGACTAAAATAAAGGAATATCCATTTGTTAAATCTGTTACTCCTTTGCTTATTTCAATGATAATTGTTGTGTATTATGAAAATCCAGAAATAAGTGGTGCTCTTCACATTGACTGACACATGGAGTACGCTATAAATCACATCTCATGCCACTCAATATGGCAGCTGTAGGCAAGGACGTCTTGCTTTTGAGTTAAAAGAGCCAATCACTAACTAATCACCAGCTAATTCCATGATTTGAGTGGAATAAGCAACATTTATGGCACAATTAGTTTTTTTGAAATATACTGCTATTCAAAAGTTTTGGGTATGTTTGATTTTTTTATCTTACGCTCAACAAAGCTACATTTATTTGCATTAATACAGAAATACTGTGAAGCATTATTACAGGTTAAAAGAACTGTGAATATATTTTTTGAAATATAATTTATTTTTGTAAAAGCAAAAGTTAAATTAGCAGCAGCCATTACTCCAGTTTTCAGTGTCACGACGTGCCTTCAGAAATCACTCTAAAATGCTACTTTCATGCTTGTTAATGTTGTGCGGCTTATTATTTTTGTGGAAATCAAAAGAACAAAAATACTACGGGCCCCAAACTTTTGAATGCTTGTGTATATTGTCTTAAATGTCAACAACTAGATGTTGAAACAGTACTAATAACTGAGCATAGGCTCTCACCCAGAGAACACTTTTGGGGTGCACATGATATTTCGTGTATTTGAGTTCCTTGGCTGGATTTTCATGCCCTCCTCTGCTGTCAGAACTCATTTAGCAGTTTCTCCCAGGCTTCTAGACCTTTCCGCTGCCTGACATAACTGACATTTACATTTGCCCTCTATCAAAGAAAGAGAAACAAGGGTTTAGATCTCTCCACTCCCATAACAATCTCTCTGGAAAGGGCAGCAGAAAAATGACCATCCTCACAGCAATCTTATCAACCGCTATTTAATCACGGCGGTAAGAGCGAAAGAATCCATTTTCCAGGTTGTCAGCGTCACAATGGGCCAAACTGTCCATTTTGGCACTGGTTTGAACGCACTCTACAGTTCACTCGTCGCATCTTTCCCTTCGTTCGTTGTTATTGCGTAATTGTTTTCTATGTGCGCAACTTGACGGAAAAACACAAAACCTGACCACTTACTGATGTCGCGTTTATTGGTGCTTCACCTGCTTGGGGTATTTCCACTTCAAAGCGGTGTGTGCAGATAAAACAGAGAGCGGAGGAGAAATGCTAATTCATACAGTTCAAAATACAAGCATAAAGGACAGGCAGAAATCAATAGAAGCTCCCCTGCGTGAGGGAGAGTCAACAGAGCAGAAGAGTCCAGTGCCCGAGCACATAAATAATATTTATGTAGACGGCAGATGCAAACAACCACAGGGGAGCATGTATAATTCTGATTCATACATCTGAGAAGCAATGATCTGGTAAATGTGAGACTCGCTCATTTATTTTACACGAAGAGGCTCAGGGGCAACAGGTCGTCACCGCTGATTGTTAAGCCTTATCTGTGTGATAACCGTGGTTAAACGTAAAAGCAGTGTTGTGATGTTTGCGGGAAAAACGGTTTGGGGCTCTGAAAGCAGTTTGTTTGTGTCTGTGGGACAAGAGCAGAATGCATAATAACGCTGAGGTGAAAGTGAGCTCGTTTGTTAGACGCTCAGCGTTATGCTAGCTGACTAATTGCTGCTCTCTCACCTATTGTCTTCAGTCTACCTGATAGGACACAGAGTACATTTTGGAAACTGAGAGAGAAGGTACAGAGCCCCACTAACTGCTGTGGTTTCTGAAGAAAAGGATTTATGGACGTACCATAGTAATCTTGTAATCTTATTGGTGATTTTAAATCGAGAACATAATATTTCTAGTTCAATACAGCTTTATTTCAAGCCACATCTATTGTCCGTCTAACAAGAAGCTTTTCTTCGCCCAACAACCTCAAAGCTTAGTTCACCCAAAAATGAAAATTGTGTCATCCTTTACTCACCCTCATGTCATTCCAAATAAGTTTTTTATATAAGATATGCATTTTTTTTCTGTGGATTGTAAAAAGAAAACATTCTGAGAAATGTGTACTGTATGGTCAAAAAATATAATGCGACACAATCTGAATCAAAACTTTTTGCCTGTAGGTGCTCCATTAGACAATTAGGCCGCATGTCCACCAAAGTGTTTTTTGTCAGGCGCTGTGGTTGCTATGATGAATATACACTGAAGTAATGGAAGAGGCATCGCGAATGGAATGTTTCTCCAAACAATATTGTTATTTTTCATAACAATATTATGGCATTCCAGAAAATTGATCTAGTAAAGACATAAATGCTCAGAGACAAGCAATATTAACTTTTCCATTTTTGTTCAGCCGTAGAACAGTCCGTAGTCCTGCATGTCCTCTACTCTGATTGGTTAGCTGACTAGAAAGTGACAGTGATGAGCGCAGCATTTTATCCAAAGATGAGCATTCTTCAACTCCCAGCGAGTAAAAGGCGCTAAAAGCTTGGCACGTTCCTGCCGTTTTAAAAAATGCACCACTCCCATTGAGAACAATTGAAAACACTTTGGTAGACACGTGTCCTTACTCTTACTCTGTTGCACACCAAGATAGGATCTAAAACCTTCCCAACCATTTTTTTTTACAATCCTGTGCAGTCTTGCATTCAGATCTGTCTCCAACCAATTAACAATAGACAAACAGAAAAAAATGTAAACATATGTTTCTATTTTCATTTCTTTAACACGTAAAGTGAATTATCCAACTAATACTTTGTTTCTTTGGTCAGATGAAGATGATCTATACTAAATAGCTAAATATACTCTACAATAGGTCGCTAATGGCGCCAGGAAACAGCCATTACTAAAGTGTTGTGATGAAGAAAACAAGGCAAACCAGGACACCATATAATTGTCATGCAGGCATCTGGTATATGAAAATAATTAATATTGAAGAATGAACCCAATCTCTTTGTGAAGCATCTTATGTTCTGGAATGATCCTGAACACATAGAGTAATGAAATAACAATCACTTCTATTAGATTACAGAAACAGACAACCTTCATCTTCAATCTACCAGCAGAACCACAGCCTGTTTCATTTCAGATATCAATCATGCTTAACTGAAGAAAATCTGTTCATTTGGGCCACAATCTGGCCAAAAACTTGATCTGTGCCAGTGATAATAAAGGCTAAGAGGTTCTCAGCCTCAAACGCACCCTCAGGACTTCACTCCTCCGTTTAATACACCCTGTTCACATAAGAACTACACTGAACCAGCCTGTCCGCCTTTTCAGGACTTTGTTAAACGTTGTCAGAAGCCCATCTATACGGCGTCTCTGCAATTATTCATCCCACCATTTTGTGTAATTATAGACTGCGAGACAGGCGATATGTTTAGCTTATGGTTCAGTGCTTGTGCTCAGAACTTCTCCCTCCCAGTTGTGCGACGCAGTATGCCAAGAGCTTTGTGATGATGAACTTGCCAAAACTGTTGGTGTTCTGTGTCCTTGGCCAAAGCCCAAGAAACTGCAGGCATTCTGCCATTACTTTATCTGTAGTCATCAAATCAATATGAGCAGAGGGGGCATTTGAATGGCAGACCATTTCCCCAGGCAGACGTTAAGAGTAACATCAGAATTCACCTGACTCCAATAGCAAAGGTCTCGAAGCCCAGTTGTATTGTGAGGGTGTTTCCTACAGAATTCTGTTCAGATACAACAACAACAAAAAAAAAAACTTACTACGTGTCCCTGAAAATAACTTGCAGTTCAAGAAGTGAGACAGTTGTTGATTGAGTGAGTTCATTCAGTGAAAAATTATGCAACTTCTAAGTCTTTTTGATCGAGTTATTAAAAGATCCAATACTTAAGAGACAGTTTAGATTATATTTCACAAAAATTACCTGGCTAAAGAGTCAGCTGTTCATAAATTATGCTAAATTAGTCACGCAGTATGTTTCTGATTAACTAAACAGATCTACCTCAAAACAATCATTTCTTTATGAATCTGACTCTGACGCTGGTTACACTGTACTATTTTATTCAGAAAAAAATATCAGATTTGAATTGCACTGACCGAAAAAAGTATTACAGCTTAGGCTACACTTTCCATGCACGCTTGGATATACATGCAGGACTATGTTTTCTTGTCATTATCTATCTTACACTGACTCTCTGTCCCATTGCATACAGTCTATTGCAGTCTACGTGCTCAGTAAAACCATTTATATCTTGCTGTGCTGCTATAGATTCAGCAGCAGAGGAGCACCACTAACTGAAGTGCATGAAACACTGAGGACCTAAACTGCAGAGGATCTAATTTTGTATTCAAGTTGCCCTTAGACTGTACGTAAACCATCACCACGTACGATTCAATCTCAAAATTTTAGAGACACGAATAAAAATCACGTGCTTCTCTACCACTTGAGTTTGCCCTGTAACTGAACGGTGCAAGTTACTAAATCAGTTCAACCATCCTCTAAAGCCAAACCTGGGTACAAAGGGTAGAAGTGTGAAGCCCTTGAGTCATTTTAGGAAAGGGAGTTTTCGGGTTTAATAAATGAGCGAACTACATCGCTAACACTAGGCAGTCTGAGGCCTGTGGATAACAGCTTTCCAGTAATACTTCATTAGATAGAGACTGGCCTTCTTTCTCTCTACAAGCCACCCCCATCCATCAGCCACCACATAGCACTCTGTGCTCAATGGCCTATGAGATTGTCCATTTAAGGATGAACCCACTAAAGACATACTATGGCTGAAGATGGGACTGGAATGACTAACACTGAAGCTTTGCATTTCTTTGCAGTAACAGAACAAATGGACATGATAATGAAAATGTGTCAATTAAGGAGATTTCGTTTATAAACCTTTAACATGCATTCAAATGCATCTAACAGTGTGAGTAATCGGATCTTAAAGGGATAGTTCACCCAAAAAAATGAACATTTTGTTATTAATTACTTAACATCATGTCATTCCAAACCTGTAAGAGCTTAAATCTGAGAGCTTTTAGACCCTGCATAGACAACATTGCAACAACACATTCATGGCCCAGAAAGGTAGCAAGAATATCACTAAAATAGTCCATGTGACATCAGTGGTTTAGGCTGGATTTTATAAAGCTACAAGAAATCTTATAATAATGATAACGACATTATTCAACGATTCTTGTCTTCTGTGTCAGTCTCCACTGACATAGTAATTGATGAGTAATTCATGACAGACTTTTTTGGGGTGAACTGACCCTATAAGTACAGTAAAGAAGATTTGGGGTTCACATAAGACACATTCTTGACAAAGGAAGTTATATTAACTGTAGAATGTCTCGAGATTTGGACTATATAAGGTCGGACTAAGACTGAAAGCAGTTGGTTCTGCTGTGCTTTAAAGGGACTTTAATTAAAGACATTTTTTTCTGAGGGAGTACAGTTAAAGCACACTGCCAACATGCTACTTACAGCATCACAGCTTACTGGATTAAAATAGTGCTATCAAACAATTAATCGCATCCAGAATAAAACTTTTTGTTTTCATAATATATGTACGTGTGCTGTATATATCTCTTATATGAATACACACACGTGCATGCATATATTTAAGAAAAATATGTTATGTTTTATTCACATGAATATAAATATAAACATGTACACAAGTGTAAATAAGTGTAAATGTTTTCAAAATGTATGCTGCATGTGTGTGTTTTTATGTATACATAATAAATATACACAGCACACACACAAATATCACGTAATGGTTGAGATCAATCTTTTGACAGCACTAGTTTAAAATCATTTTATTTTGTTGATTTTAATTTAAATCTAAAAATAAATAACTAAATGACATTATATTTGCTTGTTTAATAAATTACAAAAGATGGTGTGAGCAGTGGATTTTCAGTGGTACTTGCCAGCATCTGCCTGTGGACCACCACGCTTGCACAGCTGTGACCAGACCGTCCGTCCATCCCCAGAGAGACATATCCCATGGGCTTGCTTACACCATTTATGCACACACACATTTTGTCTATGCATCAGTGGCTCCTTCTTTGCTGTCCAGGAATTACACAGGATTTAATGTAATTAGAGGACTGACAAGGGCAAACTTTACGCTTATTACTCAGCGCTTGCCCCTGGAGAAAGACAGCACTCACATGGCATTTGGCCAATCTCTAAAGACAAAACCCAAATCCTCTCATTTCAATTAACTTTCAGTTTGTTTACCGTTACAAAAGAAATGCACTAAGAGTCAAATTATTACAAAGGTGCGTCATACTGTCCATTTACTTGCATAAATCCACCCATATCAGTGCTCATATCTATCTCTGAAACTCAGAAATACGCAATCACTAGTATACGGTTTATAGTCTACAAAGACAAAAATGTGGTAAGCACACCTATCAGGTTTCCTTAGACGAGTCTCATGCATTCAGACACACTCTTCGAAAAAACAACACTCAAAATAACCGTGTGGGAGGGTCGAGGTTTGACGTTCATCAGTTCAGTTTCAACCAGAAGCCAGACTCAAGCTGTGTCCATTTTTTCCCACAGCGCTTTTGGAGGGCAGTGAGAGAAATCAGCTTGGAAACATCCCCACCCCCATTTCTCCTTTTCTGGCATCCAATCAGTCCCTTTTGCCACTGCCCTCAGCAGCAGAAACAATCGCTGGACGTTTGTTTTACATTTATGGTACAACCAGAAGTGCCAAACCTGCACTTTTTGGAACATTTACAAATATTGCCTGCCGGATAATTAAAGAAACGAATGCCACCTCTAAAAACAGCTGAGGAATGTGTCTGAAGAGCGTGTCCATGTGAACCCTTACTAAAATTAAGGAGCTGGTGCATTTTGTACTTTTCGAACCAAAAATAAACCGATCTGTCAAATAAAACACGACTCGAGTAATCTTCATCACTAAAACACTGTCAATAATTCTAGGATTACAGCTCTAAAATAATACCATAATACCTGCCAACATGCTACAGTTAGAGAAACCATAAACTATGCTGGGGAACCCAGTTCATAATTAAACACACTACAGAGTGAACATTGGTAAAGCAGAGATTTGCATTAGATATATATTACAGTCAATTAAAGTTGGCTAATATGTATAATAAGTCACAAGCTATTTACTTTCACATTATGACACATCTGAATGAAACAGGTTATCCAGTGAGGAAAAAAAGTAGGTTGGGACTTGATTCTATCCATCAGAGGTTGACTAGAAAACTCCACCAAGGCTTTTTGACTGGGACATGGAAACTGAAAGACAAGTTCACTCACACAAGTATCTTGATGCATCTTAATAGTAACGTTCCTTTCTACATTTTAAATAAAAGAGCGGTTTTCGAGCTTGAAACGAACCTGGCTGCCTGACCTGCCAACTTACCATGTTACTGTGCTTAAAAACCTGTTCAGCATCATGCTGCATAGTGACCTCAGTCCTTGAGATGTGACCGTCTATGTCAACGAGCAGCAGAACAGAATAAGACTAGAATAACTGCTGGCTATGAGTGTGACTCACTAAAAGGTCAGCAATTAGAGCCCTGTTTCACAATCCAACAACAAACATCAACTATTAGTTAAACAACAAAAAGTGATGTTTTAGTAAAGTAATACATCAGCCAAAATACATTAAATTATACAGCAGGTCAACCCACATGACTCACAGACCATTGACCTCCTGACCTCTGTGAAGGCCGAGGTCTCTGTTTATCAGCATGCAGAACAAAAAAGCACAGGGTGGCAGCTGTTTGAACCCACTGAATCACAACATGAGCTTGACATAATGCTGAATTTAGGCTCCAGCGTCTCTGTTATTCTCCCTCACTGTGTGATAAATGAAGGCCTCTGTAGAGATATTACTTTACACTTTAAACCTGTTAGTGCTCATTTTCCCCACTATATTTCAGAAAGGACAGAAGAACCGTTACAGGAACATAGCTGATCCTGTTCTCACGTGATGTAAAGTTATAAAATGCACACAGTGACAGTACTACAGAGCTCATAAATGTTGTATTGTGTCAATGGGCAGCGTAAAATATCAGCAGGATCCAACTGGAGTCTGTTAAGAGTAAAAAAAAAAATAAATCAATAAATAATAAATATTATAATAACTGGACACGGACATATAATACGTATATCATGTATAATATACTTATATAATGTATTCAATTATTAGAATTTATTAATAATAATATAATATATTTAGAATAAAATATACACACACACACACACACACATATATATGGGTAACTGTTTCCATCAATTAGAAAAATGGTAACTAATTTATTGATTCTTGCCATACAAATATTGTTACAGTTTTAAGAGGTAAAATATCATAGGAGCTTGAAACACCAACACATAATTTAAAAAAAATTCTATCAAATCCTTCCTGTGACCAATTTTATTTTACTTGAAAACCAAGGCATAGATGTTCAAACACACAATAAGCTGTCATTTTAAGACACATTACAGTTTCATTTAATGTGAGCTATTATGGCAAAGCTTTTTTAGAAAAAAACGTAACTCATTGCGACAACACGACACGATGCTTTACATAAGCTTGGGGCTTTTGGTCTTTTGAGAATAACAGAAATGTATGGCAAGGGCTCAGAGCTCTGCAAGGGTCCCTGCACTCTGTGTGCAAATCTGACAAGATGCATTTGCTCCTCTGTGAGGCGTAAGCTCCAGTGATATCTGTACGCATGACACAAGGGTGGTAGCATGAGATGGCCAGAAGAGGTCAAGAGTATCACTACAGCGGAGTCAAACCCCAACATGAATGGAACGAGCTTTCTGCTATTTTATCTGAATTTTAAAAAGACATACAGCACCAGATCTATAGTCACAAAGCTTTTAAACTGAGCATTAAGTGGCTGATCTTGGGCATTTTTTTTCACTTTCCTTTTGCTGAAACTCTATGAGGGGCAATTGTTGAAGTCACAGGCTTCTCATTCAACTAAAAGAGCAATAAGGAAGATGGCGATTTACTCCGAAGCGAATTAAATTCTCTAAATGTGAAGTATTGAATCCACGTTATCAATTATGTATCACAAAGAAGAAAAAAAACACTTCCATAAATGAGAAACTGAATCTACAGACCAGCGAGATATATCAGTATGCAGGTAAATAAGCACTACAACAGACAAGCATCGAGGCCTTTTCAAGATAATTGCGCAATAAAAGTACATCAATTCTTTTTCCATTTCTATTTGTGCCTCGCTCACTATTTTACCGGATGAAAACTACTCAAGGCAAACAATATCATTTACCGCAGATGAAAGTGGACCCCTACAAAAACGATGGGCATCCCTGCTGTCGGAATGATCTAAGACCAAACCGTGACCTTTTAGCACAGCTAATGATCTCCAGTCCACTGAAGATACTGAGGGGGTCCTTCGCAGTGCAAATGTTACGTGGGCTCCTCTCTTTAATTTCTCTCCAGATCTTTCAAGTGGATCTGTGAAAGGCTAAGCGCTGTGGGCACGGCCGGCAGCACCCAGGCGCAGGCAAGCGGATGGGTTCTGCCTGCCTGGGGATGCGTTGAGAGGGGATAAAGGGATAAAGAGCCTCTGCTCTGGGACTGATTACTTACATCTGCCCTGTTAAATCCTTGCATGCATACGCACAGCTACTACTGTTTGCTTTGTTTACTGTTTGCGAGTATCGTGTCAGTTTGCGTGTGGATAAATAGGTTTGGCGATGCTTGCGGTGGCTGAATGTTTGAAGAGAAAGCTGTAGAGCCAATGAAACGTCGTAAACTCTTAGGAGGACATCTGAAGAGCTCCTGAGTATTTGAGATGGTCGTAAATCTAACAGTTTAACAGCAAATCCAACAGTCATTCTATGTATCTATCTATCAATCTATATCTCCTTATATATATATATATATATATATATATATATATATATATATATATATATATATATATATATATATTAGGGCTAAATAAAATATTTTGTTTATTATATTTATTATGTATATATAAAGACACACACATGCATGTATATATTTAAGAATATTTAAGAATGTTTATATATTCAATATATTTATAATATAATATATAATAACATAAATATATGAATATATATATACACTAAGATTTTGAAGATATATACTGCATGTGTGTATATTTATGTATACATAATGAATATACACAAAACAAAAACTTTCATTCTGGATGTGATTAATGGTGATTAATCATTTGACAGAACTAATATATATATATATATATATATATATATATATATATATATATATATATATATATATATATCTGAAGTCTGAAACTTCAAGAAACTTATGCCGCCTGATTTTACAAAAGTTAAAATCAGGATCACACAAAAGCATGATTTTTTTTTTTTTTTTTTTTTATGCATGAGGCCATACATCATTGCTTATTGCTTTAAATGTTAGCTCTACAGATGTCTGACTGTTCATCTTCAAATCTGTTCATCTTGCTGCTGTAAAAATTAGCTGCCAAGTGCCAACTATTGACATATTCAGCTCATTATGACTGTGACAGAGAGTGTAGAGGAATATTATTCAAAAGTCAGACACATGAACGTATCATGGCCAAATCAAAGCAGAGACAGCAACAATGAGTGTTCGTAAGAGGAAACAGTTTTGTTTAACAAAACACTGGTAAATCAATATGGCAATCAATGCACAATAGATTGCCAAGGCACCACCAGACATCAGGGGTCATGGATCTTCATGCTCATCTCGAACGATTCAGCTTAAAGCATGTGCAGAACACGTACACGACAGTCTGTTTTAAATCTAGCTTCCAAAGATATTTTAGCGCCTTGGTAATTTACACTTTGGTAATTACACAAACATCCAGCTACCCGTTTTCCCGCGCTTTCTCATTTCCCTCTTGTCACACGTATGAAAGTATGGTGATAAATACCAATTGATTAGCTCCTCGCCTCCCCAGGTTATCACACCACCACAAATAGCACACGGTGAGGGGCCAAAAAGGGCCTTCAAGCACGATGGAGTAATTTTCACATTTTTCTCAGTCGTTACTGTTTAAAACAAACCATAGGAGCATGAAATTGAATATACACTTCATTAAAAGAATTACCTGTGGGTCTGCCCTTTGCCTACAGTGTTATTTAACAGGTTGTACCTTTGTAAGTCAATTAACGAGTTAGTCACTTGATTTATTGAGTTTCTCATTAACTAAGGGTAAATTTCAATATATGTTATCAATGACGCAGCGCTATGAACATCATATTAAAAGATCTGTGCTGCAGGTCGCACACCGATATGATATGCACAAAATCAAATTGAACAGATTCATCCCATTTAGAAATACAGAGATGTACAATTAGTATGAAGCGCTCAAAATTTGCATTCATCTTCGAAGACCTTGGGTCATACGGAGGAAAAAAAAAAGACAGGTAAATTAATTACTGCCACCTTCAGGTGTACAGGAAACCAACACTACACTGCTGGAGGGGGGAAAAAACATCTTAAACCAGCCTGATATACACTGCTGGTCTTAGCTGGTCTCTCCAGGCCACACTACTCACTCCTGGGCACTTTTCAATTGGTCAGATCGGGACTTGTAAACCATTTTAGGCTGGTTCAAGCTGTTTTTTGCGTCAGCGGGGCTTTAACGGGGGGCCCCCAATACAGTCCCATATGCCTGTTTACGCGAATCAACATCCTTGTGTACCAGTTTACAGCAATACAAAACTGGCAGCACTCCACGAGCTCCGATCCACTGACAAAACGAGGATTAATAGCGACCCGTTTATGCAAATGAGCACGACAACCGATTTTCCGTAAGAAAACGCGCAGCACTCCGCACGAGCCACCGTCACGTGCGCCGAGACTGCGCGCCACCTGTGTACACTTCACGAGCTCAAACTTGCTCGGTTTTTGCCTCCCCAAAACATCCGACGGGAAACAACCGCTCGGCGCCGCGCAGACCGCGGAAAATCGCGTTTTCCACACGAGCGCGCGCTGACCGCACGCTGCCCGCAGTTTAGCCCCGCGACACGCGAGCAGACGCCAACGCGCGCATTTACCTCCGTGTCGTAGATTTTGGTGATGAGCGAGAAGGAGTACTGCCTGGACTCGCGGATGTGCTGGATGGCCAGCTGAACGGCCGGCTCGATGCCTTGACTGATGCTGCTCATCAGCGCCGATTCATTCATCGGCATCAGGACCATGATGGGCAACTTCTCGCCATCCCTCGCGTACCAGTTGTTGTCCAGGCCGTGCCTTGTGTAATCGTTGCAGACCTTCGCCAATGCAGGATGAAATCCCAAGACGGACAGGAGTAGGCATCCCGACAGAAAGATCATGTCACATCTGCAGTCCCTCCGGGACGGAGCCATGCTACCGAACAACTGAGATCCACCTTCTCACTGTCCTGGCATCGCAATCTTTAGGTTCCTCTTGGACGGACGCTGCGATCAGTCAAAGAGAAATTACATGATATTCAATAGCGCGGGCTCTCGCGTACTCGATCTCTTGAGCAGAAATGACGCGTAAAACCAGAAGGTGTCCAGTCGCAGGGGTTATAAACTAAGCCGCTTCCCCTGTTACGGGTCCTTATCAAATCCTGCCCGATCCAATCCTTCCGTTCACCTCCAATACACCACCGAATGCGCACATCACAATCCACCGCCTGTGCGTTACGCAGAGGTGCGCGCTCTCCGATTTGAGTCGACACGCTATTGCGAATGCAAACGTAAGAGCCGAATATATTCCGAGCAGTTGAGGAGTCGCGTCCCCATGTGAAAAGGCGCATAGGTGAGCGCGAGCCCCGGGCACGTAAAAGCAATCCGAGTGAGGATATCCGTGCGACTCCGACGCTGCTGCCTCGGCGGATGCGCTTCACTTCTTTCGCGCGCTGGCCGAGCCGTGCATGTATGCGTGCGCGCGTGTGTGAGCGCGCGCGACACGGGCAGAAAACATTCTTCACTGCGAGCGATGCTCTCTCTCAAAAAAAGGAAAAAAAAAAACAGTCCGACAGACCGACAAGGGAGCTGTTTGCGCGTTCAATAACCTACATACTGTATCCTCTGAGGTGAAATGTGAAGTAAATTGCCCACCTGAGCCAAACAGAGCGCTTTTTAAAATATGTCAGAACGTAAACATAACCATAGTGGCATAAAAGCTAGTTAGGTTCGCTGAAAGATTCATAAGGACTTGACATTCTGCAGTTAATTTTTAAGTTATCATCACGCATATTGTTATTATTATTTTTTTTGTGGGTTGGGGGGTACAACGTTACAGCGTTACAGCAAAATAAACACTGCCACCTAGCTATAATAGCCCTGCATGTGAATAAAGTTCACTTTTCTCTCAACTTACTGCACGGCATTTCTAATGAAGCTGAACCTCGCCTTTCAGACATCTAGAGTTTAATTAGGTTTGTTTGGCTATGAAAATGATGACGGGCAACAAATTTCACAAGAGTTCAACAGAAATGATACGCTTCTCACCGGAAGTTACCTCTGACCGAAGATTAAACAAGGTGGCTTTATTAACATATTATAATTTTCAACAGTATCTGAACGTGTTTTTCACATACTTTTGACAATTATTTAAGCAGGAAACAACATACTACTTACATTAAAATAACTCTTTTTGTACTGTATTCATTGAAAACGTAATTTCTTATTTTTTTTTTTTTATTAAAAAGGTTCACATATTTAGATGTGCCATGCATGACATGCTGTACTTAATAGTTGCTGCTTTAAACAAAATGTTTTCCAATTTTTATAAATGATTATGCATGCAGTATTTCGTGAATAAAGATTAAGTGAGAGGCTACAAGGAATATTAATAATGCTAAAATTTTACGTGTCACACCATCAGGACTATTGAAGTGAACTGCAAAAATGTGTTGATTATTGTATGGATGGATGGATGGAGAGATAAATTCATGATGGTGGAAGCCTGACACCATTAACCAAGTATGATACCAATGATAAGAGCCCTATAAATGAGTACCATGCAGCCGTAATACAGTAAATCATAAAAGGAGCCCAGCAGAGGAGTGTGCTATCGGTGTATTGGTAAACTGAGGGCTCTTATCTTACGGCTTCGATCACTATACAGAGACTCTATACGTAGCTTTGCTGGCGTCTTTCACCACTGTCTGTGTAGCTTTCGGTTGTGTGATTTCCAGATGAAGAAATAGGTCAAGTTGTTGTCCCATCTGTTTGCTTTATACAAGACACCTCCCTCCTTTCTGCTAGAGAATATGATAAGAATCAGGCACAAATGTGGTGGATTAAAATACAGGGATGCTCAGTAAAGAAAGTGGGAAGATCAGGCCAGACAGTTAGAAATGTAGCCTTGTATTGGCATTCATATATACACTATGTGTGTGTGTGTGTGTGTGTGTGTGATTTTATAACAATTTAAATAGCATTATAATACTTAATCGCCAAAATAAATGTATTCAAGGTATAATAATGTCAAATAAACTTAAATACAAAGTAAAATGTTGAAAAATGTGTGAAATATTATTGCAGTTGTAAATGTTATATTGACTAATTTTTTGTTTACAATTCCTATGTAAATCAGTTTTAAAATGTAATTTATTCCTGTGATCAGCAGCATAGAGAATTTTTATAGAATTAAATTTCATTCTAATATGCTGAATTGCTTCTCAGAAAACAGTAATGCATTTGAATGACAATGAAAACAGTTGTGCTGCTTGAGATGTTTGGGAAAATATATTGCAATACATTTTTCACAGGTCTTAAAGTATAAATTTAAAGTATATAAAAGTAAAAGTAAAAAAAAAAAATATATATATATATATATATATATATATATATATATATATATATATATATATATATATATATATATATATATATATATATATATGTAGTGTATTTTATTGTGTAAATGGACAACATCATTACACAATTATCCTTGATCATATCAACTTACACACTATATTAGATAATAAGTACAACTGGAGATGTATATTTGTTGTGAAATGTGTCAAAGAACCTGGGTGCATTAATGCCCTGAAGATCCTGTGAAGTCCACACTTGATGCAGGTGAACACACAGCTATCTGCCAACTTGCCACACACACTCACGGTCCTGTCTGACATGTCTCCACTTAATAGAGATTAATGGGACAGCCCGAGGACATTCTTCAGTGCAGCACTGACAATGCATTCCTGCTGGATGCATCCTGAATTTTGAATGTCATATATTCAAAAAAGCGTAAATGAAAAATGAAGCCTTATGAAGTAGCTATGCCAAGATCTGGCCATTTAATAAGGAAATGGTGTCATAAAATATTTTCAAATGTAGGGGATAATAATTTCAACAAATATTCATCAAAACATTTTTTTCATGAAAATGTAAAGTTTGTAATAAAAAATTATAGTATAGTATATTATAACTTATATAACAGAATTTACACTATTGGTGAAAAGCTTAAAGCCAGTGTTTTTAATTAATGATTCTATTCAGCAACTATTAAGTAAATAAAAGCAACAGAAAACGCAAATAAATCAATTATGTTTTCTTGAACTTGTCATCATTAAACAATTCTGAAAAAAAAAAAAAAATATATATATATATATATATATATATATATATATATATATATATATATATATATATATATATATATTTATATATATATATTGTTGCTTTGCAATTTAGCCTATTAGAATGATCTCTGAAGGATCATGTGACATTCATTTTAAAATATTCAAATACAAACTGACATTCTACAAATATTAATTCTAAACTATTTTACAGCATTTTTTTAATTTAATGCATTTAAACCAGCACTGACAGAATTCTTGAAGCTTGCGTATGAAATCAAAGTGAACAATATGCCCCTTCATAGCACGGTAGTTATGGCCAAGTAGCGCACAACGCAATGAAATCTCGACAACGCAAAGAGAACCTGCAACACAATGACATTATACGTTGAGTTGTGTTGATTTTGTGGCGTTGTGCACTACTAAGCCAGCATTGTTTCTGACACACACTCAAGCGTCACCTGGGCATTGTCATTCTGGGTGAAAAACAGAAATTTTGCTCATAAGAGCAGAACTGGCAAAGTAAGCGCAGCTGAGCACAGGCTCAAATTTCAGTGGTTGTGCTCTGGTGAATTCTCTATGAGCTGCTGAAGTCATTCTGAAGGCCTCATACCTTTTTCTCTGCGATTCCACCGCTAAGGCAGCTTCCGTCTCAGGGGAAAGTCCCTCAAGTCTCTCACCAAAATTGAAAATGAAATCGCAGTGATTAACTTCTCCGGTCTCAGAGCTTTCAAACCTTTTTGAGCTCTGAGACTGCAGCTTTGGCACTTCCACGGCAGACCCGTGCTCAAAAGAGAAGGTGCTTTCAGGAGAACAAATAACGCACACTTTTAGGAACACTTCATTAGAGAGCAGAATATGAATGACGTTGACCTTGAAGAATACCAGCACAGGCCTAATCACAGTACAAACAGCTTCCTGAGACTTAGAGTGCTCTACTGAAAAAAAGGAGCCTTGCGCTGTGATGTATTTCCATGGGCAAAAAGGTGCAATTGTTCTTATTTGTTTCTGGCACGCATATGCAGTTGGGAAGGTTTCAGGGCTGTTGAAGAATTGCTTCTGCTTTGTGAGTCAGAAGTTCCGTTTTTGTGAATTCAATGCATATCAACTAGATTCTGTGTGATTGATTCTCAGCCCGTTTACAGCGGGCTGTGTAAAACACATACTCCGTGCAAAGCTAAACTGAATAGATTTTGCCAATAGATTTAGGATGTGTATTATAGATCCAGTGCACATCCACAGAACAGCTCTTTACTATAAAAAATAAAGAAGTCTTGTACACTATCAGAAATAAAGGTACTAAAGCTATCACTGGGGCGGCACCTTTTTAAAAGGTACATGCTTGTGTCTAAGGTGTGCATTTTGGCACCATAAAGGTACAAATCAGTACTTAAAGTGTACAAAATAGGTACAAAAGTGTGCCTTTTGCAAAGGTACCATCGCAGTGACAGCTTTTGTATCTTTATTTCTAAGAGTGTAGGGTGGTGCATAGACTTTTCTGCAAATCTCTTTCCATCAACAATGATATGAAGGACTAACCCTGAATAATGACACTTCCTGACCTTCTTTGTGGTTTCATTTATCCTGCTTCCAGACTCTTCTCCTACTGTTCTCTAGATTATATACAGATTAAGGATTAAATTGTTGGAAAGACAAGAGAGTGTCCTACATCTCAGCGTTGAGATTTAGAAGAATTCTTTTACATTCTCCATTTCTAGCCATAATTTCAAAAATTCCTGCTGAAATGTTTTGTGCTGTATATAAGTTAAGTTTTTCACCAAGTTAAGCTTTTATGTAGTTTTCGCGTATGCTTGTGACAAAATACATTTTGTAAATCATGTACATTTATTTATTTACTTATTATTAAATAAATTAAAAAAGTGATATTGCAAAAATATAGCATTTCTGTTCTATTGGAAAATGTATTTTTCCCCTTTTCAGCAGCCATTCAGTCTTTAATAATGATCCTTAATAAATTTACATGCAGATTAAGCTTTTTTTGATAAAAACAAATTTTAAAAGAATAGCATTTATTTGAAACTATTTTACTTTTTAACTCAGAATTGTATAGTTTTTTTAATTTGTACACACACAGTCAATGATATCTTAAAACACGACGATGCATGTGTCACTACAGTCTCTACACTCAAAAATTATAGTGCTTAAAAATTTCTTCACAACAATGCCACAGAAGAACCATTTCTGGTTCCACAAAGAACCAATCAAAGGTCAGCTTCAGATGTTAAAGATTCTTTATGGAACCGTTCAGACTAAAAAAGGTTCTTCTATGGCATCGTGAATCACCTTTATTTTCAAGAGTGTATATCATCCTCTTTGGCTCTTCTGTCAAGCAAAATAAAAGCTCTCAAATTTCTGGCCCCACCTTCGTCTTGTCGGAGGGAGATTGACTACCTCCTGAGGCCTGCTTCCCCACTGACTGTACAGCAACAACCCCCAACAAACACCGTGATCAATATGGTTAAGTGTCTGTGGAGAGTTCCAGTAGAGTCCAGCTCACTGTCACATCCATCACCTGCAAGGTTCAACATCAGTAAGAGACTTCCACTCTTCCACTGCGCTCAGACAGATGCTTGGCTGTCTTTAATGTGAGTGATATCCTGTCCAAACTTAAGACTTCAGTTTGAGGCTGATGAATTTGCAGACAACTCATTTTCCGAGCAACTCGTGCACAGAGGGAGCCAGAGGAGGTTGTAAATGTGTCTCGGTGCTGTTTCAGCATACTGAGCCTTCGACCTGTATGTGTTTGAGCAAACAGATGCTCTGTTCATTAGTGAATGTGCTGAAGGCTAGCCCTGTTTCATGCTGCTTAAAATAGAAGAGAACAACACTTGTTTCTTAGCCAACACTGTCCTTTCTGCTGTACTGTCTCACTTGTTCTGACCAGAGGCATAACTTTATATATATATATATATATATATATATATATATATATATATATATATATATATATATATATATATATATATATATATATATTCACACTTGACGGAGATGTTCACCTGCTCCTTCTGCTGTTTATGGAAGTTGGCAAACCAACAATAAAAGGTGCTTTTTTGCCACCTACTGGATTGGAGTGTGTAGTGCTACCTGGTGTGCAGGAGAGCAATCCTCCTTTTTCCAAAGCCCCATGATGCTTTGCACAAATTATGGGAACAATTTCCATTTTTAAACAATCATCAAAATGTTCGCTCTATGAACACAAATAACGTTGTTGATCTTTTTGCTCTAATAGTAGGCACAGCTTTGTGATCGTTTGTTTGCAGTTTGACTGACCGAGCCGTACCGTTTGAGTCAGGTTTTGTTTCTATTATTCATGCAAGTGGCCAGAGACTGCGTGAGGCTGTGAAAGCAGATAAGAGAGTAAATGAGTTTACTTGTTTAGAGTAATTATCTGTAATGTTCCTCCGTAGTCCCATTTAACCGCTTGTTAGCAGCCGCCTTTTTAAAGAGAAGTAAAAGCTTTTAAAAAAATATCACAAGGGCCATTGCTGATATATTTTATGTTGTAGAATAAAGTGTGGAAATATCTTGAGCCAATGACCTTATTTCAGGCATTTAACTAAAACACCATTTAAAAACCCATTGACTTTTGGATGGAGACACCAGAAGTGTTAAAATGCTTGCTTGGGGGTTTTGGCCAACCAAACTACATCATGCTAAATTTTAAAATGATTAGCAAACTGCATGTATTCATTGCTAATCATCTGGACAGCTTTAAAGTTGTCCTGCCATTATATTAAATTGGAGTTAAAATTAAGTGTTCAACTCAGTGGTAAAAGAATTTAAACCAAACCTGCAACACGAGAGTACTGTAAGACGCCTGCTATTAAGTGTAAACGGGATTTGAAAACTTTTTAGCAATTACCAAACTTTTTTTAAATTACAGCCTTTGTCTTGCGCGAAATGTTTGCATGGCTTCAAGAGGATAAGCAAACAATGAACCAGTAAAAAAGATCCAGGGAAAGAAATCGGAATATGTCTCACCCTTCGGTTTCAAGACTTTTCCAGCCAGCTGAATGATGACAGGTCTGAGCTGGTTGGGTGGGATTCAGATCCAGCTATGATGTGACTGACTTGAAGGCTCCTGAAATACCCCACGGATGTCACAAGACTCACAAGCTTCACATGGCATGTCGGAGTGAGTCGTGTGGTCTTCAGTCACTCAAGGTGGCTGTCGGTTCTGGACAATTAACCCTGCATCCATCCAGCCCACGCCACATATCTGTCTGTCAGCCCACCAGGCATTCGGGTCATCCTCCTTAAATCTCCCTGCTCTAACTACAAACTCCAAAAAACCCACTGCAAATCATGGGATCTGTCTCCAGATCTACTGTTTTCTCTTTGTATTCAGAATCAGTCAGGCTGGGGCTGAGAAAAAAAAACTAGGGTGGCTTGAAACAAAGGAGCTGAGATCCCCTCAGGGCCATGGTCACACCAGCATAGATGCCAGATTCATATTGCATGAGCATGAAATTATTATACTGTAGAATACTGTTCTGTGCACTGCCTTCATTGCGACTTGGATCATATCTGCTAATCATATCTGTCACTTTTACAGCACGTGAATAAAATGCTAACTTTTGATCCTTTTTTAAGGCACAACCTTGACCTTCAACTAAATACTTTGTTTACTATACAGCTCCTCAATTTGAGCAGATTTATTTTCTGCCATCTCTGCAAACAAGGTGCTGTTGAAGCAAGCCACGTGTGGAATTAACAAAGGCTGAAACACAAGGAAGAGATGCAGCGAGGGAAAGCAGGTAAATAACTCTTAGACCTTTGCTAAATCACTGCTTGTTCGAACCAATTCTGAACCAACTTCTGGAAAGTGAGCAGCACTACCACGATTTGCATAGTTCTATCTCCAAGGAAGCCTTTCACACCTGCACCATGAATGTCCTTCAATTTACACTTTGCTTCACGACCAGAACCATTAATTATGGAATGAGCTGAATCTAAGGAGAAGGAGTGTTTGTTCCAGAAAGGGCATCTGACTTAAATGGCTGGAATGAAATTTCATAGACAGACAGGGCTAATGACAATTTGAAACACTTAGCAGTATGGATTGGTGATGGAGTGCTGATGTTTTTGCTCTCTGAGGAGAGTGGAGCAGACCCAGACAGAAAGTGCATTAAGATCTCCTTTTCTGCTGTACATTAATAGAAATACTGGAATACCCCTAATGGCATGCATTATAGATGGAGTAATCAAAAGTGATTTAGCAATGACAAAATGAAAACGTTAATAATGATAATAATAATATACTAAGGAAAACATATAATAGAAATATAGTTAAAACTTATATTGTTAATTATTTATATACTTATATGTGCACTGCTACAAATCAAAATTAGCATTCATTGTAAGAGGCCTGTAATATATTCAAATAAATACACAAACAAATAGAAAAAATAAATAACAAGACTAAAGTTTCATTTAATTCTGGGATTTAAGAGTGCAAAAAAATCTAAATATTGAAGTTGTCCAAATTCCTTAGTAATGCATATTTAGTTTCTGATATATTTATCATATGACATTTACTAAATGTATTCATATAACATGATCATTATTTAATAATGATTTTTGGATTAAAAGAAAAATTGATAAATTTGACCAATACACTGGCTGTTGCTACAAATATACCCTTGCAACTTATGACTGGTTTTGTGGTCCGGGGTCACAAAATGTCAAAATGTACAATGCTACATATGCTACATACAATGTACAGTGCTACATACGTATTGCCTTCATAGTAAGAAGCATTTCTGCTAGGTGGTAAGTAAACAAATAAGACTAAAGTCATGCCAGATGAAAACAAAAATTGGTCTTTTCGTTCTTATTTAATGATCTGCCTAGAAAAGCAATATCCAACAAAAGCAAACAACCAAAATTGCAAGAGGATTAATTAGCCTGTGATATTTTATCTGAAACCAGATTTGTAGAGAAAATCTTTTAGAAACCCTGACCCATCCACATAATTTCACTCACTTGCACTCTCTTGTTGCCCACACAAAATTCAGCATTTGCCCGCTGCTGGAGCATTCTTCCTTCTCTCAGCACGCCACCCCATCATCCCATTAAGAGTCTGAGACACGCATCCAGTGACCAGGTCAATCGATAATGATGCAGACTTCTCTCATTAGGAGAAGAAGCCCAACTGCCAGGCAACCTGCCACTATCCTTCTCACCTCATCACAGATACAGTAATAGAGACTCCACGATGCACAAGCCCAGAAGCCTATGGTGATAT
This sequence comes from Puntigrus tetrazona, assembly GCF_018831695.1. Lineage (NCBI taxonomy): Eukaryota > Metazoa > Chordata > Actinopteri > Cypriniformes > Cyprinidae > Puntigrus > Puntigrus tetrazona. The sequence goes on along the minus strand of NC_056717.1, from coordinate 10,086,279 downwards.
GGAAAAACTTGACAGATGGAGTCTAGTATTCACATGGCTTAGATCTGTGAATCACAGAAGTATGTGGCGGTTGGCACTCCGAGTTATTCAGGAAAGGTAAATTATGTAGCCATTTCAAAGCAAGGATATTGCATGTTAAAAAAAAATTATAATAAAATGAATTATGTTTTGGCCCAAGGGAAGCCAGCAGTATAGCTGAAAATGCATATATAACAAATTTTTAGTTCATTCTCGTTAGAAGCATGGTATATACTTGTTATAGAAAATGGCTGCATTGATTCCAGAGACTCCCTCAAATGGAGACTCCGCATTACCACTTAGAGCTCGAATGAAGAAAGCCGCAGAAGATTCATTTACATACCAAAGAGGACCAGGGCACAAGAGCAACAGTACGGCGTTTGATCCAAGAGCATCGACCACTGACACAGAAAAAAGTCACTTTTCATCTTAAAAAACATTTTTTATAATACATTTGCAGACTTACGCTATTTATTTATTTATTTTTGCAAAGGAAAATCTATATATTTTCCTGGAAGGAATGAAAGTTTGTCATAAATAATAACTACACTACAGTTTAATCTAGTTAGCGGTGCTTTCTAAACTTAACTATTCTCATTCTGAAGAGCAGTAAAGAGCCCCTAATGTCATGTGTTAATTCAGTTTGCGATAAAGACAAATTGTATTGTTGAAGAAAAACGTGCTGTAGCAGAACTTTGCTAAGACGGGTGGATATACTGATGAATGATAAACTGAATGTGAGAGGAAAATTGTATTTGCTATCTTGCAATCTTATTGTTTGGCCAATTGTCTTCTTTGTAATGCAGCGGGGGGAAAAAGATTTAAAAACACCTTGCGTAAACCAAATAATCCATTCTATTGATGCAGTGCTAATGTTTGTGTTGATCTGAACAGACGCATTCATTCAAATCCAAAATTCAAACAACCGTTCATGCAAATTAAAATATATATCACACTGAATATTTGTCTTGGTGTGAACAGGCTTTTCACTGGACGACAAATTCAAGCCATTTCTAGAGACCAGAATATCATAGACCCTGTGTCCAAACACGCTTACTTCCTTTTTATATAGTAAGCAAAAAACAGTATGTGATGCGAGTAGTATGTCAGAAAATGATGACCCACTACTTCCAGCAAGACACTGAAGTGTGCATCTGATGGACACTTTACTATCCCCTGAGGCCACGGGAAAGGATTTGTGATGCTGATGCCGGGTAGTTACATGGCAGTGGCAATACGGTGGATGTAGAACATGCACATTTCCATATTCGCACTTAAACTACTTTCTGAACAGTGAAGTAAGGTTTTATCCAAGAGTGTTTCCTATGAGACAGTATGTGCTTTGGGTTGCAGCTTTTTCAGACTTGAGCTAGTAAGTTATCCGATTAGCAGCCAGCCATCAACCACCCACGACACTCCAGCACAGCAGCTTTTGTACAGAAACCTTACTCAATCTACAGTTTAAGCATCCGTTCTTGTAGTGGCACACGGCTACGTTGCTAATAGAGTGTCGGTTGTAGGTGTGGTCTCGTATGGAGATAAGCATGCTTTGGCAAGACTTCAGTGTGAAATTGTAGCCCCCCTAAGGCAGGTGTGGACACCACAGGGACACAGACCCTCACCACCTGCACCAAAACAGTGGGGGCGCCAGCAACCCCGAGCAATTAGCACGCCACCGCTGTCTGTATGAACTTCCTCCCACCCTCCTGACAAGCGTGAATGTTCCGGAGCCCCGGTGCTGGGCCTCATCGATTGCCTCTTTGAAAAGGTCGGTGTCTTGGCAAGACACCGGCACCCCCTGCACACAATCTCTTCACAGCCCACTCGCCTACTGCAGAGACAGCCGACCAATCTATTGTGGCAGGAAACAGCAGCCGTCCTGTCAGAGAAAGACAGGATGCCCTGTAGCAGCGATACCTAAACATTGGGTTTAGCGCACATGCAAATGTCTCAGCAGCGTCTCCCCTGGAATTTGAGGAATCCTTGACATTTTCAAAAGAGGGAATATGTAATCTATGCTATCCGACAACAAAGAGATTGTACTCCTGATGGAAAAATAGATGAGGGCTTTACAGTGATGCCACCATGCCTGTCAGCAGTGGATCTCTTCAAATCTTTGAGGTGGCTGTCATGCGCAAGTTATGAGTGACACATGAATTCTTTGTAAAACAGCTTTCAAAGCACTTGCGCTTCAGTCTCCCACCACAAAATAAAAACTGTCAGAGGATACTCCTCTTTCTTTGCCTGACACATCACAAATATCTTTTATCTCCCGTGTCTTGTTTGCTGCAAGCAACTGTCTCCCTTACAAAACACCTCTAAAGACATTAAGTGTGTCAATCTAGATAAAGCTTGACGGATGAACGGATGGATGGATGGATGGACGGGTCGATGCACGGATGGATGGATGGATGGATGGGAAAAATAAAATATAATAATGGATGGAAAGACTGATGGATGAAAAAAAATTGATATAATGATTGATGAACAAATGGATGAAAAATCAGCTGTAATGATGGGAAAATCAATAGATAAATGATATACAAATAGTTTGGACATGATGACGGACAGAGAGACAGAAAGACGAATAGATAAGATAGACAGATGGATAGATCGATGACTGTCATGAACAGACATGAGCTATTTCATATGTGTTGACTGGGTTTTTTTCCCCCTCTCGGAATGAAAGATTCTTGACAGGAAATGCCATGAACATTGGTTTTGGAACGGCAAGACGAGCAATTTCCATCCTTTGCCATGCAAGTGTGATATGTGTTCTGACTCTCCTCATCACACTGTCACCACGGACAGATCCTCCTCTTCTCAGACTCATCCTAAACAGGAAACTGTAATATTGTTTACACCGCAAGTAATCGTCTCTGAATAATTTTACATTTTGATGCAGCATCACAAAAAAAGCGGTGGTGCAATTTTTGGGGTTTTGATGCAACCTTGTAACTTTCATTCAGCAACCTAAACCGCATCTTCATTGTTATTCTATAATTCCTATTATTAATAAAAGGAACAATTCACCCCCTTCTTTTTGGAGCTTCACGGCCACTGTCCCTCATTGTCACTGTATTTCAAAAAGTCAAGACATTCAGCTATATTTCTTCTGAAAATGCAAACTGCAACAGATGCAGCCATAAACGTTTTAATGAAATCATTGCCAGCAACTTGACGTGCAGTCCTCCAGCCACCTGAACACCATGTCCAGCTTCTCCTCTCTACTGCGAGTCGAGGAGGCACTGAGCTGAGGAGCACTTTCAGAAGCCGCAGCTTCTTCTTCTTCTTCATACGTGGCCGGTAACTCCCTGCAGTCCTTCATGTCCTTCAGCTTCCGGTAGAACGCTCTACAGCTGTAGCCTTCTCTCCAGCCCTGCTCTATGTGCGTCATCAGCCGCTCGAGCTCATTGTAGTAGCACAGACAGCCTGAGCACCTGTACCTTTTAATCCCATAAACCGAGTTCGTCGCCGTCACACTTTGGATAAAACAAGAGTTTAGTCCCAGACTTTGAAGGTCTCTGGAAAGGTGGTTGATTCCAGTGCAGAACCTCAGGCTGGCGGCGCTTAGACTTGGGAGGATCTTTGAGCAGCTGGGCTTAATATCAGGTCTCTCCATGGTTTTGGTTTGCAAAGCTCTTCTGACAACAACCGTTATCAGATAAACTTTATGGTTTATTGCCGTGTTTGAACACTAACAGACGTTGACAAATAATCTGCAGCAAAAGAAAAAAACTGCATTTAAACCGAAAGGTCAAACATTTTTGAAAGAACACAAAAAAGGTGAAAAATAGGTTTAGTTCGCTTTGACCTTTAACAAGTCTGTAAATACATCTAAGATGTATGCTTTTCCCAAGACTGATTGCCCCTCAGTCACTGTGATTACATGCCATAGACAATTTCCTTTCTTCAAGTTGAAATGGTATGAAAGGATATGAGTTGCACTGTAAATCAATAAATCTGATGAAATACAAAGAAAGACTCCAACAACAACACAAAGCTTCACCCTAACAAACCTATTTTTTTTTCCTCCTTAAAGAGGTCAAACTGTGAGAAATTGAATTTTTCCTCAACTTTGGAAATAAAACCGCAGCTTCAAGAACTGAACACTTTCTTCCCGGTCCGAAAAGAGCATTTACTAACACTAGACCGTAAAAAAACAGCTCTTTCTGAATCTGTGAGATAATAAGGATGGAGTGAGATGGATATTGATTCTAAACACAACAATAATTAACAAAAGCGGCTGCAAAGAGGCTGTCATTGAACACTCAGAAAAAAGGTAAAAAAGCCATCACTGGCTGTGTCTCATGTAGAAGGCTGCGCCGTCCGGAGGTCGAATCCTCTGTAGGACGCCTATATGAAGTGTCCTTAACCTAGAATTAAAGAAGACGGCCTTCGTAGGATGGGCGGAAAATGAAACAAGAAGTATCGCGTTGCTATGCCAACAGAAGTTGCGCTCTCACACTATTTAAATGAAGAAAAACAATTTAGAAATTTGCTTTTACTCGTTTTATTCTGTGCAGTGTTTGAGGACAAGCAGCGTAGGTACAACAGGCATTTGTTAGAGAAAAAAGGAGGAGGATATTAAGAAAAAAGTTTGTTTTACTGAAGGCGATGTAAAATAACCAGCACGTTTTTATATTAATTTGTAAACACCTGCGCATCTGCGCTTGTGTTTACATCAGCCATCAACGGCATTATTAAAATTAACAACGGCTGTTTACGGTGATGCAAAGATTTGTGGGTTATCTCTAGCTGTACAGCCAGTGCATCCTTCGAATAAAAAGGAATCGAAAGGAAACTTGCTTTTCTGAAATGAGACATCCTCGATGACATATGCAACCTCCGTAGGGCGCAGCCTTCTAATTGAGACACAGCTAAGGTTTTACCTTTCCAAAAAGATCACTTTTTGTACATTTTGAGGTAATAATATGTACCTTAAAGGCAATATGGACCCTTTAAGTTTCAAAGATGTGACTTGCAGTGACCACTTTTCTAGGCTACTATTTTTTCTGACAGATATAAGACAGCACACGCCATATTGGGCCCAAGGCTGCATTTATCAGATTAAAAACATACAGTAAAGGATGAATGTTGTAAAATAAAATTAAAATGTAATTTATTCCTGCTTAATGTAAATTAAGCTTCATTTTCAGCAGCTGTTCCTCTAGTCTAGTCGTAGTTTATTTACTTCCTTCCAAGTATCAAAAATATGGTATTAAATGGATACATTTTTTGGCATAATTCAACCTTAGTACTTTTATGAATACCTCAATGACAAATAATAAATAAAGGACAAATCAAAAAGTGCAATTTCAATCCGCTTGATTCTCAGTCGTGCTTCTGTGACTTTGTGAGGAACAGCAGGCAGCTTCCATACAGATGTACCCAAGGCTTTAGTGCAAATAATTAAATCAATTCACTCCAAGAGCCTGTGTGTCTAGAATAGGCAACAATGTCTGTCACCTTAAAGTTACCTTCCGTTGTAGATCGCCCGGCCTCAGTGTCAGTAATGGCAGCGTTTCCAATGAAATGCTATGAATCCTGTGGTAGGGATCATATGAAAGATGACTAGTTTGAGATGAGAAACAAAGACCCGAGACAGGTAAAGGCAGCTGTCCATAAATAAATCAAATTAAACAAAGCTGCCAGTGAGGTAATTGTTTGAGGCATCCGGGTGTTTAAGAAAAAAAAAAAAAATTGCAAATGGAGAATACGAAAACATTGGTTTATTAGGTGAAAAATGAAAAAAATAAGTCATCCATTTACTGAAGCGACAGGAGAAAGGCAGAAAAAGAAGAAAAATAGGGAGCGAGTGTATGGGATGCAACTCCATCGGGAGATGAATTATACATAATAGTCCCAATAGTCATTTTCAAAAAGCTCGGAGGCATAACCTCTTACTGCAGGTCATTACAAAGCAAAGCTGGATCTAAATACATAATAGCTGCAATACAGCTACTCTCTTACCTTCAACATCCTTCACAAACATCTTCATCACATTTGCCATATTAGACAAAAGCAACAATATTAATTTCTGTTACTTTTTAAATGATTGTTTAGCGTTACCAAGGAAACCAGAAGAAGGTTCTAACTATCAGACATTTATAATTGATTTTTAATGAAACAGCACTCAAAAATATTCCTATTGATCGGCAGAGTTCCCTGAATTTTGCATTCTGAAATATATCAAGTGTCTCCAGTACTGCAAAAACAAAACAGAACAGCAGATTTGTACAGTGAATGAAAATGGTTTGAGGATGGTGTAGCAGGATGCAGGGAGCTTGGATATTCAATATAATTAGCAGTAGTCGGAGAGTTTCTCAATGGATAATTGGCTGCTCGGAGGTGGCATGAATGCATTTACACCACTAAAGGTTAATTTGCTAAATATTTTTAAAGCTTATGAATGATAATAATAACAACAGTACTAGGGATAATAATTAAATAATTTGATGTGTAATTTGAAAAGTGCAAAAACCGGCATAGTAAAAATCCCATTTGATTTCTCCGTAGGGAAACTGATTTTTAACAATACGTTATAATCTTATTGTCCTATACAGTCCTATTGTCAGCCATAAGGAACGTTAAATCAACGGTATATGCTTTTGTTGAAGCCACTAGCCCATATTATATTAAGTTAAAATAATAAACTTAAAATGATAGTCAATTTCCCTACACTCTGAAAGCTTTTAAACAGTGCAAAATGATCAAATATATTGCTTCTACATACAATCAACATCTTTAAATCAATAGTTTTACATTTATTCATTTTTTATTTTAAAATTCACAATTCTTCGTGGGATTGCGGATGTTTCCCTTAAATTACAAGCCTCTTTTGTCAGTTAAAATACTAAAGTCAGTTTGTAATGGTGTGATATATACTTTCACCTCATTTGGTTTGGTCCATGGATTCTCTCTCTTTAACAAAGACCTTTTTCATACCAGATATAAGTCGTACCAGAATAGATCTGTCAATACATTCATCGTGACTTTAAAAAACACTACACGCTACACTTGACCCTGGGCTAAGGTCACTTTCTGAACGTTCAGCTTTAACACGTGACTTCACAACATGCATGCGTCCGGGGGTCTTTCTGAAACGATCCACCCAACCTCCCTGAAAACCTGAAGAAACGAGAACGGGGCGAAATCTTCCGTTCACAGGCTGTGCGGTCATGTTCCTGACAACACGAGCCAGTCGAACAGACAGTGCGGAGAACGATAGCGTGTATCTGTCAGTGTCCCTCTCATCTCGCTTTGCCAAATCAAGCTTATTTTCATCTCTGAAAAGAGAAGCTCGGCATACAGAGAGACCCTGTCAAGCAACACATGGGATGTAGGCGAGCAAGCTGCCTTCATATCTAAGATCCCGAACGCATCCCAAGGAGGTGAGAGCCGTTTTCACCACAGACATCGTTTCAATATTTAATGCCCTTTTCTGAAGCTAAAAAGTGACGTGGTCGTAATCCCATTTGCCGATGACTACACCGCGGCTCGAGAAAGAGAAAGAAGTTGCAGCAAGACGAAAATAAGGTTCTCCACAGCGATTCACGCAGAAGGCACATCTAACGCCTCTCTGGCAGCGGAGCCGGCGTGATCTGACGGCTTCCAGAGCTTCGTTCCATGACCCTGTTTTCCTAAAGCCTGCCGGAGTGTTCCAAACTAATCCCATCCTGCACCCGGAGAGCGAGGCAGATGACACCACACAAAAGCAGCCCACAAACAGTACGAAATATCAAACAGACGCACATCATGAATGAGTAATTGAGAATGACTGCGGGGCAGAGCGCATAGTGAGGAGCATCTTGGCATGAGCGCTTCCTCATACTCAGCTGCACATCTTCAAGCCAATCAGATCGGCTGCCAACGACACCTCCATCGTCTCGCTGCGACTGGAAAGAACAAACGCGTTCGGAGGGCGAGCGAGATTAGCGCTTTATAAATGGGAAAAGTTTGCCATTCATTATTTTCCGCAGTTAAAAACCCCAGTGAAGCGGCGGGAGCGTGTAATACGGCGGAAAAAAAAAAAAAAAAAGATCGCCGGGGGTTGTCAGCTGTTGGGGAAGAAAGACCGGCACACATTGGGATGTTATTCAATGGCTTTAATGTGTAAAAAGTCAAACATGAAATCAGTTATAAGTTAAAGGAACTTTTTAGATCTAGAAAAAAAAATCATTACAATTTAAAAAAGGTGCACTCAATACATTTTTGTTTTTTAGCTCAATGATATGAAAAAGCAAAGCGTGCTGACATGAGATGAAGCCTGCAATCCTATCAGCAGTATTATTATTATTATTCTGTAGCATAACGAAAAAACACTGAGTGCATCTTTAAAGTTGGATATTAGACGACATTAACCATAATTAATGCAGAAAAAGAATAACTTCATTTCTGATGTTAAGGTCACTTACATAAGTATAAAGTTACCTGAATTTTCTTCCAGCTTCGATACCATTTCAAAACATCGTTTCAACATTCTACCATCAGCAAGATTAAACGTAAAATAAAATAAATTAATAAATCCATTCATTATTCCCAGAAAAGTGCATGTTGACTGCTGCTGTATCCAAACCAACAACATTTTGGCCATTCATTTTTTGATTTACAAACTTGAACCACATTTATATAGAGAATGTATCATTTTTGTGTGTTTTATATTTTCCAGGATAGAATGACCGTATAGTCACACTTGTCTATGTAGAACTTATGGCCATCCATACAGAATATCCTCTTTTTTTGACCTCTTCAAGAAAACCCACTGTCACTTCTGTGGCTTTGCCAGACAGGAAAAGCCCTACCATAGGAAACATAATGGGTTGTCATATTTTATCATCACGTAATCAATCTCTCAATCCTCTTCTTATCTATGGAGGCCCTGGACACATGTGTCTAGTATTGAGCTCAACATGCTCTCATAAGTAAACCAATATCCCCCATGACTATATTCAATTGGCCCATCATTTTATATATTAATGCAAAAAATATGTTCCATAAACCATACAAGAAAATGTCCCTTTCACCTATATTTTAGAGAATTTTTTTTTTTTTCTTTGAACACTGTGTAAGGCACATTAAAAACTCCTCATTTACTCACCTTTTAAAACATTGCTCTTTGCGAGACACAAAAACACAGAATTGAACAGAATGAAAGTGAATTGGTTGGTTTTGATATCGACTTATAAAAACACATTTCTACATAGAATATAGCTCATTGGCTTTTATGGACTGCTTTTATATTTTTTTAAGTGCCTTTTTGGAAAATATAAGCATAAGCGTTCTTCAAATAGTCTTTTTTGTGCTTCACAGAAGAAAGTCCTACAGTCTTGGAACAACATGAGGGTGAGTAAACGATGACGGAAAAAGTAAAAATCTACATCTTGTTTTTCAACATTTCATAAATTTTAAAGGACACCAGCAATTCCTGTAGTAATAAATAACCGAGAAGGCTAAGTTAATCAAATAAATCCATTATAATATATTCAGCATAGGAAACGCACCCCACAGATAATCAGAATTCAAAGAGGTTTTTATCCACGTATTGCAAATTAACGAACCCTATTCCTCGACAACTTTAGTAAAATATGAAGCAAATCACAGTAATTTGGCCGCTACAACCTAGTATTTGCTGTGACATCCAGCTCTGTTTCATCCCACAATCTATTCTCTACAGCAGGTAACTGACTAGAGGTAGGCTGCCATGCGCTTTCAAACGCAAGTGATGATCACTGCACATTTTATAACTGTATTAAAAGAGTAGCCCAGCACCTGCATAGCGGGCTACTGAATTTACACACGCTTAATAAGAGCTGATATTATAACGAGGAGCACAAAGCGAGGGAGGTGGAATAAAACGGAGAATTTGGCACCATCTAGTGGTTGGAAGGAGAACTGCAGGAGCGCCATCGCCAGCCCTGCTGCTTATCTGAGCCTAACCTCAACACTCAGCCGAAAACACACACACACACACACACACACACACACACACACACACACACAGAGCCAGTCTGCCTGACTTGCATCAGGTACCACAATACAGAGGACTTTTTAAAACCTGCTGGTCGTTAAATATACGTCGAGAATTTGAAGAAATAGAAGCTGCTTTGCAGAATAGCAGGGGAGGATGAGACACCAGCAGATGGAGCTGGCAGCACCGACCGACTAAAATAACTCAAATTACCATCTTGTAAAATGGTAATGATTGTAGATTGCGACAGAGAGACCCAGAGGTTATGATGAGCGCTTAAATACGGTGTTTATATCTCGCAGGGAAACTGAGGTGTTCAGCAATGACGTGTATGCGCGGGCCAACCAGGAAGACTAAACTCACCACGGCTTCCCTCAGGAACTGCCAGTTTTGGATTCACGATTAAAACAAGGTCTGCGGTCTGGAGACTTTCACATTTCACTACACAACATAAACTAGCGTTTAAGCACTCGGAGCGGGCGAGACATTTTTGTAAGTCTTTTTACGCTCACCGCATAAAACGGTAATATTGTGAAATATCACAATTTGAAATAACCGCGTTCCGTTTCAGTGTTTTAGAATGCAATTTGGAAAAGCTGAATATTCAATATCCAGTCTAATATTCTAAATGCGATGAATGAGGTTCGGCATTCAAAAGAACGGAATCTATTTGAAATGGTAATCTTGCGTAACATTACAAACGTCTTAACTGTCACTTATGATCAATTTAATGCACCCTTGCTCGGTAAAAAGTGTCTTGTTTAATAATAAAATCTTACTGACTATTGAACGGCGGACTCACACGTACAAAAATCTCAAAAATCCAAATCTCATTGCACGAAAATGGTAATTCTACTCAGCGTTTTAGGATTACAAAATAAACGACTCTATTATGAATGAGAATTTTTAATAAACTATCCAAAAATGTTCAAATCTAAGATGTTTTATCACTAAAATATAGTATAATTTCCTTGAATGTATCTGTACTGTGTATGTCGTGTAACAGGAAGGCACTATCAATCCTTAATCCTAAAGGAACCGGAATGCTCAGTAAGCTGGTGTGAAATCAGAGCGGCTAATATGAAATGCCCTTTGAACTGTAGTGCAGGTGAAGGGTGTCGAGAGAACCTCCGCTATGTTCTCTCTTCAAACAACCACTTCTGGGAGGCTGAGTCAGAGCAGGGCTGGAGAGCGGGGCCAGGGTTCCCCGTGTCGGTCCGGGCTACCGCCTCAACGCACTTCCGTGTCTGAACGTGGTAGAGAGAGCCGTCCTGCCAATGCAAAGATTGCGGATGTGTTACACGTCCAAGTTTAATACTCAAGGTCAGGGGTTTGTTCAAATACTAGAAAGGCCTTAGGTGGACCAGAACAGCAAGCTCAGTCAAGCCCAGCACCTCCTCCCCACTTTAATACCCCACAGAATCACGCTGACGTCACGCTGTACTGCCAAAGAGTTCACAGTAAGGCTTGCTTCTGAAATTTCATTGCAAGCCACACCGAAGCCTCTTGCCATGCTGTGTGACTTTCTCAAGTAACGCTTTAAACGGTGACATTCTCTTGGACCTTCCTTTGCTTCCAAGAACTGAAGTGTTCTGAAGTGTGTGTTTTAGTGCGTACAATTCTTGTTCTAACTGCCAAACTGTATGACGATCAATTTAAAGCCAATTGAAAATTCTAAATAGAAAATGAACTTTGAATTTGACTTTTCAAATTCAATCACATTTTTCGATTTAATTCAAATGCCACAAAAATATCTTAAAATGTATGTTAATATGCAAATACTCTTCAGTTTGGGGTCACTAAGAAGTGTCTTTGTTTCTTTTATTAGAGCAACAATGCAGTAATATTGTAAAACATCTATATTTATCTGTATTTAATATATATTTCAATATTTAATGTATTCATGTGATGTTTTTCATGTAATTTGTTCATGAAGTTTCAGCAGTCATTACTCCAGTACTTCAGTGTAATATGAAACATCTCTTATTATCATCAATGTTGTAAAACGGTTGGGCTCCTTAACATTTTTGTGGAAACGCATATTATGCACATTTTAGTATTCTTTCACGAATACGAAATTCAAAAGAACTGCCTTTATTTCAAATAGAAATCATTTGTAAAATTCGAAATATATTTACTGTTACTTTTGTTCAATTTAATGTGCCCTTGATAAACGAAGCTATTCATTTCTTTAAACCAAAATCGTATTCAATTTTTGAACAGTAGCGTGCAATTAATTAATTGCGGTTAATTAATAAAATTAATTTGAAACAATTCTATTTGCATTAAATCATACACCTGCAGTGACATGATTAGCGATCTCACCTCTCTGAACAGAAACTTCTGGTCTTCAGGCACAGCTTCTCTGGGTTTACTGCAGTGATGCATGGTAAGGAAAGTGGAGACAGGATCAGCCACGACGCAGCCTGCGGGCTCCCTCGTGTTATAACGGATCTCTTGGAGTGTGGAGTACTCAAAGAACTGTCACAAAAAGAGAAAAAAAAAGTTAAATACACATAAGGAGCTCAAAACATCATATTGAATATTACCGTACTCTCATTATGGCTAGAATAGTTTAGTAATAAATGGGTAAAAAAAAAAAACAATACAACCATACAGATTCCTATCGCAATGATTGTTTTTCGACGGTAACATTTCAACGCACACGTCTAAAATTCTTGCATTGCAAAAAAAAACGAATCGCAAATAATCTCACTATTTCCAAATGATGTATGTCATCACTACGTATCATTTAAATGACCAAGCTACAGTTGGATAAAGTTGCCTGATCTCACCCAGAACGTCTGCTATAAGCATTTATAGAAATACTTTCTTAAATGACAACATAAGCATCTCAAACCAGAGAGAAACGAGAGTATTTCTAGCATTCACAGAGAGAATCCATTAGCAGCGTGTTGTTGTGCTGCACGTATGACTGATATCGTGCGCTGATGAGTCTCCGGGGCTCATATGCCTCCCCACAGAGAGGGAGGAGACGAATAAAGTCACGCTGCTGTGCCAGGCGGGCTGGAGACGCTTTAAAAACAAGCGTGCTGTGGAGTACACAACACACTATTTACTGTGGCGTATTAGGATGCGCAGTCTTAATAATACATTAGAAGTGTGAGACACACTTTGATCTATATTCCTGAGGATGCATTACAATCTCTGTGTATCGTGCGGCCGCGGACGCTAATTGGAGCATTGTGGCTGTCTGGTGCTGCAGTTGAGAAAATTAAAGTTACCTGGTTTTGTCCCATGCCGTGACAGGGGTAAAGAATGACCCGGTGACCGGCCATATTATGATCATCAGGTGGGTTGTAGTCAAAGCAGTAGTTGGCCATTCCTTTGTTCTTTAGCTACAATTGAAAAAGGAAAAAGAAATATTAAAATGGGGTCCAAAAGCCTATTTTTAGTTTAATTTAAAGGGACCGTCTGCTCCAAAATAAAAGCACTATATTATAGTATAGTATATTATACCCTCAAGTTAAGAAATACGTTCATCTTAATTCACATTCCACTACATCGAGATGATGAAATGACAGAGTAAACCATTTAACCTTTAATAAAACATTTTTCACCATTTTTAACCACGAGTGAGAAAATTAGGTTGCACTTTAAGCGTCCTTGGTACAGTGTAATTATACATTTAAGTACTGGGTAATACCAATTAACTACATGAACTTACTAAATGGCTAGGGTTAGGATAAGGGTTCGGCTTAGTGTTACTTGCATGTAATTATGCATCATTTATTGGTATTACAATAACAAGTGCATTACGTGTAATAAAGACATCTGAAAATATAGTGTCACCAAAAATTACATGGACATTAATAACATGGTCTTTTAAGTATTTCCTTTTCATTTTAAATCATAATATGTTTGTTCAGAACTCTAGTTTTTTTCCACACTGTGGCACTCACTTGCCGGCTAGCTTTGTCGGCTACAAAGGAACTGACCTCATTTCATCGAGTCACACTATGCTTGCAGTGCTAAACCTGCACCGAAACAACCTGCCGCTGTGGAAAATAGCATTTTTACTTCCGCTTCTCTGCTGCTATGAAGTTGTGCTCTTCTTACCATGCCAAACATTCCAGGCCTGTCCTCCGGGACTTGAATGTCAGGGTAGATATTCTCCAAGAACCACTTAAAATCCTTACAGTCGAGACGCATTCTGAGTTTTCGTCTGTCCGTCACGTCACCATATGCCTCCTGAAACGAGAGTTTAAAAATATGGATCCTGTTGGGAGATATTTTACTACATTCGGTTGTTTTTTTTTTTTTTATTACTCACAAATACTTTGTAAGTGTTGGTAAAACTGAGCATACGTTAATGATTGTTCCAAAATAGCATAAGGTATTGAGATGCGTTAACATGCATTCAACCGTATGCATACAGTATACATTATATTTACAAAAAATGATACCAGATATAAATAAATGAATGAATAAATCGGTTTAAATCCTTAAAGTGTAAGTTATTAAATTATTAATACACTGCAGATTTGCATTTCCTAAGTGCTTTTGATGAAGTTATATGTAAGCACATTTATCATGTATGCACAAATAGCTTATTATTTGCACATTTTTAAAAGAGAATATTTATTTTTATAAACCGCAAATTTTTTATTTCTAGCATTTTTGTAAACACAGCAGCAGCGTTCGAGTCACAAAACATAAAATTGCTGGTTGGTCACACTTGTCTAAGACCGCTGAGGTTCTGCACTGAAATTTGAGTTATTTCTGAGAGGCAATACTTGCTTAATAAACAACCATACGTTCTAAAACTGAACTTTACAAAAAAATCATTTGCACACAGGCACAGCTGGCTGTTTCAATCACATGCATTCAGAGTTTATGTTTTTGATTCGTTTTTGTGTGCGAGATGCACAAGTATTCGGGCCCCAACGTGAATAGAAAGGGAATCCATCAAGAACAGGCAATAATAATTCCCGCCTTAGTAAACGCCACATGAACAGGCCGTTTACAATACTCTGTCTTCATACTAAATCAACAGTTTTTACAAAAAACCAAACATCTAATCAGATTTTGTAATGTCGTTTTATAAGCATTCTGGTGCAACTGCTCTACAGCGGTACACCACAAATTGTTACATGCTGCAACATCCTGTCGCAAAGTAATATTGTAACCCCATCTCGACAAACAAGACTGATAAAGGCCAAGTTCCTGTGTGTATGTTTACGACTGTGGTATCTCCTCATAATCACCCATCAGACAAGAATTACTAGTGAGTGATGGGCCACACTTATGAGGAACATCTGTTGGAGGTAAAGCTCTGGCAAAGCGTTTCATCAGATCTGCAGTAAGATGAACAACAAGAAGTGCACTTC
This sequence comes from Puntigrus tetrazona, assembly GCF_018831695.1. Classification (NCBI taxonomy): domain Eukaryota; kingdom Metazoa; phylum Chordata; class Actinopteri; order Cypriniformes; family Cyprinidae; genus Puntigrus; species Puntigrus tetrazona. The sequence goes on along the minus strand of NC_056717.1, from coordinate 10,070,940 downwards.
TAATTAACTAACTCGATGGCGAATCATCAATAACGTACGGCCCCCGCTGCGAATGCCAGTCGGGTGGCACAACATCACACCCACTGATGATCGGTCTGTGATCAGGCTTCAGTCTCAACACGGTCCCGAGGCGGCACGTACCGTCCAGCTACGCGCTCGATCAGGCGCCTGTCAAATTAAGCTTTCTGATCATCGAGATCCATCACAGAGCCTCGTTTCGGACTCTCTGGCACAATCGACAGAGATTTTGGTCATAAATAAAATATGCGGTGAGACTCGGAGGCTGAAAGAGAGAGCGATCCTCTTACGAATTTGCGTGGAAGAGGAGTATGAAGGTTGTCAAACCTGATCCACGTTGGCAAGGCCAGTGTTTGCCTGTGGTTTATACCCAAAGAGAGAGAGAGCCTTATCTGCTGGCATCACATCAGATAGATTTCGAGTTAGTGGTGCCAACCTGGCAGCATCTCAAGGTTCAGAGAGAAAAGAGTTACCCGATCTGTCACCAAGAGCACCTCTCCCTTTAACTACAGGGCTTGGTGGGGAGCTGCCACAAGGGCGGCTAAATGACAAACACGACTGAAAGAGGTGCCACTTCTCGCTGTAGTAACTTCACACCGAGCACAGAGGGGACCAGCTCACCTGCTAAATGTCATTCATTTAGAGCATATCAGCGGATTCTGTCAAAGTGGGTGAGGATATATCTAGATTCGTGCGAAGAAAATGTGCGTCTCTCATGAGGGCCGTGTAAGATAGACAGTGCGATAAAACGTATTCTTTGAAAACATCAGACAAGCAAACAAAGGCAGAGTTATGTAACAGACCGCACAAGTAGGCGTACCAGACGAGCATGAGGGCTGCGATGGTAATACACTTCTTTGTATTCGTCCATCCAGACTTCTGCCGCCCGCACGCTGTTGGCCAAGGCCTTGTTTCTTGAGTATGGCGCTTTCTTCGGGAAGACGTGACCCACGTGAGAACAAGGATGGATTTCCAGACTCCCTCCACACTGCCAGATCTGAGAAACACCAAGTCCGGAAACAGATTAGCCATTCATATTAATACTTAATATAATTCCACCGGTGCATATTTTGTACTACAGACCCATTTATACTCTGTGATATTATAATTAAATTAAATAATTACATAAAATGTTTGGTTTTGCCATTAAACTAAAGCTAAAGCTAATTATTCTTAAAATATAATCCGGTAAATATTTACTTTGTCTTAATATTTCTGTGAAGCTTTTGCCCAATTATTATAGATAGCTATGTCATGCTGAAGATAAACATTTTTCATTTTTAATTTAACTGGAAATTTATTTGGATAGCACTTACATAAAAGAGTAAATATTGCTTCAAAGCCACTTTAAAAGCAAAACTGAGCCAAAATATTCTCAGGAAGCAAGCTAAAGGTCATTACTGACCTCTGTAGATTTGACCTGTGCAGATTTGGTTTAGATTTTTTTACTGTTTAAAACTATGAAACGTCACGATTAATTCAGTCAGAACGAGAACATTTTAGTTCCCCTGAAAATCTACATCTATTCAAAACCTATATACATTTCTTTCTTATGTTAAAAACAAGACATTTTGAAGAATTCTGAAGAACCAAAGAGTTATTGGTCCCCATTGACTTCCAAAGCAGGGAAAGAAATACTATAGACTTCAATAGAGACCATCAACTGTTTGATTACCAGCATTCTTCAAAATGTCTTATTTTATCTCCAACATAAAGAAACTTATACAGGTTTAGAACAACGCGAGGGTGACAAAATGATGACAATTTCAACTTTTGGCTGAACTATTCTTTTACTTTGCAAAATTTCACGGCTGTAAAATTAATTTCCTTCCTATAGACAGACGCAGAGCTACGAATCGGGCCGATCTGTCATATTGAATTGACAGAGCAGCTGTCTGGTCCTTGTGACGTTCCTTGCTGAAATCTGGTTAAAAACACAGCTCTAGACACTAAAAACACAAGCGAACCATTTCTGTCTTTCTGACAGTGCTGGAAACCTTCAGGGGATGAGCTGAGTAATCAGAGGAATAATGAGTAAGTAAATGCTGCATAAACACTGAAGGTCGCTTTAGTCATCATGCTAGCTGGCAGACACTTATAAAGCCGCCGACTGACCTCTTAACCTTGTATGACTCATCACACTGTTTTCAAACTAGGATTTTGACCATCTGTCCAAAGGCTTTCTCCCCTCAGGAAAGCTAAACTTGGGAGAGAAACTAGAGGAACATTTTTACAGAAAAGTTCAACAAAATGCACTTACTCTGAAAGAGAACTCCAGGTTCTCTCCACCCCACACCTCCATCCCCGTGTCATATGTGCCCAGATAATGGAAGTACTTCTTATTGACTGCGAACAAACCCCCAGCCATTGTAGGAGACCTGGATCAAAACAACAGACAGGAATATTTATGTGTTTCCAACTTTTGGTAAAAACAAACTTTGTTCTGGCCTTACCACATATTTGCATTGCTATGACCATTCCCTATAGATCTTCTTGCATGCGATTGGTCAATGATGTGCAATGCTCGCACAGTAGGGCTGGGAACATTTGACCGATTCTCAATTTTTTTAAAACTTTGAATTTAACTAGAAATAACTCAACTCTTTCTTCATTAATCCTCTAGTTAAAGAAAATTCTATGTGCCACACATGGTCATACTGCCATCCTACATAAATGCATGGTTCACTGTTGTTTTATTACGCTTATTTGCAAGAACGTTTTTCATTTGGAGGAAAAACATTAAAATATCATCTAAATGGTCCGGCTTCCTGAAACAGGGCTATAAAATGGTTTGCTCTGCTGAGTGCTTTTTAGTTCTTTTAGATGATAAAAAAAATCGCCTGACATGTCAACCAAATCAATGGAACGAGACCAAAATGTTCATTTCCCTTTGTATTACAAATTGTTTTCCAATCGGTGCATCCGTGCAGCACAGACCTGATGACATCGGTGGCAGAACTTCTGCGTTTCTGCTCATGTTCTGGGACCGTGTGCCACGTGAACACCAATCGCCAATCGAACCCTCCGATCTGAGGTTCTCCAGGGTTGCCCAGGTACTGGAAGGTGTTCCAGTCGATAACATCGATCACCGGACACACCACAGCCGAAGGCTCGTCCTTTATTCTACAGGATTTAGAGATTTTTTAAAGGGGGAGATAAGCATTAATTCCTTACAAAAGGAAAACAAACGCCATTCCAGCTTCTGTGGCTATTTTCATGGCAAGAAACATTCTGACCGAATTATATCATGTTTTTATAATTTACTTTTTCTTTTTAAATTCCAAAACTCTGTTGCAAAAGACTTAAAAGCGTAATACAATTTCCAAACACCGGTGTAGCATATAGCTTAGGTGTGAACTGAAAAAGGATGCACATTTTGTAATCCCAAGAAAAATGCAAATTTATATACAAATTTATGAAAATGGTGCACGTTTTAGGTCGCTAGATCGGTCTCACCTCTGGAGCAAAGGCTCCAGCCAGCCTTCGTGACTCTCACAGTGGCAATCGAGGAAGGTCAGCACTTCACCTGTGGCGATGGAGGCCCCCAGGAGCCGCGCTCGCACCAAACCCTCTCTCTTCCTTGCACGGATCAGACGCACCTTTCTGAGACTGGCGATGTAGTTCTCTAGAGGCTCCTTTAAATGATCTGTGGGTCAGATTCATGAGAAGTGCTCAGTGACAGCTACAGCTACAAGAATTTAGGACGGAAGTAAAGCATGCTAATTGGCTTTTGCGCTAAGGAACAACTTGCCGTTTCACCACAGGGTGGAGCTGAGAATATGTTATTGCTGTGGTATTTCACTGATAAGAATCTCTTTTCAAACCTTGATTAACAGTTAAATTGATTATTTTTGTGATCAGGGATGTGCGTTTACACAGGAAAAATAAATCTAATACAGGATTCCTGCTTTTATATACTTTAAAATACAAATTAATTCTATAACAAAGTGCTGAATTTTCATCAGCCATTTCTGCAGTCTTTTGGGTCACATGATTAATCAGAAATCATTCTTTCCGATGTGCTCATTTATTATGGTTGTTAAAATCACTGTACTGCTTAATATTGTTTGAAACTTGCGATTTTTTTGATGAATAAAAAGTTAAAAAAAAACTGCATTTATTCAAAAAATAAATCTTTTTTAACAGCATAAGTCTTTACTATCACTTTTGATCCATTTAAGACGCCCTAGCTGAATAAAAGTAATAATTAATTTAAAACAAAAGGATAAAAAGAAAGAAAAATTTACTGACCCCAAACTCTGAATAGCATATACTGTAACTCAAAATTTATATTTTAAATGAACACTAATTCTTTTTACTGTTTTTATTTAGCAAAGAATCCTTAAATAAGTATGACAGGTCCCAAAACACTATGCTTATCTAAAAAAATGTGTAAAAACTATTTTTTAAACGGATGTACTGTATGTACCAGTGTATATATAATCATTTAATGTTTAAAGAAAAACCCCATCTATTTACATTCGTCTGTCATTGTTTGGTTAGAAATTAGCAAACATTTGACTAAGCAAACAACAGTACTTTTACATTTTTCTGAAGAAAATGAGTTTTGCAGGTTTATACAAGCAAAACTTTATGGTAGCGATGTCGCCCGTGAATATGGTATCTATATTTATTTGCTCAAGTGCTTGTTTCATGTGGTTCCTAGGTGTCTCAAATCAAAAAGCACCGAGCTTAACCTAATGTTAATTACGTTTCAATGCATATGATCTTTCCTCCTTGCTTTATTTTGTCTTTCTCCACAGTTATCTGTATCATATAATTACAGATCGGCCATATCTTTAGTATGTCAATGCACGAGCATGAGTAGTTTTGATACCTCGGTCACTGTAGTCGTCCACCAGTATGATTTCGGTCAGCAGCAGGTCAGGCGAGGTCTCCAGGACACTGTGCACTGTCCTCAGTAGTGTGGACCAGGCCTCATTGTAAAAGGCTATCACTACCGATGTCGACGGCAGGCTCAGGTAGTCATATTTCAGGTTTCTACATCTGAATAGACAGATCTCGTTAGATAACGCCTTGCTGGCTGTATTGTCACACTGCATTCTTGTCTACAGTGGCACTGCACTAATCGAAACGCGCTCAGTGTTTATGCAAGATCACCTGATCTTAATAAGTATAAATGAAATAAACCTCATGGGCTGTGATGGTCGTTATATAAAGAACAATAAAGGCAACACATTAGAACAATTTAAGAAAATAGCAAACAGTAAACAATAAAATAGTCAAGTCAAGTCGTTATTTTTTTAACCAATCAGAATTAAACACAAAGGCAAATATTTCTCTAGGTAACTATAACAATGCACACCCTTTGGATAAGGGATGGGCCATCTGTATTTTAGTTGCAATGTGTTCACAAAGAACAATTTCAGTTTCGAATATAACCAGTTAAACGAACACAAAAGGTTTTGTTTAATTCATTGTAATTTATTATTATTATTATTATTTATTATTATTATTATTATTATTATTGTGTACAACCGTGTTCACCTCTGTGACAGAACCAAACTCTACGTTTTTTCTCACCACTATGTTACTTTTTCAGACGATCCCTGGGGCACTATAGGGACTGTTTACAAAGCCTTCCCAACTTCTGCGCTCTTAAAACGGGTTAAAACTGACTAAATGTCACCCCTATCTTCCGTCGCACGACCATACATCCGTATCACCGTTGCACCGCACGGCTGACGATCCGTTAAAGCGCCAAACAAACTTCGCACGTCTCTCCCGGGCACTTACAGTGGATTCCATCTTTCAGGCAGCCTGCGATGCAATGATATCCTATCACTCACATAAGTGTTTATCTGGTGTTTTTTCACGCTCTCCTCCTCCTCTCGCTTCTCTTCCTCGGTCAGGTCCAGTTTAACGGCTCTACCCATCTCCCCCAACGCATTCACGTCTAGAGGAGGCTTGTCGTAAACGGGCTTCTTGAGAAACTCCTCGTCCACGTTTCCGCGCTCCTCCGCGGGGGCTTCCCTTCGGCTCGCCGGCCCGACGTCGCCGCGCGCGTTCCTATGAAACACTAAATATCCCACCACAAACGCCCCGAGGACGTACAGCACGAACTTGGGCCGACCCCGTCTGCCACACACTGCCATAGCGCGTCCCTCTCGGCTTCCTCGATCTGTTTGTCATCCAAAGTTCAAACTCGCGGAAAGTTGGCGAAAAGTTGAGAGGGTCGCGTCCTCGCGGCGCCGGATTTCATTTTAAAGGTCGACCGCGGCGGAGGGGAAGCAAACGGAAAGTTGCTCGTTTAATCTGTGGCAGAAACCAACTGTTGAGGCGCGAGCGGAGCCGGTGGCAGGCGGGGGAGGAGTCGGAGCACATCCGTTAAACGCGGACGCGTTCCGTGCGCTCGACGTTAAACGCGAGGCGCTTTTGCCGATCGGATGCGATAGTCGGCTGCAATCGGGGAGGAGTTGAAAAGAGGCGTAAAGCGAACTCTTTCTGCTTCCGTGTGTCTACACGAACCATATCGTCCGGAAGATACGCGATCCGGAAAGTGTATATATTTGCAGACAGCTTACGCAAAACAGGAAAGCAGCGTTTAGGCGGTTAGCTCGCTTTTTAATTCAAATCGGATTTACTGCATTTAACTCGATATGAGTTCTGATTGTGGAAGAAAAACAAAAAAACACGTGGTGGCCAAAATGATAACGACGCTAGTGCTTTCGCGAGCTAATTCTATCATTAAATTAAATGTATCGTAGCATAAAATCATTAATTGTATGAATCCAGTGAGATTTTTTTCAAGATTTTTTAGTTTGCACGTGGAGTCTGACAACAGCCAGTGACCCACACAGAACAAATCGAGACGGACACAATACAGAAAAACTAATATACTTAAAGAAACCTACCTGCAAAGTTACTGTACTTAATACTAAAATACTTTAAAATGAGGATACTGGTAAAATAATGCCATTAATAGATTTTCTTTGTCAATTAACTAAATAAAATCGGCGTGCATTTAAAACTGATTTTGCCCTGCAAGGTCTTCCAGGTGGGCTTCTTGAAGCATCTTTGAGACGTTGTCCTTCTGGATTCAATGAGCCTCAGTTTGTTTTGTTTCTTCATGTCACTACATACAGACTGGATGACGGTCGGATCAGATCTCTGTGTAGGGCACTGGCTGCTATTAGACACCTTGTGCAAACGCAAATCTCACTGGATCGTTGCGATTAATGGCAACATGCATGTTTGGAAATTGATAGGCCACAGAAAGACAGAAATAAGTGACTTAAAAGCATTTTGAGCTGGTGGAAAACGGAAGACACTGTTTTTCTTTGGTCAGTGCCGTTTGTGTCGTAAAATGTTTTATCCCTGGAATAGAACGATTCAGTGAATGTGCATAAATATTCTTTTTGTTGAATACGCTGGGCCCCGCATGTCCTGGTTTTGAGCCACGGCCATAGAGCGGCACGTCCTGCGGGTCTGAGCACCGAGCAGGGCTGTAGATTGATGTAGAGAAGGATTTGCGTGATCAGATTAGCAGGCTTGTTTGTCAGATAAGGCCAGCAGAACTGGAAGAGGCATAAAGAAAGAAATCCAGGTCAAATCACAGAGAGTCTTAGGGGTCACACACTGTGACAGAGCGCTAATCCAAATCCATTTAGTGCATGTCCGTTTTATAAACACTGTTATGCCAAGATAAACGAGCCTGTGAAAGTTTGTACACGCCGTTATATGTGAAAATCAGCGCTAATGGGTGAAATCTGTAAAAATGCGAATTGTACAGTTTAAATAAAACAACCACAACCGGCCTAATTTCATGATAAAACACCTTTGACAAAAAGCATCACACTTTTTTTTGGCTATTTGAAATGTATTAATAGATAGATACAGTTCTGCAAAGCTAATATTTGTTGTGTACACAACTTCAGTTGTGTAGATGCATCATATAACACGGTCATACTGTATATTTGTTATCTCACATCACGTTTCTCACAGAGTCTGCCATATTAAACTATTTAGTTTCTTTAAAGTGGATTTAAGTGTTTGTATTAAACTATTGAATGTTTTATTGAAATAAAATCGAACCCATATAATCACTTGGATGCGGCTCGTGTTCAATTTTTTCAATTGTTTTTGTGAAATGAAGCATGCATTTTGTGCATTACATTTTGCAAACATTTTGTGTCTCTGAAACATAACTTGGGCCTGGAAGAGTTTATGTCATGCTACAATTATACATTTTCTATAGTGACCTGATGGATACTATCTAAAGAAATACTACTAAATTACACAAAAAAATACTATAGCAGTGATATTTTGAAAGAGCTTATATGGGATCTCTATGTTAAATTAAAAGTGGAGTGCTGTATTAAGATACATCAGTCATATTTGGACACATTCTGCTGAAAAAACAGGTTTTGAATAAAATTTAGTTTAGTTTTCAGCATTCTTGTGGGTTATTTAAAATTTAAATTATAGGAAAATACAATTATGCCAAAGTTTCTGTTTTGAAAAGCTGATTTAGAAAGTTGTTTTAATTGGACTACTCCCTTTAAGTTCATAAAAAAAAAAAAGGATTAAAAAAAATATATGAACTAAGAAAAATCTATTAAAAATCTGATTCCAATAAAGCTTTATTTCAAACAATATAAAAATAATTGCATTTTTTTAAAAAACTTTATGAATTAAAACACAATACTATAATTTAATCAGTAGTTTCTTTTTTAACATCAATACTTAAATCTACATCCGCAAAACTATAGTAAATTTTTTCCTCATCCATTCGCTTCTTACCAGCAATATTTCATAATAAATATGTAAGATGATCCATGCAGAAAGCAAAATGTATGTTTATCCAAATTAATGTGTTTAATTATTGATTAGGCCGTCAGAGATGCGAGATGGTAACTTGAGTGCCACGGTTTTTTGATTGTAAAAGATCCAAAGAGTGTTGTAATAATCTATGGTACACTGAGCACGGTGTTGCACAGTCATTTACCAAATACAGTAAGAACACACAACCGCACAAAACGGCTTCTCTATGTTTAATCAGACATCTGTCTAATATATAGGACGATACGTCGCATTTTTATGAGATTAATGATGAGGGTCGTGTCCCTTTTATAGCAAACTGCCACCTACAGTAAATAAACCGAGCAGGAAATCAAGTTGTTTGGACTATCACTGCATGACCTCAAGGGAAATGGGACGAGTCCTTCATGTCTAATTGCCATCTTACTCATTGCTGTGATATTAGCAGAGGAACAACAGAAACAAACATAATTGGTATCTGTTTAAGGGGATTTATCACGCACCTATTGCCCACAATCCAATCATAAATCATAGGAGAAAACGCAGCCTTATTCACGGATGCAGCATGACAATGCTCGGCGACCTCCAGCTTTATTTATGCAGTTGCGTGGCACACCCGGAAAGTGTGCCCTTAAACATTTGAGCCCGACTCGGCAGAACCTCGTGCGATTCCTCGTGATCTAGTTTATATAAGAGGCTCAGGTCACAAACTGTGCAGGGAACACTTTATTTTAAGGAGATGAGGAACGTTACCCGATCAGATCTCAACTGAATGCATTTAACACGGAAATGAAACCGTTTAAAACATCATACTTTACCACCACTAGATGGCACAGCATCGGAGAGGTCACACGGTCGAGGTAAACAAACCAGCAAAACAATGTAACATTTAGAGTTTTAATTTAATTCGTTGACAAAAATACTTTGTACTTTTTCCATGTTCCAAAAATACTTCATTACAGTCGATCAGCAAAACACACGATCACCACAAACTGTGCTTTATCAGTAGTAATTCAAATTTCATGTTCACTTTCCCACAATCCCTTTAATTCCCACGAAACCATTTAATTACAAAGAATGAGACCTAGAACAATTATGTTGCCATTTTGAATTCATTTTAGTGCAAAAATAAGGTGTTATTCATGTTCGGTTATTTACGATATAGTATTTTCAATGTTTAGCAAACGCATCGATATTCAGCTGGAAGACCCGTGATAAAAGCACTTAGTTGATTTTCTGATTTTTACTTTGGCCAACAACATGATAAAGTACAGTAATACTCTGATTTGTGAAGGAAAATGCCCATTTTTGAAAAAAAAAAAAAAAAAAAAAAAAAAAAAAAAAAAAAAAAAAAAAAAAAAGAATTAGGCTGAAGAGGCACTTTATGGTGAGTTCAGAAACGATTCGCTTGTAAAGTGGATCATTCCCAAATGTGAGAAAGACCACTAAAACGGTTCAGGATTTGAAAAATTTGGTCCACAATTGCTGTACATTTTATACCAATTCTGAAGTATCTCCTTCGAATTGAAAAGGTACACACGTCATTACCAAAAGCTACTTGAACACTGCTGTTAGTGCGAGACCTAAATTGCTGGTACAGTTCCATCGACACCAGTGTGCCAAAACGGTCCGTGCAGCTTGCACGAAATCAGGTGAAAAGACCCTAAATACCCTAGTAATACAAAAAAACAGCCTCAAAATGACAAAAGAAGAAAGACAGCTGACAATCAAGGCAAACCCACTCACAACATCCTCAAATCAATCACTTCTGGTACAATTAAATAAAATCGCTGTGCAGTAGATCTACAGATTAGTTACTGCTGAGTCTAAAAATGATTCACTAAAAGCGTATAGTGCACCAATGTAAACACAAGAATGCTGCTCCAACATGTTGGATTGTTGAATTTGCTACAGTTTGTTATTAATATGCACTTCGGACTTGTAATAGCACACTGAACGTCTCTAACAAGGAAACGCAAGAATTGGCACCACATGTCCACTTTGGTTTGCAAAGGCACTATATGGAGGGATGGGTCCCATTTTTTTTGCCTGTTCTTCGCTCCTTTTTTTAATGCCAAGTCGGACGTGGCGTTCTGTTTGATAATTGCACTTACATCCAAGTTAACATGGGGTTTAAAGTCACTCGAAGCTCCAGCGCTGGTGTTTGTCTCCAGGAGAGCAACTTCTCATCACGATATCTGCACGGCCGTCTTCGGTGCGGTACGAGGTGAGGCACATGTTTGAATGAGGGTGATATATGCTGCCATCCTGAAAAGACACAATGGAAAATCAAAGGAGTTTTTGGCATGGAAATGCAAAGCCGGAGCAGATCTGATATAACCCGGACAATAACGGTGTTTGTTTCTCATCTCGTCGTGTTTGCTGATGGCACGTCAGTGATAATGTGAGCTGTGGGCGAGCAGACTCACGTCTCTGAACTCCCAGATGATGCCGGGGGGTCTGGGAGCACCGTCTCGCGGGCAGTGCTTCATCCCTATGTGTGTCATTCCATCCTGAACCTCGGCACACAGCTCAGTCACCGAGTTAAACCGAATCTCCTTTTGAGATGTGTACTCGAAGTACTGAGAGACAGAGAGAAAGAAAAAGAACATTTCGTTTGAAAAGTAATTTGGTTCTCACGTATTGTTGATGGTGAACAGCCATATTGCAGTTAATCAAATCATAATTTTTCAACTATTTGTTTACTTCCCCACTCAAAAATGTTCACTGGCACATCAAAATTGTGTGTGTGGATAAAAATGTATATATATATATATATATATATATATATACAGACGTGGACAAATTTGTTGGTACCCTTTGGTCAATGAAAGAAAAAGTCACAATGGTCACAGAAATAACTGTTATCTGACAAAAGTAATAATAAATAAAAATTCTATAAATGTTAACCAATGAAAGTCAGACATTGTTTTTCAACCATGCTTCAACAGAATTATTTAAAAAAATAAACTCACGAAACAGGCATGGACAAAAATGATGGTACCCCTAGAAAACACTGAAAATAATGTGACCAAAGGGACATGTTAATTCAAGGTGTGTCCACTAATTAGCATCACAGGTGTCTACAACCTTGTAATCAGCCATTGGGCCTATATATATGGCTCCAGGTAATCACTGTGTTGTTTGGTGATATGGTGTGTACCACACTCGACATGGACCAGAGGAAGCAAAGGAAAGAGTTGTCTCAAGAGATCAGAAAGAAAATTATAGACAAGCATGTTAAAGGTAAAGGCTATAAGACCATCTCCAAGCAACTAGATGTTCCTGTGACTACAGTTGCACATATTATTCAGAAGTTTAAGATCCATGGGACTGTAGCCAACCTCCTGGACGTGGCCGCAGGAGGAAAATTGATGACAAATCTAAGAGACGGATAATCCGAATGGTAACAAAAAGAGCCTAGAAAGACTTCTAAAGAGATTCAAGGTGAACTTCATGCTCAAGGAACATCAGTGTCAGATCGCACCATCCGTCGTTGTTTGAGCCAAAGTGGACTACATGGGAGACGACCAAGGAGGACACCATTGTTGAAAACGAATCATAAAAAGCAAGACTGGAATATGCCAAACTACATGTTGACAAGCCACAAAGCTTCTGGGAGAATGTCCTGTGGACAGATGAGACAAAAATCGAAGTTTTTGCCAAGGCACATCAGCTGTATGTTCACAGACGAAAAAATGAAGCATATCAAGAAAAGAACACTGTCCCTACTGTGAAACATGGAGGAGGCTCTGTTATGTTCTGGGGCTGCTTTGCTGCGTCTGGCACAGGGTGTCTTGAATCTGTGCAGGGTACAATGAAATCTCAAGACTATCAAGGAATTCTAGAGAGAAATGTACTAGCCAGTGTCAGAAAGCTTGGTCTCAGTCGCAGGTCATGGGTCTTGCAACAGGACAATGACCCAAAACACACCGCTAAAAACACCCAAGAATGGCTAAGAGGAAAAAATTGGACTATTGTAAAGTGGCCTTCTATGAGCCCTGACCTCAATCCTATTGAGCATCTTTGGAAGGAGCTGAAACATGCAGTCTGGAAAAGGCACCCTTCAAACCGGACACAACTGGAGCAGTTTGCTCATGAGGAGTGGGCCAAAATACCTGCTGAGAGGTGCAGAAGTCTCATTGACAGTTACAGGAAGCGTTTGATTGCAGTGATTGCCTCAAAGGTTGCGCAACAAATATTAAGTTAGGGGTACCATCATTTTTGTCCAGGTCTGTTTCATGAGTTTATTTTTTTAATAATTCTGTTGAAGCATGGTTGAAAAACAATGTCTGACTTTCATTGGTTAACATTTATAGAATTTTATTTATTATTACTTTTGTCAGATTAAAGTTATTTCTGTGACCATTGTGAGTTTTTCTTTCATTGACCAAAGGGTACCAACAATTTTGTCCACGTCTGTATATATATATATATATAAATTATTCATAAAAAACACTTTCTGGATCAAATGATATGTCAGATTGGAGCACTTTGGATCATTTTGGGACATGGTTTAACTGACTCAACAGCTTTTTGAAACTATACTAACATACCAACCATAACATTAACATTAGGTTAGGCTATAATTAACCTTACCCCAGAGAAAAAAAAAAAAAAAAAAGTTTTCAAAAGTATCCACACCCCTCTTTTATTCCCCCAAAAAAAAAAATTCGCACTCTGCATATAACTCATTAAATACAGGCCTCTAGAAAAACAGCCTCTGTGGAAAATGTCACTTAAGCAACAGATAAAGATGTTTGCATGGATTTTGCTAACAATCAAAGTTGGGTTAATAATTCATAAGCAAATTTCTCCAGGCGGAAGATCAGAAGTAGATCCTTCGAGGTTCGAAGCTCAGCTGGAATAAAAACGAGGATGGAGGAAAAAAAAAAAGTGTAGCTATTTAGAGAAATGACTCCTCTCCAGCAAGTTTCAGATGGACAGATGTGACCTCAGTGAAGAGAAGGCTCCTATGCGAAGGTTCATACTGCAGTCACCGTCACTGGCCACATGTATATTTCATACAGACGTCTCTCTTTGAGCAGAAGTGGCTAAGGTTTCCTTTTCAGCCTTGGTTGTGGAAACATTGATTTTCACTCACACATGGTGCTACTTCAGAAGCCCTTAATGCACAGCGGTGACATAAGCCACCGGACACATGTGCAGGCTTCCCTTTCCATTAAATATACATCCTCTGCAACTCATTCATTTCTCCAACCGTGACACTAGATAAATAACAAACCTCAGAAGGGCAGCACATCGCGGGATGGATTATATTTCAGCACAAATAAAGCTCGCTTTGTTTCACTGCAAACGCAAAACAAACGGGGTCTGAAGGATCTCCTGCGTCTGCTGTCGTAGGGGTTACATAACTGGAAGTGAAATGCACCTCATGCTCATTTTTAAAGTTACTCGATAGCTCTGGCATTAATAGAAAGCCCCCTTTAATCCATTTTAGGGACGTCAGGCTGAGGGGTAACAGCAGCTTCCAAAGTGTGAAGTGAAGTCCCTGTGGGAGGCTTTTCTCAAATCGCATTCACTTTCTCATATTCAAATTTGCCATATTAATGATACGCGTGAGAACCAATTAACTTCAATTAAATTCTGCTCCACTACATTCAGCTCATACGGATTGCACTTACATAAGCATGTACCACAATGTCCTATTGGATCGAATTTTCACTCTATTAATCAAATAAAGCTATGCCTATCATAAGACTACAAATATATCATGAGTCATGAGAAACATGCTGCTGTTACAGTATATGCTAGTAAGCAACTAGATAATAGTTACTAATAGTTAATAATATATTAAAATGTTATCATGTAAACAATTGGAAACATTGTTAAGTGTTCATTACTCAGTACAAAGTGCTCAGAACATTCTGATCAAATTATGGCTAGAATTGCAAAAAATGGTAATAATTATTTTAAAGGAGTCCTTGTTACAAGTTACATGTACTCACTATTTATAATAACAATAAATTATGCTTAATTACATGCAAGTAGCCTATTAGTAAGATCCTAAACGTAACCATATAGTATGTAGTTAATTAATATTACTCAGTACATTAAATCTATAATAAAGTGTAACCCAAAAAGGTTCGCAAAAGGAGAGAAACTGAAAACCACTGAGGTAAGAGAACTTAATATTGATGATAGCTACCTGGTTACCACCTTGACCATGGCAGCCAAACAGGGACAGGTGAGCTCCTGTGGGGTTGTGGTCCGGGGCGTTATAGTCCAGACATTCAGAGTGGACTCCGGCACTACGTACCTACAACAGACACCAGAACATATAAAACCAGTAGCGCCAATGATAATAAAAGCACTGCGGAGGCAATTAGGTTCGATTTGATTACATTGGTCACTTACCGCTCCATGCCAGCCAGCCCTGTCCTCTGGGACATGCAGGCCAGGATAGACGTTCTGCAGGTACCATTCAAAACTTTTACACTGAAGCCGATTTCGCAGCACAATCCTTTCAGATATATCCCCATACGATTCCTACAGGAGCAAAGAAAAATCAGGCCTCGAGGCAAAGCTGACAGAATATTTAAAGGGGAACATATGTAGCACGTCTGTGAATGCTATCAAAGCACGGCACGATTAACTTTATTGAGCTTTGTTACACTTTAGTTGTTAGGCTGCATTTCTATCAAACAGAACGCCACGTAGGTACTTCCTGTTAGCTGTCCTGTAATGTTGACACAACAACTGCCATGAAACACTTCCAACTAGTCAAGTGTCAACTCCATCAGGTAAACACAATAATATTAATTTAGGCTTTTATAGGGCATGTTTGTATTCAGACTATATGTACACTGCAGTCAAACACAGAGGACCAGTATTCTTACTCGGGTGTCACGGCTATAGAGAGTGATTTATTATTTGATCACAGCTCTGCGTCATTAATAATGTAAATTGTCTACAAAGTAATATGGAGTTACATGCCAGATTCATGTCAGCCAGGGTGATATAATATATGTCTGGCCTAGTTTTATTATCTTTGTCAGCTAATAAGCTTTTCAAAGACAGCCAAAGGAAGGACAAACACTGTAAACCGATAGAACAGGAAGCGCTCAAGCAAAACCTGAACTTCATTTATCTCTTTCACAGTTTTTCCCCTTTAGGAGTACGCAAGCAATTTTAAGAACAGCAACCGAAGCAGTTAAATGAGGAAATAACACAACGGCTGTACACCTTAGATTACGCAACGGCACAGAATATGAAAGAGGTGCCGCCCAATCAGGCGCCGTGGAGGATGGAGGCGTACCTTGCGTGCTGGAGGGTTTCGGTTGTAGAAGTGCTGCTTGTAAGAGTCCATCCAAACCTCCGCAGCACGGACGGTGTTCTGAAGGAAGTTGGATCGGGCGTAGGGCGCTTTCTTGGGGAACACGTGGCCCACGTGGGAGCATGGGTGAATTTCTAAAGACCCACCGCACTGCCACACCTGCAAGAAATTAAATATTTTTTTAAATGTATAAAAAGGAACAAGATTTAGCCAATAAAACTATTTTCAAATAGCCAATCAAAAGTTCAAAGACAATATAGGTACTTTTCTCTCAATAAATTCATAAATTTCTGCTAATTAATAGTAAGTAAGGTAGTTTTTATTAGGTAGGATTAGGAATGCAGAATAAGATAATGCAGAATAAGGCAATAATATGTGCTTAATTAGTACTAATAAATTGGTAATATGCTAGTAATATGCATGCTAATAAGCAACTAATACGTGTAACCGTAAAATAAAGTGTTACTGGTGTTTTAATTAAGGAAGTACTGAACAAATATTCTTATTAAAAAGTAATAAATAGCAATAGAAAATGATTTTGTATTACATGTATTGCATATAGTTTTATTCATATAATAATTTATTCTAAAAAGTTGATCATTTCTACTGTATATGACTAGTGTCACAAAAATAATAATAATAATGTAATGTATAATGTATATTAAAATACATTTATGAATAAAAACAAGTAATTTTCAAACATGCAAACAAAAGACAATTTTTTGGAAAAAAAAAAATCAACCTATGACTGATTTATATTTCTGAATATTAAAATAGACAAAAAAAAGTATTTTAACATTGAAAAAAAAAAAAAGTCATTTAAAAATAAAAGCTAACCCCACAGCATTTTTCTAGAACATAATTTATTTATTGAGATTTAACTCAAAAATATCCTGCGTAACTTTTTTTGCTCAAAAAACCCAACATTTTTAGTTCACAAATGTAAATTGTCTGATTTGCACCTACTGTCAAAAATAAAACACGACTTACAACAATGCTTTACATCTATTGAGACGCCAACAAAATTCCTTTTTTATCTATTTTCCAGCTTTATTTCCCAGATGCGCCTGTACACCAATTCACAGCACATCAATTATACATGAGCGTCATACGGCTCTGGAAGACACAGCATTGTATTCCGTTTCCATGTGCATAAAAGATTACTCCATGGTATACACTATCAACCTTCGTTTCTAGGTATAGGCTAAAAAAAAAAAGAAGAAATCCAATATGAGAGATGCGTCTAATTATAAATAGCAGCTCTCAGTCTCTCAGGCAACCGAGCCTATGCAAATGAGCAGTACAAAAAGTAATAGAATACAGTATACAGGGAGCCTTACCCGGAAAGACAGCTCCAGATTCTCTCCTCCCCAGACCTCCATGCCCATGTCGTAAGTGCCCAGATACTCAAAGTAGGCCTTGCTGACGGCAAATAGGCCTCCTGCCATAGTGGGAGACCTGTGAAATGAAAAGCAGCAGAGCATTGGCAATTCATCAGAGATATTCCCTAGCACCAATTTTCTAGCAGGTAAGTGCTTCTTAGTTTTCGGTGAGCGCCTCTGGGTCTGCCTTCGGACGAGCCTTGAGAGAAATCTAGTGCAGTATTTGAAAGAACCCCTGGGTCGGAGCATTAAAATATAGTCTCTTCAATGCACTCCAAGTGAATTTAATCAACACGATATCACTGCAATCCTATTTTAGTCCATTTCCTTCTTGAAATAACTTCCTGAAAGTTTTTACTGGAAGAATGGCAGACTCAAATTTATTTAAGGGATAGTTAAATCATTCCAAACCCTTAGAATACAACTCAGGATTGCTCCAAAATTGATAACTGTTTTATGATTACGTTATGGATGGCATAACAAAAAAAAAGCTTTTTTGTATAGAATAAAACCCACTAAAATACTAAATTCAATGAATTAAAGGTGCTGTATGTAGGACTGACGCCGAGTGGTTGAACTAGGCATTGCAGCCCATATTCAAAATATCGGAGACACACACAGGTTGCCAGATCCGTACAGTAAGATTTCATAATATTACATTTACCAGTGTTATTAAGTTTTAAAATGAACAGCATATTAAATGTTAACATTCAGATGTGGATTAATACATTTACAAAATATAAATTTTATATCACTCTAAACAGTCGTAACATGCAACAGTCTGATTTCTGCTTTTGTGTTCCTCAGAATAAATAACAGGATTGAAACAACTTACTGGTGGGCATGACTATCCCTTTAAACATATCTAATCTGTTTCTTTAAACCGGCCAAGAAAACCACACACAGCAAAGCTGGATTTGGGCAAGTTGCGCAGAAACCAACCTAATGGGGTCAATTCTGGATTTGCGTATCTTGCGATCGATTTCAGGCACGGCGTGCCACTGGAATGTCAGCCTCCAGTCAAAGCCGCCCACCATCGGCTCGTCTGTCTGCATGTAGAACTCAAATGTGTTCCAGTCAATGGTGTCAATCACCGGACATATGATGGTGCTCTCATTCTCAGCAATTCTGAGGGAGAAGACCATTTTAAAACAATGATTAAGGTCACAAGTGTTTCTATGATGCATTCGAATTCAACTGAATTAAAAAACAACAACAGGCGCACCTTTCCAGCAGTGGCTCCATCCAGCCAGGCACACACTCACAGTGGCAGTCAAGGAAGGTGAGAACATGTCCCGTAGCGTAGGTGGCGCCAATGAGCCGGGCCCTTACCAGACCTTCTCTTTTTTTGGTGCGAATGAGACGAACGCGCTCCAGGTTACTGACATACTGAGCCAGCTGCGTCTTCAGATAGCCTGTAATTCACACAGAAGCTAATCTGAAACTTTTCATCCAACACACAATAGATGACAGGAAAACAAATGATTCACTTGAGACATTTGGATTGAGTTTTAATTTCAGCAAATATAAAAGTGACATGGAATAATATATATATATATATATATATATATATATATATATATATATATATATATATATATATATATATATATATATATATATACTAACTTACTATCCAGAGCTTAGTAGAGAAAGCGTTAAATACGCAAACGTGTGAGCATACGTCAATGCAAATACTGTTCGTAGCTGGTTGTATTTAAATGAATTCAATATTTACATATCAGCTTCCTGGACTATTAGTTATTACTGCCGTTAGAGAGTCAATATTTAACGAAAAATAAAAAGTAATTCAAAAGAGAAGAACTACTTAGAAACACTTTTACATATAAAAACGAAGAAAAAAAAAGTAAAAAAAATAAAATGAGTCATTTAGGTTTGTTTACCATTAAAATTGTTAGTCTTTTAAAATGTAAACCAACATTATATAAAAGTAAAATTAGACACATTTTTGTTTTTTGTTATCCGTCAATATTCATTAATCAGTGTAGCACCTACAAAACTCAATATCTCTCCCTTGCTTCCAAAAAGATGATTTGGATGTTAATTGGTTTTGGCAATGCTGACCAATCAGGATAAGACAAACACTCTAGGATGGAGAAGGCTTTATGTGAGTCTGGTGGAGCTACACATTCACAGGTGTGCAAGCCGCCTAGAAAGCGTCCCATCACCTCTGTCGCTGAAGTCATCCACAAGTATGACCTCCTTCAGTAGGATGGCTGGGGTCGTCTCCAGCACACTGTGGATGGTTCGGAGTAAAGTGGACCAGGCCTCGTTGTAAAATGCTATTACCACTGACGTCGTAGGCAGGTGACGGATGTTGTACTTCTTAGCTTTGCATCTGACATTGAAAAAAAGAAAAAGAACTAATCAAATGGTTAAACAAATTATTATTCAAAACATGCGGCTCAGAACAGTTTCCTGAAAGTTACAGACTGCTCATGATAAAACAGAGGAGTCTGACAACACTGTGAAACTCACACCATATGCTCATTCTGCAGTATGACTTATGAATGCTTAGAAATGTTCCCAGTGACGATTATTAATTATTATGAAGACGGAATCTGGCTCAAAAACAATGCATGTGGAGCCTATTAATAAAAGTCACATTCAATTCATAAAACCCGTTTTATCCTCTTTTCTTTGACCTTCATTCTTCAAACCCAGAATGTGTAATGACAATTTCTGGTTGAGAGACAGATTCTCTGTAAACAAACATTGAATGGGAGGTGGGAGATGAACAGAAATGACAGAGATGTCTTTACAGCATTCTGAGAAACAGCTTTAGACCTTTTAGGACAGGGGTGGAAGGACAGTGAACTGTACTGGACATTCAAAACAGAAAGACATTAATACTTTTATTCAGCAATGATGCATGAAATTGATCAAACGTGACAGTAGGGCTGGACGGTATGGCTAAAATTTATAAATCACAATGTTTCTTAATTTTGGCCAATACAATATAATTCATTTTCAATGTAAAAATATTAAAAATGTTACTGTTTTTTGCTGTACTTTGTATCAAATGCAGCCTTGGAGAGCGGAAAATAATACAATAATTTAAAAAAACAAAACAATTGAACTGTTAGCGTAGACTGATTATTCTAATAGTGCTTCAAGTCGCTGCAAGAAAGTGCTTCAAGTCGCTGCAAGAGAAAAGAAATTGAACAACAAAAACGTAAAATTGTGGCTGCAGACGGGCTTATTGAAAATGCAAACTCATTCTCTGGCAGCAGGAGGCGCTAAGTGTTAAAACTAGTGGCTTCTCCAGTAATAACTGTAATCAAATCAGCTCCACTCAATGAACACTGCTTTATCAGACGAAAATAAAAAAAAGTCTGCAAAACTTTTCTGAAGACAGTTGGTGCCCCTCAGAGATGCATTCGCATAAACACTCCAGCCCACATTTGATTTTGAAACATGCAATGCTCATGCTTATTCAACAAAGGCAAACGCCACAAATAAAGCAATGTATGGAAAACACTGATAATGTATATCGAAATATCTGAAATGTGTTACCATATATCACAATACATACTGATAATTGCCTACCCCTACGTGACAGTAAAAACACTTCTAATGTTTTTTAAAAAAAGTTTAACAAAACTACCACCATTAAACGCTGGTCTTTTGAACTTTCTGTTCACAGAACAATTACTGAAGGTTGGCGTGACACCAAAGACTAGAATAGTAGCTACTGACATTCAGCTTGCAATAATACATTACTCTCCAAACAACGATTATTTTAAATTGCAATTATTTCACAAAATTACTTTTTCAAATATTTCTGATCACATAAATGCAGCCTTGAGAGCATTAGAGAATTTAGCTATAAGCTTTAAGCTATTTTACCAACATACCAGCCAAAGCAAATACACATTTAACTTCTTAAAAAATAATGCTGATGAGAAAATTTAACAATGTTTTGCTACCAAAAAGACAACCTAGTGACTAAAAAAAAAAAAAAAAAGTAAATGATTGTTAACGGTTCAACAGTTAAAATGTTCAATTATCAATCCCTTTTTTGGAGCTTGCTATATCAGAAAAGCTACAGCATTTTAAAATCAGCCAAACTACTAAAAACTATAAAAAATACAGTCATATGTTGGTAACGTTGCTGCTTGTAGTTTAAAGGAGACCGTATGAGGATGGGGTGTTGAAAACTAGATTCAGCAGGGATTCTGTATAAAGTGAGTCATGATGTTCCACAGAAGGATCGTGAACTCTCTTCAAACTCACCGCAAATATTTACAGACAGCAACTACATTTAAGCAAATATTCAATAATTATCCCTACAAAGAGAGAAGGAAGAAAAAATTGAGCATAACATATCTGGCAGTAATGCTTAAGTCTTCGACAAGAACCGACTTGCCTGAAAGTTATTTCAGAAAAAGCAAGCAAAAGAACTTCACATCAACAGATAAAAATCCCCGCCGATGCCAAGAAATGCTCCACTGCCGTGTGTGATCTCCAGAAGAGCCTGTGATGTGGCAACCGGAGCGCGGTTGAAAGACTGCGGGGGGAAAAAAAACGCATCCAATTTGCTTCACTTCTCATCTTCCAAGGGGACACTTTCTCTTTTCTGAGAAGCAGCTCGAGCCCTGCTCGTTATTATGTGACAAGAGCCATGAAACAATTATTCTCATACAAAAGCGCTGCTGTTTGGAGGATCACTCCCAGCTCTGTTTTCTATTGTTGTTGGTTTTTTAATCATGTTGTCTAGCTGCGGGCAATAAGTTCATTTCAGACAACATTTGTAAACAGGTGAAGTGTAGAAATCGCCTGAGGGGAATCGCCATTCAGAACATCGTTTCAATTATTGGGGAAGTGGAAAAGTGCCTTCTCTATTTATTTTTATGCTTATTTGTAATGCAGTAGAAAAGCATTTATTTGCCTTGATAAACATCATTGCGACGGCATAAAAAAAAAATGAAGGATTTGCTCAGGAAAATATGGGTTGGTATCGTTCGTGGTTGCAAGGGCTTTGCTATGCAGTTGCTAGGGCGCTCTGGGTGGTTGCTATGGCATTGCTAGGCAGCTGCTATACAGTTATGAATGTTGTGCAGCTGTTTTTGCTAGAGATCTCCAGAATGGAACAACCTTGGCAGTATATGCAGTATAGTTGTTCAGCGCGCTATCAAAATGTTGCTGAGCAGTTGCTAAGTGTTCTAGTTGGTTGCTAAGTAGGGTTGTGACGGTGAAGAAATGAACCTCACCGGTTAATCGACGTGTGGCAACCGTGGTACGGGCTCGTTTGACTTCTCCATCTTTTCCTTGCTTTACTACAGTTTTAAGTAGCCTGTAAGGCTAGCCGTTGGGGTGTTTCAGATGATCGCCAAGTGGTTTCCAGGGCTTTTCTATGCAATTACTAAGGTGCATGCTGCGTTGAAGTTGCTTAGATGTTCTGGATGGTCCTAAATTGCTATGTGGTTCAAGCTCAGGATCATTGCTAAGACATTGCTAGGTATTTGTTAGGGCTTTGCTATACAATTACAGTTTCTATTGTTGTGGCATCACTACTTTGCTATAGTTATTAAGATTATCTAGAAGTTATTCTGAGTGATGTTGCTAAGCTGTTTCTAGGGTGCTCTGAAATATCAACATGACATCGCCACAGCATTCTGGATGGTTGCCAGTGCTTTTAACATGTTTCTCTGTGTTTACTAGGGTGTTAACCACAGTTGCTATAGCGTTTTTACTAGGTGATGCATGTTACTATGATCTGTACTGTGTTGCTAGGTGGTAGGGTGTGCAAGCTCCTCGGTGCGGCAGACATACTCATGCATCCTGTTGTCTTGAATATGGCGATGAAGAGAGATCTTGTCGCTGGTGAAGATGTTGATGGCGTAGCGCTCAATGCTGGCCTCCTCCTCTTTCTTCTCCTCAGTGCTGAGGGTCAGTCGAGTGGCTCGGCCATATTCTCCAGGAGTGTTGGGGTCTGGCGGGAGCTTCTCATAAACGGGTCGCCGGAGGCTCTCGGGGTTCTCCTCCTCCTCCTCAACGGATGGAAGATCACGGGCCAGGATGTCGTGTTGGCCATCTTTATCGGGAAGAGAAGAGGGGGACGAACGGACTATGAGAAGGTAGAAGAGCCACAGCAGAGAGAAGAGGAAGCAGACCTTGGCCAGGAGAGCCAACTTCCTCGACCAGCGGATCTTCATGACCTGGCAGCCAGCACCAACAACAGGACCAGTCAAAGAGCCCCAGACTCCCAACTTACTGAAGGAGGAGAGAGGAAAGACGAGCGCAAGTTAGTGACAGACTCATACTTAGGCCAGAATCATGCGTTCACAAAAATAAACCACCTCTGTTACTATGCTTATTTATTGCCTTATTTATGAATATAAAAGTAATTTCTTGACTGTACTATCTCATTATACGTAACTTGTATAACAACATTATTTTTATACAGAAAGGTTGCATTAATTAAAAAAATTTATAAAAAAATTCAATGTTACAAATTATTTTGTTTCAAATAATTCGTCAAAATATGAAGAAATCTTTTTTAAGCAAACTAGAATATTAGAATGACTTCTGAAAAAT
The DNA here is from genome assembly GCF_018831695.1 of Puntigrus tetrazona. NCBI lineage: Eukaryota > Metazoa > Chordata > Actinopteri > Cypriniformes > Cyprinidae > Puntigrus > Puntigrus tetrazona. The sequence continues at coordinate 10,046,901 of NC_056717.1, read as the reverse complement.
GATGTGACACTAAAGACAGGAGCACCATAGGATCTAAAATACATGTAAATTAAAATGTAAATGTAAAGAAAGCAGAAATTATTAATTGTAATATTTCACAATATTCCTGCGTTTACTTTTGATGAAATAAATGCAGCTGTGGTGAGCAGAAAAGCCACCTTTACCTATAGTATAAATACATATATACGTTGGTATTGCTTTATTTATTTAAACAACCTCATATTTTACTTATTATTTTTTAGTTATAGTTATTATTTAGTTTTAGTAATGCTCAGGTCTCAGGCTTTAGTTCTAAGATTTCCACACAGTAATCTTAATAAAAACAAGGTATCGTTTTTACAGCACTGCATGTCACTAAGTAAAAGTCCAGAATTAGAAAAGTGAGTAAAACAACAAATTACAATTATTTCATACGCACTCAAATAATAACAACAACAAAAAAACCTGTCAGAATTATTAAGCTGGACCATTTCTACTTTTTTTATTATTATAAATCGCAGGCCGTTTAGACCAAAGCCTCACGCTAGCCGCCACCTCCAATCACTGAAGCTGAATTTGAGGGGTTGAATACAGAATACAGACGATCCATCATCAGCTGAGGGTAACGGAGTAATCACATAATTGAGCTGCATTAATATTTCAGCGGGCAGGGATTTAGCTGAACAGTGGTCTTGACAGACAGACAGTCTGAGACAGTAATCCCATTCCTCAATCACAACACTTCAACCTTTTAACCCTATTGAATGATGAATGTCGCTTATGCACACAAATATATGCAACAAAACCGTACGCTAAATAATGGACCGTCGATGCACTTCAAATATTTGTGAGACTGTGGTTAAAATGTTTGGCAGCAGACAGCTACTGGATTAACTGCTCTATGAACGGGGGCAAGAGCAGGCAAAAAGAGGGGAAGACATCCATGAAAACAAACTCAGAACGTTCTGAGAAGATCCAACTAGATGCTATAAATATCTATTGGCTTGTTTTAAATTGCTTTCACTGCTCTATAAAAATAGCATCACGCGTATAGGTTTAACTGTACACCTTATGTTGAAACCATATGCCCGGTATTGAATATACGCTCATTAAAAAATAAATAAATAAATAATAAATGTCAGGTGCATAACTTTTCTGTGCATGCCATCATTGCAACACAAATGAATATATTTTATATATATATATATATATATATATATATATATATATATTATTTTTTTTTTTGTGATGGATACAACACTAATAAAACAGCCCCAAAAAGTGTTTCAACACACAAAATTGTACTGATTTTAACAAAGTTTTATTTATTTCCTTACAATTAATTTTCGATATTTATATATTTATATATTAAAGACTCATTTTTTTCCCCCATCATTTATGACAGCTATAAGAGTTATGAAAAAGTCTTTTCTTCTGCTGCTCAGACCAGATCTTTGGGAGATGTATAGCTGCCCTTTCCAAAAGACTGGTCACAAGCCAAGGGACAAAAGCTTTCCGGGCTCACAAAACGGAGAGCTCTTTGAAAGCAACCCTTGACTGGGCAGCCGTAAAAACCTCCGTATTAAACCCGATAGGCTGGAAGGATGCGGGAAAGCCGAGGAACTTCGGCTCTTCGGGGGTTGAGAAGCCCGAATATCACCTTTGTGGCATTATTAGCTTAGAATTATACGGTTCAGAAAGTGGTTTAGTGCACAAAGGGTTCGAAAAACAACAGCGCTGCTTCTTCTGAAACTCGTTTTACCTTCTTACACGAAAGGGTAAATTCACAGAATTGACGTGAGCTGTCGAGAGCAAACCGTCAGAGAATAACGGTTTACATGTCACACGTAAATTTCACTGCGTGGAAGAGAGAAGCTAGGCATTTGCTGAACAGCGTTCACGCCGGTTTTGAGCATCACGAGGAGGAGCAAACGATGAAAGAGTGGTTATTTTTGCGCTGTATTAATAAGCAGGCGAAAATGAGACAGCCGGGGCGTACAGTCATCCAGGAAGAGTTTAGTCATAACGCTGTTTACAGTAAGGTGGATGTTGCTGTTACACGTGGATCAGCAGTAAGAACATCTGTGGATTAGTCTGCAGCTGCGATACGGCTCCCGCCGAAAGCAGTGGTGGCTCACCAGGAACGTTTCCTACAGGACTTGAATGATTTGATGCAGGCCAGAGTCCTCCACAGATTCTGCTGTACTATTACTGTTACAGAAACATCCTGATTTACTTGTCTGACAAGCGTTCTCCGTTCGAGGCCTGTCCTCTTTCGTTTGTCTGAATTTTTTCAAAACATACCTCCACGTCCACTTTCAACTGAATTTGTGACAATCACCAGCTCGCAAATGCTGCATTTCCTTCTTATAATTTTGACAGAGACGCATGCGTTAACGCGCTAATTATAACACTAGTATTTTTATATATACATACTACACATACACATGTATTTATTTATTAATTAATTAAACAAAACCTATTTTGGATGCGATTAATCGTTAGACGGCACTAGTTTATCTAACCCAAAAATGTAAATTCAACTGCAAATATTTTAATTTATCATTAATTTTTTTTTAACCAGTTTACTCTTGGCCATTTAAGCCGTCCACCCAGCCAGGCTGGACTAGTCCTCTACTGGTTTAGCTGGTTCACGCAAGAAAAAAAAATGGGAGAAGCAGAAGATTGATATTGGAATTTTCCTAAATAATAAGCAGCTGCGCCAAACAACTTACTGGATCTCTCAACATCCTTCATGTAATCAGACCAGACGCGCGCAACACACACACACACACACACAAGCACCCAGAAGTATCGCGGTAGGACTGAAAACATGGTGGTACCGTGATGCATGAACCACGATAGCACAATGCCATTATTCAGAAGATTAAATGACTATTTGTACGCAGGCACCGTGGTATCACTATCACCCCATCATGGTACCACCGCAGTGCTTTATTTAAGGAGAAGACAGACACGCTGCAATCTGAGATCTAGATCTTTTCGTGAAGATGCGGTAGACATCGTCAAACTATCAATACTAGCGGGCTCGTAACTCGTAACCCACGGACTGCACGGAACTTATGAACGCCTGCGATCCAAAACACACCCGAGCAGTGGCTTTCTGGGTAAAAGCGCGCGCGTGGATGGACCACGAGCCTCCAAAACAACGATCATCGAGTGTATCGGTGTTGTGACTGACGACTCGTTGACATGCAAAACAACTTTCTATCGCGCGCGCGCGCGCACACACACGCACGCACAGGACACTGGAGTAACTAAATACCTGATGATCTTACCTGATCTCTACATGCCGTGCTCTTCCACAGATATAAGGAGCTGCTGGTCTGCCGCTCGTGCCGCTGTCAGCACACACACATCCTCCTCAAACAACAAACCCTCTTTACTCCACACACACACACACACACACAGCACTGCCCACGCTAATCGCTTTAAGTAGCTTGACTCCTTACGAACGCGCGATCCTTTGACGAGTTACATGGCTGAGGTAAATGTCACGGTCTGGCATGCGCTGCATCGCAGCCCAGGAAGTTTCAGATTTGACAGTCTGGCTTCATAAAGTGGGCCACGTGACTGGAGCATTATGGGAAGTCGGGGAGTTCAATGCGCGTGCATTACAGCTGAACACTCGAGAGCCTCTGTGCGTCATTTAATACTCGCTTCAGTGGTTTGAAATGATTTTACAAGTACAAATTATGTTTTAGGAGCCAATATTGTTTTATTTAATTCTTTGTTTTATTTAGGCTATATAAATTACGCAAGTGTTTATTTGCGTCATAGATTGTTTTTTAACTTGTCCAATCATGCCAGGGTTTTTGTTTGTTTGTTTGTTTGTGTGACTGTTGATCAGTCTTATTATTTGTTTGTATTATTTATTTGTTGTTTTTGTTGTTGTTTTGGAATAAGTCGTCACTTGTTTCTGTTTGGCTGGTATAATCGTGTGGGTTTGTTGCTATGGATGTAAGTTTAAAAAAAATAGTTTATGCAATATTAGAGAGAAATAAACTATTGTAAATCAGAAATCCAACCGCTGTGTGCACCAGCGGGGTTTTGCTGTCATCTAACGGGCGAAAATTGGTACTGCGCCCAAACAAAATTTTACCAAAAGCTAATTTTTCGGGGGGATATCGTTCTCAAATTTGGAACAGAACTGATTCAGATTTATGTCTTTCGTTTTCTAGCGGGTTTAGAGTTCAACATGTTTCAGATAATACCACATTTTATATAAAATGCTGTTCATAAATCGTTGTCATAAACTTAAGACGTTAATCTTTTTTAAAATGAACCAAACTTAAGTCTGCGCTATCCAGCTTCGAATTTTTATGACAATTTTTTGTCATTTTTTTCCCGCTATGGGTCTATGTGCAACTTTTTTAAATGGATATAAATATAAGTATTTGTCAGAGAAGGGCCCGTCGTGGCCTAATGGCCAGCGCGCTTATAACCCGGTCGTGTTTATAACTCTGATGTTGTGGGTTCGAGTCTCACAGACTGTCCCTGCTGTGCTCTCAAAATGCAGAAATGCACAAATTCCCAGTATGGCTCGGCCACAAGTCACTTCCTTCCTTCCTGTCCTTCCAAAATACGTTCAGACATCATCATATAGCAAACTCTAACATCTCGTCGGTTTCATTTGAAAGTCACAGACCAAAGTAAATAATATAAAAAGCCTCAAAAAGCCATTTAAAAACAAAATATACGAAGAGAGCTTAGCAAATAAGACAAACGGTGCTCGCCGAAGCAATACTGCAGGTTTTTAGGGTTTAAAAAAAGTCAGCATCGCGCACGATTATAACCAATCACCATACCGTAAGTATGCTGTAATTCTTCAGATGTTGACTCAACAACGCCCTGAACGCGAAGACGCCTCCCATCTGCAACGTGGCGAGGCTTTTATGTTCAAGGTTAGACTGCGAACGACCCTCTGGATCTGGAGACAATAGGGTTAAGTGTGCTTAACTATTACCTTTCGGCCGTACAGGTGAAACAGGTATATCTGGGCCCTGGTATAAGTCACTCCCGGCTCTGCACACAAACCACAATCCTGCTGCTTCTGTTCAGCGTGACTCGACTAAATGCAACGCGTTAAACAGCTCAAGCCCAAAGCGGACTTTTCGTGCAGTCTTTTATTTGACTGCGATGTCTTGCTCTGCACGTGATCGCCGCCGTTACTGTAACGTCTAGATCAAGAGTAATTACTGACGAGGACGGAACATGGCCGGTGTAGAGCCGCATGTTGAACAGAAAGCTGAGCTGCTCTGCCCTGCCAGTGCACTGCGTGACTCTTGTCTGAAACATTTATGCTCATTCTCATCTGTCCCAAGGCTGCCATCAAACTAAGAACCACGTCTCAGATAGTTTTATACGCTGCATAATTCAAACGGACGCCGAGACGCTACCTTTATAGCCAGGATGTTGCCGCTTCGTTCATTTAAACGGCCACATACGGGGTTTTTAATGTAAAAATCATCTTAATTCTCCAGTAAAATTTCTCATAAAAAAAAAAGGTTTTCAATTCAATTTCAATTTTCAGAATTCACTTGTAAACAACCAAAAATTGAAAAAATGTTTTTTTTTTTTTTTTTTTTTTTTTACAAATTAATTAACTACTCTCTTATAAATGCATGCATATTGGAATATTTTGAGAGATCCGTGAAGCCGGTGGGGAATGGCATTTCAAATGACATGAAATAAATTTGCATAAAATTTACAAAGAGCAATTTTGATTTCGATACTTTTGCAGAAAAGCTAGAAATTTATTTAATTCAAAATTTTAATCTATTGTAAATAGCAGTCGCTTGTTTTGTTCATTTGTTCGTCTATCTGAAGCAGAACAGTTACCGAATTACTAACATTTTGATCATTAGTCATTAACAATCGGATCATTAGTCAGAAAACGTAGATAAAACTTAAAAACAGCATTGCATTTTATTTCAGTTCTGTATGTTTTACGGGTGACCTTCGGGATATTTATTTACCTTTATTTAGCCATGTAAGAGTTTATAGCTGTGTGTAAAGAATATATATATATATATATATATATATATATATATATATATATATATATATATATATATATATATATATATATATATATGTGTGTGTGTGTGTGTGTGTGTGTGTGTTACAGAAAAAGTTAATTTTGTAATTAAAAAGCATTTAATTTATGTGTACCTTTCTTTTTTTTACTGCGGTGCATGATAAAGAGCTCTTTGGTTCATGTAGGACTATGGCCTCACAGCTACAAGGGCAATCGCAAGATCCTTATCTTATGAACCGTGACATTTCTGTACACGTTCCGCACCCAGTTTGTTTTCTTTGGAAAGGATTGGCGTGTCCTCCCCATCATGTCCTGCTAGAGCCGGACTCCATCTGGTACTTGTGAAGCGTGACAGCTTTTAAAGACACAGCCCTTCGTTTCATTTTTTTTTTTTACAGAGCACCAAAGAAAACACCGCTCGATCTCTAATCATGTGATTTTGACATCTAATATCTACATATGTAATTATTGGTGTGGCGTTAACGCCGTAACGCGCGCCGCCAGCCGTTTTCATTCTGGGGTTTTGGATTGCACCTTGAGGTTTTAACGCTTGCCAAGAACCTGTGGAGCTTGATATTTTGCCGGTTGCGTTGCAGTCTTTTCCACGCCAAAACCAATCGATTTTTCTTTCTGGTCTCGTTGCAAGAGAAGGAGCTCTATTTCCACGATAAGATCTCCGGCAACCTTTGCTAGATAGGCGCACACATTGTACAGTGTGTGTCTTACATTACCGCTTTTCTTCAGTGCGCGCACTTAGTAAGCCTGCGGAGTCGAGCTAGGCCTTGAGGTGTGCTGTTTGCTGAATATAGGGGGCAACATCATTGTACTAAAACCTGTAATCATCTATATCAAATGTTGTGCGTGCGTTTACGTGCTTCGTAAATTTGTTCTCAAACTAACACACACGGGACACACACACACACACACACATTTTTCTATTCATTTAGAGCACTGTGTAAACCTGCATAAAGGCCTACAGCATGAAATCATTTATTTGTTCAATATTTGTATCTTGTTTTATAGCGCAAATGTCTAAAATTCGATGTATTTGAGAATCAAAACAACACAAGATATAAAATCTTATTTTCAGGGGGTAAATTTAAATAAATATATATTGTTTTAAGCATTAAATGGTACATTTTAAGTAATTTTGCTTAAATTTGTCTTGATTTTACAATGTTTAGATATTTAAACAAGACAAAAATGCTAAGTGAGAAATATTTTTGCAGTGTAAATAAACTTTATTGCAGTAAAGCTCCAGCAAATGTAAACGATCAATTTGTATGGTCTCTCCTCTCCTGTCTTGATGAAGTGAAGGCTGTCACCTAGTGGTTATTGTACGAAACTCATGGCATTTAACAGATTTATCATATAGTAGACCAGATCCGTTCACCTCTCACTACAAATGCAATTAGCATAATGTGAGAATTTGGCATCAAGTATAAGGTAAAAGCGAAAAACTTTATTCCTCAAAAACCTTACCGACGTAGCAATAACTCCATAGCTCTGCAAAATCGACCATCAAGTTTTATAGTATGCGCATGAGAATATTCCACTTTTTTTTCGGACGTGTTATCGGACATGCTGGGAAATGTAAGGCCGCAGGCGTTTTAAAAGCATAATAAATCGTAGTCAGACTTCAAAACGGTGTCTCCGGCTGACGAACTCGTTGAAGATTTACTCGTACGGACTTTGGCTCGTTCTCACGAAGAATAACAGCATTGAGTTGAGGCTGCGGCGGGTCTGAAAAGACTCGTGGTTATCAGGTGAAGGACACAGTCCGGGTGAACGACTCCGATATGGATTTCCCAGAGGAGCGCACATTCACACATTAATGCATATTAATGGTCAGGCCTCATTGTACAATATTTCCCGTTTTTTTTTTTTTAGAGAAAAGCGTTTCGTAGGCGCTGGTTCTGCTTCTAAAGAAAGGGTCACTGGGGTGGCTGTGGTGCTCTTCAGCTCCAGGGTTACAGAAAGCAGCGCGCCATGCAGTCGCTCTCCGAGCAGGCTTGTGTAGAGCTGTCTGCACCGATTATTGTGTGTCATTGTGTAGATTCTATGTAGGACCAGCGTAGTTTACCCCTTTTCTTACTTTATTCTTGTTAAAGAAAGCCTATAATGGCTAGTAGATGGGAACAAATAGAGAGGCTGCGACAAAAGCAGTCCTCTCAGGGTGTTGGGCTCAGGCATCGACCCCCTCCCCAAACCCTATCAAATACCCTAGAAACCTGAACTCGGCATCCTGGCAACGGCCACAACTGTTTGTTTGTGCTGAATTATAGACAAAGGGTGAAAATGTAGATGGAAGGAGGCATGACGCTAAGAGGAAGCCTTGCTAGGTGGTGAATGAAGGAGGCCGTCTTGTTCAGCTGTCCCTTTCATTTCATAAAAAAATGTTGTGAGGTGAAAAAACTGGTGCAAATAACAGGAGTTGAAACAGGTGGATGATTCAAATTAGAAGCAGTATTACAAAAAAAGAAACTTTTTATAAACACACACACACTTTATTATATATTATATATTGCATATATATATATCCATGCAGTAACTAAACATTTTTTAAGTGTATACCTTTCTAAAACTATATATAAACATATAAACATTATATATATATATATATATATATATATATATATATATATATATATATATATATATATATATTTATAGAGAGAGAGAGGAGTTAAATTTATTATTATATACATTATGTATAATAATAATTTTTGTTATTATATTGTGAATTAGGATACTTTGCTGTTGAGTTAACTGGGAAAACATATCCCAATTAACATGTATTCCCTTGCGTATTTGTACAATTACATTATATTCATAAATACACATCTAAAATATTTATACATTTGTATTCATATCTACGCGTGATAACATACATCTATATATAAATGGGCATACACGTTGGTTATATTTGTGGGGGGGATAATGGGAAAAGATGATGTCGCTGATTAAATAGTGTCACTTGTCTTTATCAATAAATAAGTAGGCAGTGTAGAGATGCTCTGAGAATGGCCTTCCCTCTGCCAGCCGAATGAGTCACGGCCCGTCGACGCTCGCGCAGGAAGGCGATCAACACGGCCGCGATCTCGTTCCTGCAGATGGGGCCCCATGACTCTGCCTGTTTGCTCCTGATAACACTGCTGGAATTGTTCCTTGCTTCACTCCCCCTCACATTTATCAAAAGCGAGTACAATGACATCCTTCAGTGCTGCTGCACGCTGAGGTGCTTTCATGGCTGTTGGCCATCAAACCAACATCTCCAGCACTCGCACAAATATCAGTCTGGAAAATGCTCCGAGTTTACGTGCGACGACGACATTCAGACGAAAGCGCTTGTTTCACCAGCAAAATGATTGCGAGGCATTTGTATCCGCCTCGGCTTCGCTGTGTGGTTGCTAAGGTGTTCTGAGCGGTAGCTAGGGTGTTGCTAGGTCCGGATGCTGTCTAGCGTGCTTCTCTAGAAAGCATTTCTGGACCCTACTGGCGTTTTTTTGTTAATAAACTAGTTTTTGTGAAATCGTGCAACGTCAATTGTAGACATTTTTGCACAGTGACAGTTAAGGCAAGTAAAAAAAGAGACTTTTTTTTGAGAACCTTAAATAAAAGTATGCATGAAGGACTACCCCTAAACTTTAATTAGAGAATACAAATTCACACAGTTTTCCCAAATCAAAAACTGATATGAATCGCCACGATACTGTGTTGGTTTATAAGTGTTAGGGCTGGATCTTTTACGCTCAGTTTTTTTTGTTTTTTTTTTCCGAATGATATCCCAATTATTTACATGATATAAAAATCATACAAAAACACCACCAAATGATAATAAAAAAGAAAATTCTTGACATCTGGTTGGTCTAAACTAAGCCGCGGCTTTACTGAAGAAGATACAAACAACGAACAAGATTCTGGATTGCTGTACACAATTACACACGCAATGAAAACTTTATTTAATGCATTTGTTGTCTGTTTCGGTAGCAGATCGATTTAAGCAAAACATGCGATTCATTTCATCTGTAGCACAAGCTATAGAAGAACAGAACACTCCATATTGCTTCGTCGGCTCAATTAACAGATAACTTTTGGCACTAAGCATATTTAGGCTACTTCTTGACACGTCTGCAGCAGAAGTTGTCCCTGCCCTGGGGTGAGGAATGAATAAACCATGATGGAGAAAAGATAGAGAGAGAGAGAGAGAGAGACTGGCACAGATAGTCACCTTGTCTGGTTTCCCTGTCCTCCATTTCACCTCCCCGTGTTTCCTCTACGCCTCCCGCCACCGTCTTTCCACTCCGAGTGTTTAATGTTTTAAGATGACAACCGGGACGATCGTTTGATATGAAAGCCTCTTCGCTGCCTTTAGGACAACGGAGTCACTTCATTACACGTCACATAAACGGCACATCCTTTATCGCCCTTTCCTCACAGAGAAACTGCCTTTAGTTCTTTGTATCGGCGACCATGTTAATGGCTTCGCTGTTATGACCTAGACGTAGTCATTGTCTGTCCTTTATAAGCTCACAGCATCTGGCTTTTCTAAGAGAATTTGTGTGCCAAAATGATACCGTACAATAGCGGGTTGTTCGGCTAAATCAATGGCCATTATTTCTCCCATTACTGGCATAAGCCCCTGCGAGGCGGCCGTGGGGCGATGTTTGTGTTATCAAAGGCTGACTCAAGCGCTCGGCTTCGGCGTGCAGAGGTAGCAATAAAACTCTCTCAGTCTGTGCGATGTGTCACAGCTGAATGCTTTAACAGAGACTCACCCACACATCTGAAATGCTCAGCGCTTTGTCAAGGACATCCAGTCATTCTTCTCATTTTCTCTCATGCTTTAGTCTTTTTTACTGCACCAGAAGGTCTTAGCACTCTGACAAGAGACAGCTATTATAGAAACAAATGGAGTAGAGATCTCTTTTTAATAACCCACATCACTCTCTCTCGCTGTTATTTGAAACTATTATTTTTTCCAGGCTGTTTAACTCCTAAAAACATGCAGTCATTGCCTTAAAGAAAAATGGTTCAACTAAAAATGAAAATCCTGTCAGTCGTCTGCTAACTTTTCACTTAAATTCATTATGACTGTATGGAAAATAGCGGTTATGATAGTCTTCGAAATGTCTTCTTTGAGCTTGGAAGAGCACGAGTACGAGTAAATGATACCAGAATTTTCATTTTTTGGTGAACCGTCCCTTTAAGAAGAATTTTCTACCCTTAAAAGGATATAGTAGCCTGATATGAAAGCCAGTTCCAACCATAGAACAAAAATAGAGTCCCTAATTTAAAAAAATGTCAGTATTGTGAGATTTAAACTCAAAACTGTGAGGGATATATGCTTTAAATTTGGAGTAATACAGAAAGAAATGGTTGATAAAAAGTCTAAATGACCTTTTTTTAATTCCATGGTGGAAACTGCAAAAAAAACATTTAAAATTTTCATTTATTTTTGTTGATAACCAAACGCTATTATTGACTTTTATTGAGAAAGAAAAAACAGACTTTTTAAAAAATATAATCTATAATGTAAATTATATAGATTTGGATATGTAAACCTAAAATCAAAAGAAGAGTTCATTAACAAAAACAAAGTTTTTAAATCTTTTCAATAATCATGTTTTTTCATTGTGTCTTCCAATTAATCTCAATCAAACTGCATTTGGGTTATTTTGATTAATTAAGTAAAAATAACAAAAAACACAGCAAACGCAATAAAAATATGATAGCAAAATCCATGATAAAAAAAAAACTGTTATCTGTTTTTGCATATAAACTCTTCAAATGGTGATGATTTCAATTTTGGGTGAACTATCCCTTTGAAAATGTATTTCAGTAAGGTTGCCAAGTAGATTCGGCCATCGTGAATATTTTTGTCTTGAATGAACCAGCTCAGATGTTAACACCAAATATTTAACAAAGCTGAGATAAACTGATAAAGCAGGGCTCCTTCTGAAGGTCACTAACTTAAAATGCAATATTGACCTTGAATGTGTAAATAGATACGGACGAATATCGCTGATAAAGAGCTTGATTTATAGATCTGCTGAGCGGAGACTTGGTTTTGTGCATTCACACCAGCACCTGGACGCGGTTTGATGAAATGCAGCTAGAGGCTCAGGTTAAGTACAAATCTAAAGGGCATGGCGGAGAGCCAGCTACCTGACTCTACCAATGAGAGCGATGCGCTTTCTAGTCCATGCTGCAAGGGTAATCAAAAGAACGGGCATGACAAAACCAACCGGTGTGCCCATTACTTACACGGTCTGTCACAGTAAAGCATTCTGACTGGATGTACTGTCAACTGCCAGGTGCAAAGACGCACATTCACTCTCCATTCACACCGAGCAGAAAACTCTTTGATATGCAGATCACTGCTTGTCACATGTGGCCTTTGTCTCGTCTCTGGCTGATGGCTTGTGCTCAATATCCGATGTTCTACAAACTGTGTGCCTCATACAGACATATTTTCTTTTGTAGTTGTTTTTGTTGTATCGACCATTACAATACTCATAAAAGGAACTATTGCTGGAACTACCTTGTGACGGAAAGAATCTGCTGGGACATTAAAAATGATGATGGACTGGCCTCTTCAAAGTCCAGACCTCGACCCTATTGAGGGCTGCATTTTTCATGAACATTATGAAATTAAATAATGTTTTGGAGAAAAAAAGGTGAATATTTTCTGGTCTGTCAACCATATATATCTATATCTATATATATCTATATCTATCTATCTATCTATCTATATATATATATATATATATATATATATATATATATATATATATATATATATATATATATATATATATATATATATTTATTACTTATATAATATATATTAAAGTACATGTTTAATATACAACTCATTTCATATCCATTTATTTATGACATAATAAGATACTATGTATTAAGTACGTAAATGCACTAACTGACTCTAATAATGATAAATTGAGTATACATTAACTCAAGATTGATCACATAAAAATAAAAAATGTTGTTTATATGATATACGTTATGCGTACTGTGTACATTTATTATGCATATATAAATACACACATATTATATATATTTAGACAATATTTCCATGTATTTGTATATATATATATATATATATATATATATATATATATATATATATATATATATATATATATATATATATAGAGTTCATAATTTATATATATTGTTCATAATGTTATATATAAACATATATATTTTTAATATTTATTTATATATGCATACTAAATATACACAGTACACACCCATGTATTGTGTAAACAAAATCACGATTTAGCGTTTGACAGCGCTAGAAAAAACGCATCGTTTCTGTCAGTGTTGGCTTTTATATCATGTTAGATGATGTAGCTCACTGAGAGCATTGTTTGTTGTAATGCAGTTTTGTCCTATTCCAGATAAAAGCACAGTCAGTCCTGTCACGCTGCATTCAGAATTCAGCCCATCACAATGTGTTTGACACAAACAATTCTCTTTGAGCTACTGCTGGATTTAAATTCCAATCAAATGACATCCCTGACAGAAAACTACTTCATTTCACAAGTTTAAATGGGCAGCGCCGCTCGCCTTTCTTCAGCTCTGGCAGGTCTCAGTTTGCATGAGCCGAATATTTATACATTATTCTTTCTCTATGAGCGTTTCTATCTGTATATAAGACTGAGAGTGAAGCCAATCTGTGTTATTCGTGCATAACCTTGAGGAAGATGAAAAAAACCATTAATAAAGAAACAGACAGCAGATAGAGTGTTTTTTCTAAACTAATCACATGTGCATCAGTGTTAACATGCTGCATTTACTAAAGGGGATAAAACTGATAGTTCAGTTTAGGAGTGCCTAAGATGATAAAAAGGAATTTGTTAGTTGAATACATCATTAAAAAGTTATTCGTTTGTTGTACAAACAATATTTGACATGATTTTTCTTGTAACACTGAAAACTGGAGTAACAGCTGCTGAAATGTCAGCTGCTGTACATTTTAAATACATAAATACACACATACATACATAAATGTGTGTGTGCACCAGATATAGGGACCGAATGTCCCCACAAGGATAGGAAAACCAGTGAATTTTGAACTTGTGGGGACATTTTTGTAGGTGCCCATGAGGAAACGAGCTGATAAAACATAGAGAATTAAATGTTTTGAAAATCTAAAAATCTCAGTAGTTTTCTTTAAGGGGTAGGTTTAGGCGTAGGACGATAACACATACAGTCTGTACAGTAGGAAAACCATTACGCCTATGGAATGTCCCCATAAAACATGGAAACGCAACATACTTTGTGTGTGTGTGTGTATAGCCTTATACTTATCCATTGTTATTTCAGTCTTCAGTGTCACATGATCCTTCCGAAAGTATTTTAATATACCGATTTGCTATTCAAGAAACATTTCTGATTATTATTAATGTTGAAAACATGTGTGTTGCTTAATATCTTTTGGAAAACTCGGTACATGCCTCGAGTGCATAATACTATAATATTAAATGCAATGTAAAATATTAAATAAAACGAAATAAATGAATACAAAATGTCATTACTATTTTATACTTTTTGCACCAAAAGGTGTTTTCCAAAAGAATGTTGGCCTAATAAAACAACCGTTTTGAGTTCCACTTTGAATGTTTCTTTAAATAAATGAGTGTTAGATCTTTTACCCTACTACAAAGAAGTACTTGCCGCTTTTCCTCTGCACTTTTAAAAGCGGTTTTAAAAGCTATTATGTCTTTTATTCAGAAACTTACACACTGCGCTTTCTCTTCAGCCCCTGTAAGATGGTGCAGCGCTCCTTCCGTCTCTGATGTGGACAGTGCAGCAGTTCCACTGGCTGCAACACAAGACACGAGCGGGAGTGAGAGGCAGCTCCCATGTCCTGTGTTGCAGCCCCCGGCCCGGCCACAGGTCACCTTCAGCTCTCCCGCTTCTGCTGCCTTGCTGCGCAAAAAAAGACACGAGAGCGTAAAGGAGAGAAAGAACGCTTCCATGCCTCGAACGCCACATCCATCACAAACACTGAAAATAGCCTCCCTTGTTTCATCTGGCGTCGGAGTAGCCCTGCCCCTCTCAGGCGTGTGACCACGCCGGGGGAACGCAGCCACTCTGGCCCAAATTGCTTAAAGTGAGGTTAATGACATCGTAAGGCACCTTCCAGCAAAGACGGAGAATCTCTCGAGAGTCTTCCTCAGATATCGAACAAAGTCAGAGCAAGGCATTTCCATTTTTATCACAGGTATGTAAATCCCACAGGCAAGAGGCAGACGGGTCGGTGACAAATTTGTAATTTAGAACGTACAGATATTCAAAATGCTTTTAGAAATGCATGATAAAAGGTGCCGTGCCGATACCCCATTTTTAGATGTACCATGAAAGTCTCTTAAAGTACAATAAACCTTGTCAAATGAATAAAACATCAGCTTCTTAAATGAACAGTTGACCCTGAAAAATGTCATTCCTGTCATATCAGTTGGGTGAACATTCTTTGACGGAAAATAAAATCTTTTGTGAAGTTATTAACATCTTACTGATCCCAAACTTTTGGAAATAGTGCAAATGACATAAAATGCTATTTTTAAAATACAAAATATATGTAAAATGTAATAATAATGCATTTATTTTATAAAGCGCCTTTTCAACAAAACAATTAAATCAAAGGAAGTCTATTCGATATTATTCCATATTATTTTTGTATGTGTATATGTTGTACTGATATACATATATATAGTTAGATAGATAGATAGCTAGATGTGTTTTTTTGTGTTAGTTAGCTGTATTTTTCAGTTGTTTTTTTAATCTAATCAA
Organism: Puntigrus tetrazona; assembly: GCF_018831695.1. Classification (NCBI taxonomy): domain Eukaryota; kingdom Metazoa; phylum Chordata; class Actinopteri; order Cypriniformes; family Cyprinidae; genus Puntigrus; species Puntigrus tetrazona. Next base: position 10,031,039 of record NC_056717.1, on the reverse strand, counting down.
AATAACTAAACTGCTGTTTGATTGGAATGCACAATGAAAAAATGCATTTATGTAATTATATATATATATATATATATATATATATATATATATATATATATATATATATATATATATATATATATACACACACATTTTTGGGTGAACAATCCTTTTAATTTCCTTGCTTTTAAATTTTACATTACAACCTCATATATCTCCCCCCCATTAAGGTGAGAGACGGCAATCAGTGAAATCTCGCAGCTCCTCGTGTGAAAATGGGTCCAACCTACTTCTGAAACTGCAGGGAGACGCACTACATGGCGCTTCAGCAGTCAGTCCAAGGACGACCCAGCAAGGTGAAACCGAAAGAAGAGCTGGCAGGAAAAACCTACGTGCTGACAAAATGGTGAAATTCAGTCTGGACCCGATCAGATAAAACGGACCTGAGAGAGTCCGGATGTGTTCTGTGGAGCACGGTCTGGCACTGTAAGATGAAAAACGAATACCCTATCTAACGCAAAAACAAAACTAAAAATAATAATAAGAGATAGTTCTTCAGTTGATCTGAGTGTGGATTACGGCACCCGGGGGAAAAGGAAATGTCAAAAAGTAGAGATTGAATTGAAATCATACTTTTGTCTCACAATAAAGCAGAGTTATTTTTAAGAAAAAAGTAGGCCATCTATTTAGGCTTTTATTCCTTTGCTTACCTGAATTGCTTTTTATCGGCGCCTCAATGAAATGGATTCAAACGAGTCTTCATGGTTTGCTGAAGGAGCTGAGGGCGATTAATGAAATTTGTAATTAAAGAATTGATGTAAGCTAATGAGAACCACTTACACAGTAAAGAATGAAACACATACGTGTTCTGCCTACTAAGTACCTATTGCCTCCATCGAAGACCACAATGGTGTACTGTACACACCGAAACAATAGCCAGACCCCACAGAGGAGGGTTTAGGACGATATCAATGTGAAAGACGCGCTTTAAACACCCTTTCCTGCATTATAAAGCCGACACGGAGCAGTGGGCAGTGACCTCGGGGTCAGTTTGAGGGTCCATTGTGCTCGGTCCCACAACAAATGCTTACAGTCCTTCCTGTGTGCAAAACAATGGATGTCCAGTTTTCAATAAGCCCACTGCAATCCGCAGGCCAACAAACATCCTTCTTCTGTGCCAGGCTCGGCCATCCCGCAATGTCAAGTGACAGGAACTGTACTTCAATCGGATCCATGAACAATCGGCCAGGAGAAGAGCAGAGCCGCCTGGTGAGAACTAATTCACAGGGCGGCCAAACTGAACACATTCGCTTTTAATCAGAGCAAACAGAGCCTTATTAAATCAATTTGGAGGCTCAACGCGACGGTGTCAAGTAGCACACCGCAATTTATCAGGACCTGCTTCAACTGGGATCGTGAATTAAAAGTTTCACTCGGAAAGCGAGCGCGTTTGAAGGGCGGGTTGCGGTTGTAGTGCTATCTCTGTAGAGGCGACCCTCAACGCCTTTTTGAAAAAGAACAAACTGATTACGCTGGGCGACCTGTGACAAGGCGTCTCATGGTTCGAGACCGGTTGAAACGGTTCTCGATGAGCTTCAATAGGTTTGCTAGCTGCGGCGTATGCCGTACAATTAATTACCCTGCTCAGAAATGTTCTAGTGGTTTTGAAGAGTCTACTTGAGTAAGAGGAGAATAAGCGAGTATCGTGAAACCCACAAAGAGCCGCTAGACTGTTACCCGCTGCAGTTTTCTCTTGGCTGTCACGGCAGCAGCGTTGTCCCTTGAGATGCGCGCTAGACATCTGAAGAAGAAGAACTTCTAGTCCTCTTTGTAAACCATTCGGTTCAGAGGTCAGGGCAATATCAACATTCTGGTGAACAGCAGCGTGCACAGTTCCCTTTGAGGCAAAAACCTGATAAAATCGATGTTCAGTTGAAAAAACGGATAAAAATAAAGAATGAATCGTCTCATGTTTTTTTAAAAAAAAAATCACTGTTTGTTGGGGAAGAAATAAAAGCAATGTAGGCAGAGCTCAGACCTGGCGTTCCTGAGACCGAGTCCGGCTCGTGGTCGTTTTCTGACCTCACCTCACCTTCTCTCCCACGTCCCATCTGAAAAATGTTCATTGTTTTACTGAGAAAAAATATTACGTTATAGTAAAAAATGCTTAATTGCATACGTGTAAGTTACCTCATAAAGCGAAGAAGTTTACTGTACAAAAAAAAGTAAGATTTAAATGTTCAATATTATTCAAAAGTATATAAATAAAAATAAAAACTCCTAAGAGTACATTATCATTGCTATGCATCATATTTAGTTATATTAAATATTAATGCTTCTATTTACCTTCTGATATTTTTTGTTACGTTTTATATTTAACTCTTTATTGCATAATTTTCACGTCTTAACCAGTTGCTTTTGGTTTGTCCTTTGCGCCGTCAGGACTGTAATCTATTTCCTCAGAAATTCATCTCGAAAGGCAACCATGTTTTGTTTTTTTTTGCTTGTTCGCTTACGTAGTTTGCACCGAAACTATTCGATGAACGACATGTCATTTCCAAACCTAGCTTTAATGCTGACTTCAGTTCTCGTTGAGCGATCGCAGGATTGAACAGAGCAAGGGATTTCAATGCGTACGAAAAGTCAGGGTTTCAATCAAATCATTTCTTCATCGTCAAAAGTAAACGAGGAAGCAAAATCACCATAGGGGGAAAAAAAAAATCAACTACCTAGAGGCTTTTTAAATTGTTTCTGCATGATATGACAAGTAAAACAGGGACAGGTATTATGGTGCCAACTCTCTCCTTGCTCTCGTATCCATCTGTCGTCTTGCCAGCGAATGTGAGCACTTTAGGTGCAGCGACAGAACTATAAGAGGACTTGCGAGTTTTAACAGAGTGGCTCACACAGACCTCTGCACCTCCTAAGCCCTGGTTCGCAGGTCTCAGCAGAATCAGAGTTGGTGTTGCATTACATATTCGTTGAGAGACTCACTCAGCTCTCTGCCTCCTACAAGCCGGTTTAGCGTTTCCAGTGTGCTGACAGCACACTTCATCCCCCTCAAGATTTTCGACCTGCGAGAGGGGAAAGGCTTTACTCGCCACTGCAAGCGGGTTTCTTCACTTAAAAAGGCACGGCTGACCGAGCCAGAGCAACATTAGGGGGGGCACAAGCCCTCCTGCATGTAGTTTCGCAGTCGGTGACATCCAAGGCTTTGAGCTCCAATAAGCAAAGTCAAGCAAGTCCCTGCCAAATGTCTGCATCGCATGCAAATAACACATGTTCAAGGACAGCAGAGTTAGAAATTCGTGAGCTAAAATATATATATATATATATATATATATATATATATATATATATATATATATATATATATATATATATATATATATTATGCATTGCGGTGATATCTGCTTAACTTACTTACAAATTGAGAAACGAGTGGAAAACAAACGTTGCAGACAAAACGCACGTAAATAACAGCCGTCGCCTGGTTCCAACACACGCAAAGAAACGGTGGCGGGGGATAACAATGACAAACGCAATTCACAAACGAAAGACAAGCGGTCGCAGCGGGACAATTAAACGTTTAGTAACGAGAAGAAGCGCGAGCGCGGTCTTCACCTACCTGCAGCTGGAGTTCGGTGGCACGCGCTCCTCTGAAGCGCGCGCTCGCGGTCGTCCGCCGCGCTCCGCGTTCGGCGAGCGCTCGCGGAGTCCGCGCCTCGTTCTCCTCCCGGTCACGTTATGCGAAGCGTTGGCAAGACCGGAGCCTTATATTGCTCGCCGGGGCGGCCGCAGAGCGCCTCTCTGGCCGAGCGCCGCTGAGAGTGAACGTGAACCGCTTTCCGCGCTGCCTTAAATATCCAATTTCATCGACGCAGCGCCGCGGGCCATCTGAGTCCGCGCGACGACGATGATGATGGTGATGATGAAGATGATGATTTCCTCTCTGCGATCTGGGGAAGAGACGCCGCAAACGGTCCAGGGGCAGTCCGCTCTCGTGTAACGTTAAATGGGTTATTTGAGTCCCTCGACAGTAAAACAATCAATCTTGCGTCACTATGCACAGATAGCTGAATCTTTCGCAGGTTATTATTATTATTTTTTTGTGAATTCTTTTTTCTTTTGACAAATATTAATCAATACACTTAGCCTACATTTCAATGCAATTAATTACATTTACATTACAATAATGACTATTACTTTATTATATATATATATATATATATATATATATATATATATATATATATATATATATATATATATGTGTGTGTGTGTGTGTGTGTGTATATATATATATATATATATATATATATATATATATATATATATATATATATATATACTTGTTATATTACAAAATAATTATTCATTATGTAATTAATAAGTAATATCATTATTATTCATAATATATATCATAATACAATTTTATATAATTTTAATATATCACATATATAATAGGCATAGTCTATATTTTGCATTTCTAGATATATTATATCATAATAATTAGCCTAATTTACCTTATTATCATTAGTATCATACAATGCTTATTATTGTCATTATCAATATTATTCTTTGTCAAAAATGGGATCTTTAATAAAATGTTACAAAAATAATTAATTCTATAATTCATAATTAATATAAATAATATAATAATTCTAATATAACAACAATTCTAATATATGTAATATAATAATTCTAATATAATTCTAATAATTATTTATTATGAGATAATATAATGTACCTTGTAGGTATAGCCTATATTTTGCATATTTATTGTATTGTTTATACATAAAAAGACACAGAAAATAATAATAAATACAATGATATATCTGTATATATTATATTATTATAATAATTAGCCTTATGTACATTATTAGTATTAGTATTATTGTACAATGATAATTATTGTCAATATTAATATTCGTTTGGATATTTTTATAAATGTTAAAATCAATTGTTAAAATATATTAATTCATCATTGTATAATTAATCATTAACATAACATAATAATTATTATAAGTTACTATTATAAGATAATCTATCTATCTATCTATCTATATATATATATATATATATATATATATATATATATATATATATATATATATATATATATATATATATATATATATATATTGGATGACGTAATAGTATTGTAACGCTTTATTATGATTTTGATTATTATTATTTAAGATTTTGCTCTTGATATGTTACTGTTACAATAGTGCAGTGTAGCACTGGATAAAATAATCTTCCTCAGCAATAGATATAGTGTAAATGAAGTCCATTGGATGCCGTTATTGGGGCTTTATTGGAGCAGTCAACCGCTGGTGACCACGCGTACAGTGCGAGTTGTTCAAAAAAACTCACACTCCCATAATTCCTCGCCCGCATCGATGCATTATGGGTAATATCGAAGTAAAGACGCTGGTCTGGTACTATTTCCTGTAGTCGCGCTGGACTAAGAAAATAGGTTCCTTGCGCTCTTTTATTACTGACCGCAGTTATCTTCTAAGGCCGGTTTTGTAGTAAGTTGAAAGCTTTTTATCGCGAAGGTTTGGCTGTTAAAGTAGACGCGATGACGCAGATGTTCTTGTTCAAAGCTTCTTTACTTTACAAAGACCTTTGCCCCGAGCAGTCGCGCTTTCTCATGTAAGTACCTTTCAATCGACCCTCAACTGTACACACAATGCGGCTCGCGATCGGTGTGGTTTTTTAACACGCTGCTGTGCACGTGCTCCTCGCCATGCTTTCTGCTGCAGTGCCGCGAAGTTACCAGTAGATGGCAGGCTACTCCTCTTTAATACTTCATACGCGCTCGTCTTACACTTCTAGTCGTTTAGAGATAGAGTGGTATTATAAGAAGTTATTTTAGATCAGATAATTGATATGCAGAACAATTTTTGTGTGATTTTGGGCTAAATAAATTCAGGCTGTTAGCTACAAATGGAAAAAAACAGCAATAAAAATCTTTTTTTTTTTAACAAGTAGAGGTTTGTTTTTATAATGAATTTTAAACAGCAACAACAACAATAATCATAATGATGATAGTGATTTTGTTATTAATGTATTTAATGATTATTTGTTAATATTGCTACTATTGTTGTTGATTGCAATATCTGTAATAACATTTCCTTTTAAATAGTTGCATTAATGGTATTGTTGGGTGCTGTTCTTTAACCGAGTTCTGGTTCCTTTCTACGTTGTTCCTTAGTAAGTATGCTCTTCCTGTTATCTCAGATAGTGTCAAATACTTTAGGGATGTTTTCAAGTGCAGTAATCATATTTACGCATTTGTGGACACAATAGCATCATTTGTTAGCATCAAGGTAATGTAATAATGTAATGTAATAAACACGTGCACTCAAATCTCATCAGCTAAATAGCGTGTTGGTCAGTTGTTGTTTACTGCGTTTAATCATCATTAAACATTTGTGCCTTTCATTTTGAAAGTGGATGAAAAATGTCTCATCTTTGGTGAAAAACCAATAGTGATTAACCGCCACATATTAATGATGCCTTTTAAAAGGCTTGTACCAGGGTTTTACTTTAACAACAGGATTACAGCTTTAGTTAAAAATTATAAAAATATGATAATTATCAGTCGTACTATCTAGAAAGTACTGTAAGTGTCCATATATATATATATATATATATATATATATATATATATATATATATCTACTGCATCACACAGAATAGTAAAGTAATGAGTCTAATATGATTGTAGTAAAGATTTGTCAAGGTCTCTTGCTTTGTGTAATGTTTCTGAAGCTATGAATCATGATGTTTTGGGTAGTGCTGGCGGCAGAGTGAGTGAAGATACATGACGCTTGTCTTTGGGGCTGCGGCATGTTTTTCTTGGATTAAATGTTTCCCAGCTCCATGTTGAGGGTCAGCGTGCTGCATGCTTTAAGCGTTAGTTGAGGTTGAGCTCAGCGAGCGCAGAGGACATCTGCACTGACTCATGACATACATGTACGCAAGTTACTGGAATCCTTTGTCTGAAAGTATGTGCGCCATGAGATCCCTTCTGGATGAAGTGCACAGAGGTTGTGGTCTTATTTATGAAGCGCTTGTGTTAAGCTCCCTCTCAATTTCTCCCACAGGTGTCAGCGTAAGTCACGTTTATGTGCCTGGCACGTCGATAGGGATAGGGATAAGCTGTTGCTTCCCCTGGAGTGTTCAGTGGACTGTAATGGGGGCCTTCTTCTCTTTCTTGATTTTTATCTCAAGTGATTTAGCAAGAGTTTAGTCTTTGTTGATATTGTCGTGCTGAGGCAGCGCATTGTAAAGTGAATTTAAAGGTTCTTTATCTTTGCTCTGAGAGCACTTAAAAGGAGCTGCATTATTAATAAGCAAACGATTTGAATTAGAGTACCACAGTGAAGAAGTCATGTGAAGTCTGAGCCTCTATAGGCAGTGTATATATATATATATATATATATATATATATATATATATATATATATATATATATGTATGTATGTATGTATGTATGTATGTATGTATGTATGTATGTGTGTATTTATATGTATGTGTATATGTGTATATATATGTGTGTATATATATGTATATGTGTGTTTATTAGTAACGTCAAACAATAAGTAAATAAAAGCTTTTTTTTTGGGTTTATTTTTTTTTTGCAAATAGTTCAGATTAAACAAAACATAATTTGGAATGAAACAAGCTTTATACACACAAATAAACACTCTCTCAGAAACCTAACCAAACTAATAAAATCAAATAAATAAATGAAACAAATTATGAAATTAACAAACAAACAAAATAAAAGAGGTGCCTTTTTCTTATTTCAAAAGGCAAATTACTATCTATATTACAATTAACAAAAGGGCAAAAATAAACAAATATATAATCATGAGAGCTTTCATATTATTATTATTAATAATAATAATAATAATAAAATCAGATCGGTGAAATAAACAAATAAATAAAAGTAATGTGTATTTGACCCTGTAACTCTTCTAATTCTATTCTTTTAAAAATCTAACCCTAGCCTCTCTTCTTTTTCTATCTATTCCTTTTTTCTTATACCAGTAACAAAGACAACACGTGTCTCTATAGCTTGCTCGATTCTTTTTTCTATTTATTATATAATATTAAAAAGTGCTTGCTATGTGCTACGGTAAGCTAAGACTTGTTTTAGCACTTGCGTGTCATTGCTCTTTTCTCAATTTTATTAACTACCAAGCTGCTTTAGATTAAATCTGCTAAATGTGCTGGGCGATTGTTTCCTATTCTGCACGTGTACAGCTAACAGCAAATAAAAAAAAATAATACAGTTAAACAAAGCCATGAAACACACTCAAAACCGAAGAATTTCAGTCAGTTAAAAAAAAAAAGATGAATACAAATGAATGAAGGGAAGAATTGTGAACTCTACAGAGAGAATGTCTGTGACACAGACGCATTCGTTTATTGTTCGGTTGACATTTATCAGACTTTATAGCAGGCAGGAATGAATTCATTCGCACTTCATCACTTCTCTGGTTTGGCTCCTCGTCTTCTCTTTGGGAGCAAGTGGTGTGCCTCAGCTCTTTGGCATGCTGGGAAACATCCGCTGTGGCATCGCAAACGCTCGCATATGACGGGACGGTGGACGATTAGAATTAAAAACCCCGCCCCCCTTAAAACTCACGTGCCGCATAATAACAACACGCAGCTTTTAGCAATGTGATCTAATTTTAGACAGGATTATGAGGCTTAGATAAAGGAGGTAGGCAGAACAGCACCATCTCCAAAAATAGGGGGCACACACACAAAGTCTCTCGGGAAATTAAAGCCCCTGAGAAGGCCACCGACCTGCTCTGTGTGCCACACTTTGACCTCAGTATCTTTGTATGTTGTAATTCTTACCTAGGCTTCCTGAGAGTGCTTTTCCTTTTAGTGTAGAAAAATACCTTTTTATTCATAGTCTGCCGCACAGTTTCCACCCAGCGTCTAGGAATCTTTAAGACATAAACAAACAGCAGCGTTGCTTCATCAGATTGGGCGCAGGACCTCTTGCAAGCTCATAAATGATTCATAAGCTGCGATATTCGAGCCTAACTCCTATAACGGCCGAGATTTTAAAGACTAACTCTTTTACTGCTTTTTTCATTGCAGGCAAAGGCGTCAGCTCAATGGTAAGTTTCAGCATTGTTATTTATATTAATAGACCCGTGTGGGATTTTACAGTGCTCATTTTAATATAGTCCCAAGTCTATATAAGTCCTTGTAGGCGACAGAACAGACAGTTGGTTTTGAAAAGGACCAGTAAACCAAGTTAAACCCATTAAGTCCGACCACATTTCCTGATGTGAAACCGGAATCCTTTTCTGCAGCCTTCACAAACCTCAAAGACGGCCCCCCGACAGAGGGGTAGGATGACCACATATCGGAAAAGCTGTACAAAATGCCAAACCGGCCTCAGAATAGGGCATAGCATCACCTGTTTTATTTTAACCGGTCGCCATGCCAAAAACCTCCACTACTTTTCTCTTTCGTTCCAGCGCCCGCCCTGCCGGGGGCTATGATTTGCCCCTTCTGCTTTCAGTGGCGACAACTGGGCAATCATCACGTTCGTCTGCGGCCCAAGCGGAAGCCCACGGCGGCGATCACAAGACTTTTGATGAGAGAGGCGGCAGGGAAGAGACTGAGCACAGAACAGACCCTGGTCCTTCAAAGGTTTAAAAGGGCCTCCAATGCTCTGGTGAGGGCGAGACCACCTGTTTTATGTCCTCTTGATTTGAATGCTGTCACTATATCGACCCATTCCTGAGTCATGTGAGATTAGATTAGATTAGATTAGGTGGATGAATTTAAACCAGAAGAACAAACACCGTGTTGCCATATATGTACATGGTGCTCAAAAGCTTGGGTTGGCCGCCACCATTTAAAATAATCAAAAGAGACAGTAAAGACATTTGTTTTGGAAACCTTCTTGGTTTACACAGAAACCAAGGCACAGAATCATTATATTAGACTGATTTCTGAAGGGTCGTGTGACACTAAAGTCTGGAGTAATGATGCTGAAAAAAAAAAAAAAAAAAATAATATATATATATATATAATGACTGACTAACTGACCCCAGACAGTCTGAATAATACTGTACAAATGATGAGCAAAATATTGAATCTAATAACAGCACACAATTTAATAAGTAATGTGCAATAATGGGCAAAAAACTGTACCATAAATACCATTTAAATATTTAGTCATAACAATCAGTTCTGAATTAATAACCTTAAAACTAAATATAGACCATTTTAATTCAACTAGCGTCACATTTTTGTTTTTTTATTTTATCCTGCATTGTATATAGTTTTAATGCATTAGCTATACCATGCCCCTTATAATGCACAATTAATATAACACTTATCAATTCATGCATTTCTTTAAATTGGTTATACTTGTACCCTTTATAATGCATTGCACACAAAGGTATAAAGTGTTACCCTATAGTAAAATCATGGGTGAAAGAGGGGGAATGGGATCGGGACATGGCCCAGGTCAAACTCCAAAATGGGGTCTTTGTAAAACAGCTGCTCTTATGTATCTTATCTCATTTCGCTTTTAAACCCTTTAGCCATCTTGCTTGCTAGACTTTCATTGTGAGGGCAAACTAAAGCACAAGATAAAACTAAGGTCTGGCAGTCGAACGTTCGTTTGAAAATAAACCAGTATATCTCTTTGTCTGCTGCTCTTTTCAGTAAACACAGACGGGATCATCGATGTGGCCTTAAAAGCTTTTCCCATTGACTGCACTTAAGTTGTTATATGGCCTATATGAAGGCACTTTATTACTGATGCACTCTTAGAAGACTGTAGGGCACAACTAAACACTTAAAAGTGTTTGAACGCTTAGCCAGGAGTACGATATTTATGTTTAGAGATATGGTTATGGACTATCACATGTTAATTATCATTCATCTGACAGAAAGACGTTAATCAGACACAGAAACACTCCTTTTATAGTGATTCGTTTAACGTCAGATGACTTTGATCTGAAAGCCAGGAAGATCCGCTTAAGATGATTTAGAGCAGAAAAGTTCTCATTTTCTGAGGCTGTGCTGAAGTGTGACTGGATCAGTTGAATGATTGGGGTGTTTAGTGAAATGTGGTTATTTGTAGAAGCATTTAACCCTCAAAAGCCCGGTCACGGAGGTCTACGTGCTGGCGCACAGGGAAGCATAGCTGCGTGAGACTCGTGGTTCGGGGGGTGGAGTGGTAGGCGTTAGATTGCTAGATTCTGAGCACATTGTTGGTGTGTGTTTCTTCGCGGGAGAGCAAGATTTTGGCAAGACCAGTAATGAACTTGACAGACAGCCAATGTCGGGAGAGTTCATATCTTTTAACCGTGTCTTATGTTCCCATGATATGGTAAATGGGACAGTGTTAGCTGTGAGGGAAACAGCGTTTAGGAAATAACTTCTTTTGTGGAGGTCATGGAGGATCATTTTCTGTTTGTCAGGTTGAATTGAATATAAATAGCCTCATATCCATTTTAAGATGAAGAACAATTTGTCGCTCTAGATTTAATCAGATATTTTAAGCATTTTAAAAACTTGCCTTTTGGAGAAAGCATTACGACTAATCATGTAACCTCAATTGTTACTTGTTAACCCTCGTTAACCTCAGATGGTTTCCACAAAAATATTAATAGCATTCATAGTAAAAATAATAATTTGGCACTTGAGTGTCAAATCAGCATGTTAGATTGATTTCTGAAGAATCGTATGACACTGAAGACTGGAGTAATGATGCTGAAAATTCAGCTTTGCTGTCAAAGGAATAAAAACATTTAAACATATTTAAATAGAAAAGAGTTGTAATGAAGTTAAGTTAAAATTTGCAAATATAAATCTCAATATTGCTATTTTTTTCAGCATTTTTGCTGAAATTAAATGCATTGAAATGTGTAATAACACTAGTGGATTTTCAATACATTTCTAATGCATTGTTCTTTTTAACCTGTATCTATTAGTTCTCATCCATCTTCTTTCATTTGCCCATCGTGTTTTGTATTTGGCGACAAATTAAAGAAATAGTTCACCCAAGAATTTAAATTCTGTCATCATTTACTTACGATAGTAAGTGAGTAGTTCCAAATGTGTATGAATTTCTGTGTGAACACAAAGAAAGATGTTTTGAAGAAAGTTTGTAACCAGACTTTTTCTGGGCCACCATTTTCTTCTAAAAAAAATACTATTACCCAAAACAGCCTGGTTACAAACTTTCTTTAAAATATCTTTCTTTGTAAATGATGACAGAATTAGAATTTTTGGGTAAACTATTCTTTTAAGATGCGAAGAGTAGTGTTCTTTTAGTATTATTTAATTTTACATCCCTAAACATTTTTTTTTCATTGTGCTTGCATAGTGATATATTTAATTTGTCATTAATAGGTTTACTCTACAAATCAAACTGCTTGCGTCTCATTTAATATCAGCTGCTTTCTAGCTTCACGTGGATGGAGCATCATCAAACGTCATAGAAAATTCTAAGTGAAATGCTTGAAGCATGATTAATAAGTTCATTTGTTTTAAAATGCTAACTGTGTGAATCACCGTGGTGGGTGTAAATGAGTTGATTCCAGGTGGTAGAGCCTGTTGAATTGTGGTATTTGTCGTTGAGTGGAAGCTGTTGGCCTTGAACTTTGAAATCAGTCAGAGCCACCCAGTCTCTAGCAGCGAAATGCTTGACATGCTGGGGCTTGTGACAGCTCTGCCAGGTCTTTAGCAAGTTATTTTAAGTATCTTTTTACATACTTGTTAGCCTGAGTGAGATTAATGCACGTTTTATCTTCCCAAGTACATGTAGTATATGGATTTGGGTAAAAGTCGAGTTCACCTGGGTATTTTAGAGGTTTGCTTTTAGCTTGGATGGCAAGGTGATTCAACAATTTTTTTAAATTCAGGTGCTCTCAATAGACTGCTCTTAGCTGAATCTGGCCTGATTCCCAGTTTGCTTGCTTATGTTGTGCACAAATGTATACTGTGTGTACTGCCAATAGGTGAGAACGTACTTGTAAGTAGACATATTTTGTCACATACTACCCTTTGAAACTGTACTCTATTCATCAACTTCCAATTCATTATTTCTTTACAATCACCCAAAAATAAAAGTTCTATTGTCTTATACTCTCATGTCAATACAGACTTAAAAGACTGGTCAATCTTTGAAAACACGAATTAAGAGGTTTCTGACCGTCTATTGAAAATCAATGATACTAAACCTTAGATTAACCAAATTCTTATGAGTTTGGAATGACATGGGTGAGTTTTACTTAATTGTTTTCTATGCTTTTGTTTGGAACAGAATGCTCTGAAACTCCTTTTCTGATGCACTTTAAAAATCCAATGGAAATGGGGCACCATCTGACAATGTTTGCCAAGAGATTGTTTGGCTTGGTGTTTTCACCATTCTATGGTGTGTGTGGTGAACTAATCACATTTCATGTCCTATTTAGGATAGAAAGTATGCAAATTTCATGCAGTGCTGGCTCTGCTCCTGCAGTTTCTTTGTGATCGTCACTTTTGGATCGGAACGGTCTCATACCTCCAATAGAAAGCTCAGATGTTGCATGTGCATCTTTCAACATTTTGGGAAGCATCTGTGCCAGCAGCCTTGGCTTTTTCCAGCATGCGTTTGATGCAGGTTATGCTTGATGTGTGTGACATCCTGTTTTCCCCTCAGGGAGAGAATAAGTGATGCAGCTTTTCCATGTTTGGTCAAGGGGGATGGGCGTATCACAGATCGATCAGCCCTGGAAAGCAGATGGGTCTCCACATATCAATATAGCTGACCACACACACACACATTTATTACTTGGTCAGGCTTGCATATCAAGGGCAGCTGTGGCATCTAGAATCTCAGCAGCAAGGTCAGAGACGACAGTCTAGCCCTGGTTGCTGGGTTGAGGGTATTTCAGGATCCTGGACTATTAATAGAACACAAAAAGCCCATCTGGTGGACTGATATGTGTGTGAGGGAAAGGCAAAGTGTCAGTAAATGTTTAGAAATTGGTGAAAAGCTCATTTAAACTTGTTGTCTGTGGCATTTGCAAAAGTCAGCATGTAGATGTGCAGTAAAGGCTTGTGTCATATGTCATACAACTTTAATATTATGAAAACGTTTACTATCTGTTATAGATAAACCTGGAAATAAACGTATGTAAAGTTATGTTTTAAAAAATAAATACGTTTTAGTATTCAAAGCAAAGAATTATTATGTTTAACTATTTACATTATTGTAGTATGTACATTATTGTAATATTATTTCGGAAAATTAAGTTTGAAGTGTGTGTGTTTGTTTGTGTGTCTATATATGCGCACGTGTGTGTATGTGTGCAATCAGTGTATCTTGATTTGTGTGACTGTTTTTGTTTAAAGCATTTTAATATAGCTGAATTTTTTTATGTTGTCCTGCAGCCCTATGCCCCGCCTCCCTCTGCTCTCACTAATTAAATAAGAAAATTACTTGGCATTGATTATGCGACTCATTCTAAATACATTATAACAAATCATGTTGGAGAACATAGGCTTTTACAAAAACTGTGACGGATGGAGAGAGACAAACCCAATAGAATTTAACAGTGTATATGAATTTAATAGAAACGCTTTAGGTCCCCACTGTGAATCCATTTTGGTACATTGGAAGGATAAAACGAAACCGCCAACCGTATTATTCCATTCATGACCCTTCACCTTGCATTGGATTCATCTATATACAGTTGTTCCAGCTTCGTTTTGCTTTCCCTATTTGTTTCCGTTCTGTTGACAGCTGCTGTGAACTGATTGCATGAATCTCTCACGAGGGAGCCATGGGGACATCGCCAGCATAAACATGCCTGATAATGGCTTGTGAATTCTCACTGCCTTCCATGTATTGATAGAACTCTTGTTTACCAACATTCTTAAACAGTATCTATTTTAGTGTTCCACAGAAGAAAGGAAGTCATTGGCACTTTATTTATAGACTGAGCCATTATGGCATACGTTTCCTCATAGAATTCAACACAAATGTCAAATGTTCACAGACAAGCTGATAACTTTCTTCTGTAAAACACAGAAAGAGACATTTTCAAAAATGCTGGTAAAGTTCCATTTTTGGTTATTTTTATTAACCGAGGCATGAGTCAAAATGATTTCCGTAGTCTTGCCTCTATTGGAACTAATTATTTCCAAAAGAATTAATTGTTTTTGGTTTGTTGGTGTCCCCATCGGGCTTCTTAACTAGCTTAACCAGCACGAATTTCTTAAACGGGCTTCGCAAGAAAGAACGTATGGGTTGACCAGCATGATTTGCTGGAGAACGACACCACTGTGTGAATCCACCAACATAAACCCAGCATGGAAGTCCACTTGAGTTGGCCTAACCTGACCTTTTCAATAGAGTCATTTAACCCAGGAACAAAGAGAGAGAAACTATTCAGTGACATCTCTATCATCTCTCTCGGCTCCCTCGGAATCTGTCCTTATCTTTCACAGTGTTTATCCCAAGGATTCATTTTCAGCTTGGACCTGTCAGACATCTCTGTTTTGAGTATTGTGTTTATGACCCTGTTTAATGGGCAGATCTTGATCGTGGGGAATGATCTATTTTGGGATTGAGCTGTATGATGGAGATTAAAGGATATGACAGAGTCAGAGTCTTTATATGGACAATCGCTCAACTTTTTAAAGCAGCGGTTAACTACTACGGCCTGTTTCCCAATTTAGCTTAATCTTGATACCGTGTTCTCCTAAAGCTCTTTGGTTATTGTGGTCAGCTTTGTAGTGAGATGCCAAAGCTTTGAGAGGTTTATTTAGCCAAGCAAGATGAAAATAGACGACTTTAGGGTTATATTTGATTTGTTCATGTTAAATATTCACACCAGATCAGCAGTGATTTTCACGAATAACTCTTGTACGAGAAAAAAAAAACCTATGCATGCCTATTACTAACATATTAGCTGTTTATTAGTACTTATAAAGTGCATATTCTGTATGACCATGTTCTACATTCTTCATTCTACACAATACCTAAAATTAACAACTACCTTACTAACTATTAAAGGAACACTTTTTTGGAAATAGGCTTATGCTATGCTATCGCCAGACCTGGACGTCGACTGAAAAGATTCATAAACGGTAAATCTTATCAACTCTGGGGGAGTTAGAGAATGAGCCTATTTCCAAAAAAAGTAGAGTGTTCCTTTAATAAACAGCACATTGGGAGTTTGAGGCGGAAGTCTTGGTTAACAGTTTGCTAATAGGAAGAATTGGACCTTAAAATAAAATGGCCAAAAATGTAATTTATTCTCACACAAGCTATCTTTACTTGGTCCACGTTTATCATGTGAGGTATAACACGTGTTGTAGTGTTATTTATTTTCTTCAAAGACTTGGTTTATGTTTCTGAGGAATTCCGTAAAGGTTTGGTCTGATATTACGGACCATCCTTTCAGTCGAGAGTCAGTCAGACAGGCTCCGCCCCCCGCTGCAGCTCATTGGCTGTTGCTGCTCTTTATATCTCCAGACATGAAGGATGCTGTAGTAAACATAGCTGCTCTCACACACATGACTGGATCATTATAACTTCTCTACATTTCAGCTTAGCTACCTGTTACCTCAACAAGCAATGGCTGCCTTCGTGTCGGTGAGTTCAATTCCACACCGAAGGGTGTAGATTAAGTAGTTTTATCATTCGTGCAGTACCCTGTGAATAACTAATAAACATTAGAGTAATGCAACATAAAAATGTTTAGGACATTTTTTAGGAAATTTGCTGCTAAAGGATCTTTATTGTTGTTTGCAACTACTACTCGGAAAAAGTTTGGGGGTTGATCAAATTTGAATGTTTATAAAAGTCTCTCTTGCTCACCAAAGCTGTGTTTATTTGATGATGAAATATTGTAATAATGTAAAATATAATTACAATTGAATATAACTTTAATATATTTCAATTTGAATAATTCAATTACTGATTTGATTCGAATTAGAAAGTTTTGTAACATAAATGTCTTGACTATCACTTTTAATACGTTCTTGCTGAACACTCGTTTTCGTTACTTGAAGCTAAAATAGTTTGAAAGAGTGAAAAGAAGTGGATTATAAGTGTATGTAAAGCACAGAGTACGTAGTGATGTGTCTGAGTGGAAGTGTGGGAGCGCCAGTGGTTGGTCAGCTTAATTTAGTGCTAGTCTCTGGCAGTTTCTGGCATGTGTCTAGAGAACTTAATGTGCCTTGCTGTATATAGAGCTCACGTTCATGTACAATGTGTGGAATACTTGAGATGAGTGTCAGCAACACCTGGCTATTAAGGTAGAAAACAACACAAAAATCTAGACATTTGTTTATATGTGTATTTTACTTGTGTTGAACAATGAATGTTTGTGTTATTGCCTTTGATTTTTGCTATTTTGCCAGTGATTTAAGGCGATTGCGCAATCGTTTTGACTGTTTTAGTAAACTGAGAGACTGAAAGACGTGGCTGTCAACACCGTTCATTTCCAGAGACTGTCCTTACCAGTATGATTTGCAATGTGAAGATCCAGAGTACATCTAACGTCAACATTGAACATAATGCTTTCTTCTTTTAGATGGCAACGTGTCACACCTGTAATAAGATGTCCAGACAACCTGGAATGAATCGGGAGCTTCTGACTTCACTGTCAAACTGCCGAAGTACCCCAGGAAGCGCAGGCAAACGCAGAACTCCACAGTCAGCCAACAGGTCTACTCCAAAATCTCTGAAAGACAGAACACCAAATGGCACACCTAGGTAAGACACTCTTAACGGACGTATATATGACACAGGTCCTCGTAGAAATACCCTTTAACTCTGCTGTTAAAACTACGTATGCAATTCTTTCTTTCCTGCAGGTCAGTATCTTTAGACGCCGGCTCGTCATCTTCAAAGCCCGGCAGTGCGAAGTCATCGCCTTTCGCCCGCCTCAAAAAGATCCTGATGCTGGAAAGCAAACAGCAGAGCAAGAAAGGTGGTCTGAAGGACTTGCTTTCATATCTCTGAAGATCTCAGGGTCATTAAAATGAAAGACTTTGGCCCACTTTAAGTGGAGCTGATAAGTTCAGAGCAGGAACGTGATGGCGGTCCTTGTGTGTTACATTGCCACCTAGTGGAGGAGCCGCTAGGCTGGATTGTACTGAAGGACAGTTAAATAGTGAAGAGAACATCTCCTTTTCATCCATCAAGTGTCTGTTTCTGAATCCATGTGGTGTGTGCTACAGAACCATGCTGTGACTTTTTTTATTTGTGACGTTTTTTATGTTCATGATCCCACATACTGTTCATTTCTGCACAAGGAAGAGTACTTTTATATGTCGTGTGTTTAATGTTCATTTTTGTACACTTTGAATTCACACATTTGTATCACCAGCTCTAAGTTTGGATCACTGATATTAAAAGGTTTTTCTTTACACTTGGCTTACACGCAGATATTAGTATTGTTTTTTTTATTATTATTAAAAATTGTGCTGGCTTGTTTACATCTGATGGCGTATTTGCTGTCAATCTGTGTAGCAAAGACCAAAATATTTCATACTATTTTTTTTTCCTCAGTACATTTAAAAAGAAAGGTGTTTTTGTCGTCTTTGATCTTTGACAGATCATTTTTCAATAAAAACTACAATATTGACGTTTGTGTGGTTATTTATATATTCCCTTTAAAAGATGCTAAAAACTTCTCTTCTAGCTTCAGAATGTATTGTAGATTTTTAAGAAGGAAAACTGATGTAAAGATGCAATTATACATGTTAAAAAAATGGAAAAGCGAAACAAAATCATAGTCCTTTATACATAAGTTTACAAGTAATGAGACGACGTTTCTGTTAATGCAAGTGTTCAAAAACCAGCATACGTATTACGGCATAAACACCACAATAAATATTTTGGTCCATTGGAACATTGAACTGGATAATAGTTAAAAACCACTGTAATGAAGTGATAGCGCTTTATTATTTCAGAGAAAAATAAACATTATACATGTACTTTAATTCAAATGCAAATATTGAACATTATACAATTATGCATACAAAAAGGAAAAAATATTTATTAAAAATATAAGTACATTCATTCAGTAAAGGCATTTTTTTCTCTTTAGAATATTCAGACAGGCCAAAAAGTACGTTTTCCCATAACATTTTAAAAGATCCTAAATAAACACAACAAAATAAATTATTGGTAGATGTCTATATTACCGCAATATAACGCGTTTTGATATCTCTGCACGCTTCTTGCATGCAGACTTTTATTTTGACATCTCTTACTAATCCGCTGATCTCTCTCTTTCACCCGGAAGTGGTCAAACTCTCATGTGCCTTTACAATCATTAGTACCTTAAAATTAGTACCTTTTTGGACGTAATGCGTGGTTAAATATTTAAAGTTAACCGCCCCTGAAGAATGTACGATGTCCAGTCGCAAACGAAGCCGAGAGCACCACGAGGACAGGCACGAACGAAAAAAACACAAGGAATCAAAACAAGATGAAGACAAATACCAGCACCAAACCAGAAAGCTGATTCACGAGGTGCAGAAACTCAAGCATGTGGAGACGTTGTGAGTGTTTGCAGCTTTAGTAACGACTTTCAAGAAAGTCTTCAGAATCTGAACGTTTTTTGTATGGTGTTGCAAAAGTTGTTTGTGCGTTATTTTGTGACTTTCTTTTCCTTTTCCCTTTCAGCTATGAAAATCCTCCCCCTGGCTACATAAAGGTTTGGCCGTAGTTTAACGTGAAATTATTAAATGATTAGCTGGTTGCTTTAGCCTTCTCTTACAGAAATGGTGTGCATGCATTAGAAATAAGCCTTCGAGCGAGCATTTTGCAATACATGCAGAACTGCTTTCGCAGGATGAGGATGACAAACCAGAGGACTGTATCCCTGATACCCCCGGGAATGAGGACGCCAGGAACTTTTTGGCTCATGCTCCCACCAAAGGACTGTGGATGCCTCTGGGCAAAGAGGTGAAGGTCATGCAGTGTAAGCAAGCGCTCAGATGCCTTCGCTGTTTACAAAAAAGAGCTATGCCAGAAGTGGCGTTTTAGTTCTGATGAAGGTCATTGAGAAATCTTACAACTTGTGTGTGTGTGTGTGTGTGTGTGTGTGTGTGTGTGTGTGTGTGTGTGTGTGTGTAGGCTGGAGATGTAAGAGGTACGGCCACAGAACGGGAGACAAAGAATGTCCTTTCTTTATTAAAGGCAATCAGAAACTGGAGCAGTTCAGAGTGGTGAGTAACATGAACGGCCTACTTTTGCGCTGCTGCGGTCAATAAGTCATTTTTTTAAAGCATGTGTAGTACCTAATTACACGTACAGCATTTGGACGTTTTGAGATTAAGCTATGAAGCATAAGTCTGCTGATGAACCAGTTTTGTCATATATAATCAAATCTTGAATGTATTAAGTCAGAATTTTAATAATGCTACTAATAAAAAAAGACTCATGGAGTCTGACATGTATAAGTTATATGATGTGTGTGTGCGTGTGTGTGGCAGTATAATTTCTGGAGGACTGCCACATCAACAGCTCGGCATAAAATATTAACTTCAACTTAAAGACTATAGAGTACTTTACTTCTGTTGCAGGTTTGTTAAAATTGGTTGTTAATGTTTTTACAATGTCTTTGATGCTTTCTTAGGCGCATGAGGATCCAATGTACGATATTATCCGTGAAAACAAACGCAACGAAAAGGAGACTAGGTACGTTGAGCTTCTTCGCGGACAAAGGACCGCGTCGTGCGTTTTAATCACTAAGATTAAATATTTTTGTTATTATGTTGCGTTGAAGTAACATTAATAATTAATAAAGGTGGGTCCGTTCAAAAGTTTGTGGTCAGTAAGATTTTTTTAGTGTCTTTAAAAGAAGTTTCTTACGTTTCCCAGGGCAGTATTTATTTGATTAAAAAAAAAAAAAAAAAATAAATAAATATATATATATATATATATATATATATATATATATATATATATATATATATATATATATATATATATATATATATATATATATATATTTTTTTATTATTATTATTTAATTTATTTTCTGTGATGCAAAGCTGATTTTTTTTTTTAGCATTCTTACTCCAGTCTTCAATGTCACATGATCGACAAACATTTTGTAAATATTATTAATGTTGACACTAAAATTGTATGTATGTTTGTTTTGTTTTCTAATATTTTTTTTGGAAAAAGTTTTTCTGCGATTCTTTGATGCATTAAGAACAGAATAAACTTGAAATATGAATATTTTGCAATACTATACATTTCCCTCCTATTACCTTTGATCAGTGTAATGTGCCTTTGTTGAATCAAACCGTTAATTTCCTTTATAACTTGTTCCGACCCCAGACCTTTGCACGGTTGTCTCTGTAAGTGAGATGAAGAGCTTTTAATGATGCTCAGTCTGCTAGATCTGCTTATTTAATAAAATATTTGACGAGCGGAGGCCTCTTAGAGGCCAGTGTTGATGAATTCAGTCAGTTCAACAAAAGAAGCCTGTTGCAGATGATTACGTAACTCTTTACTCCGCTGCGCTTATCTTCTGCCGTGCGGCGACGAGGGCTCTTGCTACATGGGAGTAATTAGAAAGCGTTACGTGGGATGTAAACCCATTTTGGGCCGTTTTGACAGGTTATTTTGCTCGAGCTCCACGTTTATGCCGCAGAACCGTTAATAAACATTCCCCCGCGAGCTTTGGCGGTTTCAATTTTTCAGCAGGATGTTGGGGAAACAAGGAGTAGCTTGTTTAAAGAACTTGAAAGTCAGCCGCTTTAACACTGATGCAGTCTTCGCAGCACGCAGGGAATGAAAGCAAATCTAAAACGGGATTGTGGGATTGTGAACGGTTCCCAAGGATACGCACCTCCGTTAGAGGATGGGTGGGAACCCTCCGAACAGCGGTGATCTGATGAATTGTTAATAGATTCAGGTCAGTGTGGCAAAAGCTGTCAGAACGTGCTTGTGTTTTCTGCTTCCTCTTCATCGGTGGCAGTTCAATTTGCCTAAAAATGATAAAGCTGGAATTTGAAAGAAGCTGAACGAATCCGATTGCTCAAATAGGAAGTGTGCCATCTCCGTGGCACTAGCGCCGCCAAAAGGAATTGCAAAGATAATGACTGACATTTATGTCATTGGCGTATTATGGACATGTTTTTGTAATGGTACTTGTTTTGTGTGTACAAACACACACATTATTAGTTTATTTAATTTTATTTTACGAAAAAATAGTTAAGCGTCGCTTTTTAGGATTTGGTATAAAAATGATCATTTGTATATTTAATTGTCTCTGCTTATTAATGCTGGAGCAGGACTATTGTAAAGAAAATGGTAATTTCAGCAAATTAAAGTTGTCCTATTGTATTTAAATTTTGTAGTATTTGATATAATATTAGTATCGAATTTTAGTTGTTAAAAATAGTGTTTAGTTGTTAATTCTTGAAATAATAGTGTTTTGTATAAATGCTTTTAACCTTTTAAACACACACACAAAAATATATATATATATATATATATATATATATATATATATATATATATATATATATATATATATATATATATATATATATATATGACCTAACAATGAATGATTGTATTTATAACGTTAACGAAGGAAAATAAGATAATTAAGTAATATTAATACAGTAAAAAATGTATTGTTCACTGTTATTCACTTTAGTTAATATTAAATATTTTTATTAAATATTACATCGCTTTTTGGATTTGCTATAACCCATTAAAAAGCGAAAAAATTATTCTAATATAAAAATCTAATAGAATATAATTATAATAGAAATGCACTTGTTGCAAAATGCAACACAGTTTTGTTTTGTTTTTTTCTTCATGTTCAGTGTTGTTTTTTAGAAAGAGATCCGTTAACTATGGATTAATGTAAACGTATTACAATATTAAGCCTGGAATACTGTTTTACGATGTCTTTTCTCTGCACTGTAGGATCCAGCAGTTGAAACAGCTGCTCCAAGACACCACCTCCGACTCCGACACCACCTCGTCTTCCTCCACCGCCTCCTCCGATCACACCCGGAAGAAGAAGAAGAAGAAAAAGGAGAAGAGGAAGAAAGAAAAGAAGAAACACAAGAAGAAAAAGAAGCAGCACAAGGCCAAGGCTAGCGACGACTCGGATACAGATTAGAACGAGGCCGTCGGTGCGGGGTGTCTCGGTGCTCATCAAAGAGGGTCTGCAGTGGCGCGTCAGCCCTATCAAATATACACAGGAGCCTTCCCATCAGGTCCCCGGGCCGTCTTCAGATCTGCTTAATAATGCATGGATGCATTTAATCCCCTCTGTCGCGTTCGAATGCTTAGGATATGTGCATCTCTATCAGATTTCCTGTAGCTGGTCCTGTTAAGATGTCTGAATGTATGTCCATTCACATTTTGCGAATGTGTCGCTGCGAAAATAACTCATGAGAGGTTATAAGTCATGCCATCTGCCGTCGCCAACGGTGACGTCCGTAAGTGTCGTGTAAATAAAGCGGTGACTATGGCGTTTCGGCCGTTGCAACTTCTTTTTTATGGTAATTTGGTCTTTGGCCGTTTGTAGGTTGATTGCGTGTGTAGATTCATATCCTCCATTTCCATGGAAGTGTTTGGGGCTTCTGCGTCTGCCTATGGAAGGCAAGCACAGCCTATTAGCGCCACTTGAATGGCTGACAGTGTTCTGCTCATCATTCACATGACGAGAGGGGAGAAGATGCTTTGATCTCGTCGCTCAAGCGCTGTCCCGAGGTTGTCGCTGGAGTGCATGTACCGTTTTGCATCAAGATAAATAGCGCATCGCATCATCAAAGGAGCTCTTTATAATGCCGCATCAAATTTGCGACCGTTTAAACGCACGCTTTTTCAAACAAGAAGAAAACAATGATGAATTATTCGCAAATATTCATTTCGGTAATGAGATATTTAATGCGGCCTGTGAAGTCGTTGGCTTGCTCTCTTCTTCAGAATGCGTTCGCACTGGTAATAAAAGCTGGATTCTCATGTTTCCTTTTTAGTTCCTCTCTTTTCTTTGTGTCTCTTTGTTCCGATCTGGCCAGGGCCATTAGAAACGTGTGTGTATGTGACATGTTCCCTTTTTATCTGACAAGCCGTGAATCTCTCAAATGAGTTCCCCACTGTTCAGCTCTATGCTTTGTTAAATCACTGTTTTAAATTTTGATTAGCCAAAGAAGTTTAATCAGTGTAATCTGAAGTTTAATTGAGGCAGAAAATTCCAGCACAGTAGTTTTGCTTGAAAAATATGTATAATACATGGTACAAAACATTATCACACACATATATATATATATAGAGAGAGAGAGAGAGAGAGAGAGAGAGAGAGAGAGATATAGATATGCACACATAATAATGTTTTGTACCACGTTTTATATTTTATATTTTATATATATATATATATATATATATATATATATATATATAGTGCTGTCTAACAATTAATGGCTATATATATATATATATATATATATATATATATATATATATATATATAACAGATAACTATGTGCATGGTTTAGTTAAGTTTGTGTTATTTAGCTGTATTTTTCCTTTTTTTAACCAATCAAAATAACCCGAATGCAGTTTAATTGATTACTTTTTGGTTACTCACTACGTGTCTGTTGTATCAGGATTATCACAATTTTCTTGTGATACAGAGCGTGTTGTTGGTTTCCAGCAGTTTCCTTGCCTGAAGAGCTGGAGTTGTTCATCATTTCGCACAGTTAGAAGAAAAATCCCAAGCATGTCACAGCATTCTGAGAAGAGCTGAAGCAGAGACCGATCCATGATGCGTATTTGCATAATGGTTTTTATAAAGAGACAAACTAAAGGTAGCATCACCTCTGCTGCTGAGGCGCAGTGACATGTAGACTGGGTTTTGGTTTACGTGGTGCTTCACGTCATGTGCTGCGCTTAGCTAAATTCTAGACATTCTCTTTATAGAATTGCGTCCTCTCTAATCATCAAAATGGAGTAAGCAAACAGTGTCAGCATGGGACGGTTAATGCATCTCCTCGTGTGGGACAGATAATCTATTGCTGTGTGTGGGAGGACGTTGTGAGAATGTTGAGGTCTGATGGACAGATATTTACAAAATGCCAAGTATGCCCTTAAGACTAATGGCCAGGCAATGATTTTCTGGTTTAATCCTATTTTCTTCTTCCTCTGTAGACAAAGACTCGCTGGTGGTAGTTCAAGCCCTGTAACGACAAAAATGAACCATTCACGCTCAGTAGATGATAAACATTGCATAAATTATGAAGCTAAATTAATTTGAATCATGATTGAATTAAGAGTGAAAGACACATAGTAAGCAACAATAACTGGATGTTTGATTCACATTTCAATTATGAATTCAATTATAAATTATTTACTGTTTACAGGAATTTACTAGATATTTTATGTTACTCAAGTAAAAATAAAATTGTATATATATATATATATATATATATATATATATATATATATATATATATATATATATATATCTACAACAGATCTTACACACACACACACACACACATATATATATATATATATATATATATATATATATATATGTGTGTGTGTGTGTGTGTGTGTGTGTTTAAGATCTGTTGTAGATCTGTTAAAACCTAAAATGTGACCATATACCACAAAACCAGTCAAAAATGCATTGTGTGAGTGATTTTTCTTTCTTTCTTTATTTTTTATTTTGCTTCATGATCACGATCCAACATGACATTTTGCAAATTTCCTACAGCAAATATATCAAAACTTAATTTTGGATTAGTAATATTATAAGGACCTAATTTGGACAACCTTAAATGTGAATTTGTCAATATTTACAATTGTATTTATTTATTTTGCAGCCCCAAAGAGAAATATTACCCTATCCTAAAAACAATACATCGACGAAAAGCTCATTTGTTCAGCTTTCAGATGATGGAAATGTAAAAAAAAAAAAGTGTCATGTTAGTAAATCCTCTTAATGAAATACATAATTAATTAATACATACATTTAAAATAACAGACTGAGAAAACACCCTGACGCGCTTTTATCTGTTTATATTGAATGATTTACTGCGCTGTGATTGGTGGATTCCTAAAGCGGCGGAGCCAATCACGAGCCGGGAGGAGGAGGAAAGAGGAAGTGAAAACAACATCAGCACTATCTATCTAGTGCGCTAGAGAAAGGGAGGGAGCGCGCGACTGCAACAAACTCCCAAACATCAATCCCTGGAAGGAGGAAAAGTCGCCCCGCCGCTTCAGGTTCGTACGGTTTATTTCGCGTCGCTGCTCCTCGTGGTGTCGGTGCGGTGTCGGTGCGACCCCACGCCGCTTCATCCTCGCGGGGTGAAGTTTAAGCGCTGCAGCGTGCAGTTAGTAGTAAGACGGTCATGAATAGCCCCTCTATTGAGCGCGGCAGACGGATTGCAGCGGGTGGAGAGTTTGACAGAGCTCGGTACGTGACTGCCTGTGCTTCGGTTCACGCGTGTTTTCTTCCACAAACCCACTCAAACTTGTAAAAAAAAAAGACCGTGAGGTCAAAAGGGTGTCACAAACATCAGCGGTTTCATTTTACGACTGCTCCTGTTCCAGCGGTGTAAAATTAGAGAATTAGAGAGTTCTGCACAATGACAGCCACTTCTCCATTGTCTTTGTAGGGAAGACAGTGAAGCAGAATAGCAGTATTTTTTCTGTTGGCTACTTTGAAACTTATTTTGCTCACAATATGATTTTTTTTTATTTAATGGTAGGCTTGACAATAAGACCGTGCGCGCGCGTTTCTTTAAGCAGCTCACCCTAATTCTGTCATCGTTTGCTGTTTTACTGTTACGCGTATCAATCGCGCTCATGCCGCTACAAACACGAATGGCTTCCTTTCTTCAGTTGAACACGAAAGGAGATCCGAGACAGAATGATATCCTCGGTCCCCATTTACTTTCGTTGTAGGCAAAAAAAATACAGTGCAAGTGAATGGTGACTGAATCTGTCAGTCTTTTGCTTTAGTGCCTCACATCGCCTTTTGTGTTTCACGGACGTGAGCAAACGATGACAGAGTTTTTTTTTATTTTTGGATAAACTGTGAATAAAGGATGACAGATGTTTTTTTTGTTTGTTTGTTTGTTTGTTATAAATGTGAGCTATCTCTTTAAATGCTGAGATTAGTGCTGATAATCAATATTATGTTTGATTAACGGAATAAAGAAGGCTACTATTTTTTTTTCCCAAATTGAATGAAACTGTGCAGTTATCTTACTTAAAATACAAAATATGAATTGCATTTATATTATTAATATGACCCATAATAAACAGGCTGTTATAGCCTACAAAGAAAAGACATCAAACAAAAACACAGTAGGACTGCAAGAAAACAGTGTTTAAAAACATTAGCTTTTAGTAACTGTTTATGTATTTGGTATTTTTTTATGTATAGTGCCTTATACTGAAAAGAATGGTCTAGGATTTATTTTGCAACAATTTAATTTAATAATTTCAATGAATTTTTAATTAACATGGGATTTTGAAGGAGAAAGATTAACATAATAATTTTTCTTATATTTATTATATACAATAAAATATTGTCTCGTGTTTTATATACAGCTTTGATACGTCTTTTTTTTTTTAATTCAGCTTTAGTAAAACGTTCACATTTAGCTTACTTAAAAGGATTTATTTTGCTCTGTGTCAAACTTTTTATATACAATTTCATAATTTTTTTCTTTTTCAAATGAAAGCGCTTTTTAGGAAGGTGCTGCTCATGCACTATAGGTTTTCAGCTAAATTGTACTTATTGGTGTCACGGACATGCCCGAACGATTTGTTGCTATTTTTTTTTTTTTTTATCCTTATTTATGCCAATTGGTTGTTGCAGCCTTATTTGAGACTGTTGAAATATCATTGCAATTCTTGATACACCAATACATTGCATGCATGTATTGTGGTTTATTCAAAATAGCTCCGAAAGTGTTTCAAAATTGAGGAAGAAATAACATCTGTAAGCAGAAGAAACTTCCATGCCCTCTGGGAAGGAAATAGTTCTTTCCTTTTCATTCGAAAAACTATAAGAAGCTCAAAGTCTTCATCTTTTTTTATGCATATATTTCCTTGACTTTGTAGTTGAGATGCGTGCTGGTCTTGTGGAGTCCAGATGAGAATGTGTTTTGTTGCAGTGGCAGTCTGTTTCTCTTATCCTCATGTCGTTGAGTCACTTTTGTGTCTGGAGGCAAGTGTGAGCTCAGCGTCTTGCCCAATTGGTCCTTAAGATCGCATGCACGCGCCGTCGGTCTCCAGATATAAGCATGTCCAGCGCATGTTAGCTGCATGTAGAATGTTTTCTAGGTCGGAAATAATAATCCCATCTCTCTGTCGAATGCACTTTTTGCTGTCTGTTGGGTGCCGCTGTTATTTATTTATTTATTTATTTTGCTCTATAGAAAGCGAGAAATGGGTCAGAGTAGAGCATAGAGGGAAAATGTCGCAAGCCAGACTCGAACCCGCGAAGCCCAAAAGAGCGCCGTGACGCAATGTATCAGAGCTTGTGCTGCTAGACCGCTTTCAGTTGCTTTTCCTCTCTTTATAGTATTTGCATCATGCTAAACTCATGAGGGAGGCATTTTTAGTCGAGTAAGAAATGCTTCTGCTTTTCATTGTCTTCAGTGGATGTCAGGGGGTTTATCGTTGTCTGCGTGTGCGGTGGAGGCAGTAACTGAGATCAGATGAGTTGTCTAAGAGAGTCAGAAGTTTAAGAAGTCGCTCATTGAAATTCTGCACATGTGCAGCATGTATATATAAATTACTTTCTGCAGTTTCTCAGTCTCTCACCTCTGAGTGCAACCTTGCCAATTTATGATGAGTTCTTGACTGCAACTGATTTTCTCCCTCTCTGTCTCTCCCTGTCTCTCTCTGTCTCTCTCTCTCTCTGTCTCTCTCTCTCTCTCTCTCTCTCTCTCTCTCTCTCTCTCTCTCTCTCTCTCTCTCTCTCTCTCTCTCTCTCTCTCTCTGTCTCTCTCTCTCTGTCTCTCCCTGTCTCTGTCTCTTTCTCTCCGTCTCTCTCTCTCTCTCTCTCTCCTCTCTCTGTCTCTCTCTCTCTCCGTCTCTCTCTCTCTCTCTGTGTCTCTCTCTCTCTCTCTGTCTCTCTCTCTCTGTCTCTGTCTCTCTCTCTCTCTCTCTCTCTCTCTCTCTCACTTTATATCTTTCTCACCACCCAGCCCCCTTATCTCACATCTAAACTCACTTACTCAAGGGGGGATTCTTAACCATTCCTTGTCTGATTTGTTCATTGCTGTCTTCTCTTATCTTTCTTAACACCAAAATAAGAGTGAGGATCTTTGGCTTTGTCTTCTTCCAGTGCAGCTCCGGTGTGGTCGCATAGAGAAACTATTGCACTCGCTGATGCGTAAACATTATCTGTAAAGCATATGATAAAGATGAATGAAAATATAAAATGGCAGTAGAATCATATAGGGTCAGATTAATTCTACGGATTTTATTTTGTCGAAATGACTCGAAACTGAGGAACAAATCAGGATTCTTGACGTTCTTGTGCTAAATACCAGCTAAAAAGTATTCAATATTTGTGATTTGTGGCATAAAAATTTTACTCCTGTCCTGAAAGTCTTCAGAAATCATTCTAATATGCTGATTTGCTCTACAAATATTTCTAATTATCATCACTGAAATATTCTTAAATGAATACAGTTCAAAAGAGCAAGTTATTTATAAATTTATCCAAATGTAACCTTAAAACCATGACCTTTTTTTTTTTTTTTTTTTTTTTTTTTTTTTTAGTTAGTGAATGCATCCATGCATGTATTAATTTAATACCTTAAAGCAAAATTACCGACCCTAAATGTTTGTGCACATTCAAAATCCACTCGTAATTGAGCATTATCTCCAGTTTGAATGCCAGTCTCATCCAAGAAAAAGCTTTCCAGGATCTCTCTTCCACTGCACGAAACCAGATTGATATGGTTTCTTATGGCTCCAGATATGATCTGATGGGCATCAACACCCCGCCCCTGCAGCGAAGCCTGGCAGGATCAATTTCCTGGTTTAGCGGATAATGTTGCAGCGCATGTAATTACTGCTTCTGGCAATACATTAATTACAGATGCAGACAGGTTTAAATGGAGGTGTTAACGTCGCTTAACAAGTGTCGGTGGAAGCGTAAAAAGAGTCTCTGACGCTGTAGTAGTTTTATTTGGTTGAAACCGATCTATTACTTCCCTGCTTCGGATGATGAATATCATTGAGAGTTTAAAACCAGGTCAGTAGAAAGCTCTAGTTTTTCTTCAGTTGGGTCCAGTGTCTTCTTGTTTGGTTTTACTTTTGTCTAAATGTCCTCTGTGACTGGGTTGGGCTTGTTTTCTGTGCTGTGCCAGCGATGCTAGGCGGGATTTGAAGCTTTTCCTCGCACCTGTGCTCTCGGGAAGCCGGTGATCCTGCGGCGTCGCTTGTATGTACCAACATTTGGTTGAACCGGTCCTGCTGGCACCGATTTGGCACACTCTGTCGTCTCTGAGCGGGCACAGATAGTCTTTGTGAGCCTCGGGTCAGCGCAGCTGCACAGCTGTGCGCTCCAGCTGTGCGCTCGCAGTAAAAACTTTCTCTCTTGGAAGGCGTCACATGTGGCGGCTTGCTCTGTATCCCTCTGGCGAGCGCGTCGGACTGCTTCCTGATGCTGATGCCATCTCGTCACTTAGCCAAGACTCAGGCCATTAAAAGAGCGAGAGGTCTGGGATGGTCGCATTAACTGCGTCGGAGCATGTGTAGGGATCAACACAAATCCAGCTTTGATCCTCTCCACGTGGATCCTGCAGTTTGAAAAGTTGAGCGCTAATGGCCCACATCTTGATCCACTTTTCTGGGACTTTGAGATCGGTCTCGTTCCTGTTGTGAGCCGTTGGATTGGCTGTGTTTGCTGGAGTGCTGATTCACTGGCTCTCTGTAAACACACACAGACCTGCGGCATCATCTGTGGTGTTTTGCTTCGGGTCAGACCGTGAGCTCAGTGTGAGTCAGGGAGGATAGAAGAAGAGAGACGCAGGTCAAGTGCAAAAAAAACAAGAGTTTTAAAATGGGTTATTTTGCTGAAATTGATTAACAACGTGATCAGTGGCTTAAACCTTTTCTATGCTGATGAATGTTTTTAATGTATGTTTTTTAAAATAATTTGAGGGGTTGACAAAAGTCTAAAAGCATCAAGGCTAGTAAAATGTTATGTTCCATTAAAACCCCTAAAACTTGACTTATATTTATGAAAAAAAAGTGTTTAAGAAATATGAGTATTAATTTAAAATATTAATAAATAATAAATGATGTTTGTGTGTGTGTGAAAAGTATTAATGTAGTAAATTAAATATTGACACTAAATGTGTTAATATATAAATCTGTTTCAAATAAATAAATATTAAATATAAATGTAGTTAAAAATGATCAAGATTTGAACCCTGACATATTTTAAATGCTTAGAATTAGAATCCTTAATTTGAAAATCATCATAAGAGTTTTGGAATTATCACAGCATTAATTACGTTTTAATTGAACTGTAATAAAAAATATTTTTCAAATTTTAATATTAATATTTAATTAAACATCATATTTTAATAAGTATTCTTAAAAAAAGAAATGTATTGTGCTTGCAAGTTGCATCTAATTTAAATAGCACAATTAACTTTTTAAGATTAAGATTAAAAACCATAGAGTACGTTTGTATGTGTCATTGACCATCTATACACATGTGGAAGAATCTGAAGATTTGTGCATGTAAATGTAGGACGTAAGGATGAGAGGAAGAGGAAGTGAAAGTCTGGGCAGGATGCTAAGAGCATGCTGTCATGAAAGCTCTAGTTTTCTTTGTCTTTGAGTCTGTCTCAGGTTCAGTGAGGTCTAACGGAGTCACATGCCTTTCCAAGAATGTTTGTTTGCATAAAGAGGAAAACGCAGCACCCCCATTTTGGCTTTCTTCCTGTTGATGAGCATCGTTACGACTAATTACATCAAGCCTCAGCAGAGATGTTTGTGCTGGGTGTGTCAGACATGCGCTATATGAATCTAGCGGATAGACTGTACGTTGCTCTTTCATCCTTCACAAGGTTTCATTTAAAGACGGGTGATTCATCAAAAAGAAGAACCAAATGCAGCCTGATACTGTCACAAAAGACACGGGCTGTGCCTTCTGTGACAGCATCGGGCTGTATTCGGTGGCAGTTTGAGGAGGGTAGATGCGTACAGTGGGGCTGAGTTTGTCATCGCTGGCTGGTTTTGACTTTAAAGGCTTTTGTGGATAAAGATCTATGAGACTGTAATGTGCTATAGCAAGGAGTTTTATTCACTGTTGGAGTGCATATCAGAGATGATGAGCCCCGTTTACAGTGTGATGGTGAATGTGCAGCAGTAAACGCCGGGTGTCTCGCCGTAAACAAATTCAGTATCACACACTACAGTATAAATACAGTTAGATTGAAGGGGTTTACAGACAGGAGAGCTCTTTTTGATTAAAATTTCAGATTTTCCTTCGCTTTGGAGGATGATTTCAGTGGTAATATTCCCGTGTCTGTAATTAAATGAAACAAGAACAATGCAATCTCATTGGACTCACTGCCCATGCTCACCATCTTAATTTAATTTCAATTATGATATCTATTTTTAAATGTAAAATTAAATTAATATTATTTATTATAATGTATAGTTTTATTTATTATTTCAATAATTTTATTATTATTATTTCTGTTTTAATGGAAAAATTAAATGTTATTAATCCAAAAGCATGTTTTAATTCATTAAATTTGAAACACACTTTAATATAATTTTTCTATTTATTTATTTATTAATTAAATTGTGAAATACGATTCATTTTCTTCTCAAATTCAGTTTTATTTTTTACCAAAATTTGTGTAGTCCATTCATTTTCTGGATTCAATTTGAATGGTTTTAATGATATATTAATAATCAAAAGCATAAATTGATTTTATATATAATTTTCCTGCTAAATATGGTGTGTTTGGTTATGGTCGTTTGTGGTAAATAATCCTTAAAAATGTGCTATCATAACAGAGCAATATCTTTATGTCACAGTTAAACCAAACTTTTATTTTGATGGGTGGCTGTGAAGACCTTAAAGGTTTGTATATGACACAACAATAGTTTTCTCAAAGTAAACGATATGTGTACAGTAAACAAAACTTGCTAAATTCCGTAATGTTCGATTGCTGAAATCTGAGTGTTGACCGAAGCGGTGTGTTTTTCTTTCTCTTGAAATGGTCCAGGATTGTTTGGTTAACCCGCATGCATCTGTGAACCTGCTGGTGGGCGTCCAGTGCCGCCCGTATGTGACGCTAATCTTTACTAATCCACCCCGATAACACATCTTGTCTAAATGCACCAGAGCTTATAAAGTTGTGTCTATTGAAATTACAGTCACGCTGTAAAATCTGGGGTTTGTGAAGAAGATATGCATGTTAGCGGAAGTTGGCCATATGTACCTCTCTGCAGGGCCTAAAGCTACAGGGAGGTTGTTTTTTTTGGGGTTTTTTTTTTGAGGTGCCAGAATGCCTCCTCTCAAAACACGGTTGACCTGTGCTACCGTTCTGGTAGGAATGTTCTGCAGGTGGTTTTCTTCGCTGCTGTTCTGTTGTTTCTTTTTTCCTCCCACTGTTCTGTGTCTATCCGTTTGTTTCAGTCTCGGTCAGGCTGCTGTGAACTCTGGCAGACGGTGCATCTGTCTGCTGACCACCTGCTGTAGACATTGTCACAGTGTCTGACCCCTGACAGGCCTGTGTGTGTGTGTGTGTGTGTTAGTGAGCACTGTTGTAGAAATCAGACTCAGTCCGGTGTCGAAATGAAACTAAAACAAAAATAAAAGATTAAGTAATAAACATATGAATATAAAATACACAATACAAATTATATCTTGAATTATTAGCGTATTCTAAAATCTAATCTTAAATCTTTACATAACGTGATCGAACTGGAGTCAAGTTAGAGCCACTGAACAAAAAAAAAAAAAAAACCAGAACAAAAGAAAGTGCGCATCCGTCCTCAGCAGAGAGGAAATCTGAGTAGAGAGTCAGGTGAGCTGCTTCCTGTGCTGCCTACAGCTCGAGCTCATCTATTTCCTGCTATAACGGACGCCTAGAATGTTTTTCCAGAGATGAGTATTATGTTCTTTCCTGTTTGATGTTTGATCGCATCGTAATGACATTCAGGAGGGTTATTACTCTCTCTGTGGCCAGAACAGGATGCCTTTTTAGTGTTGATGTAATGGAATTAATATAAACAATGGTGTAATAGTTTTGAGAATAACGTTGCACATAGAGGAAGGTCATGATGCGTTTGCTAATCTTTCTGGTTCCCCTTAAAAAAAATAAAAGTAAAAAGTGACCTTTCACCTGCAAGATCAGTATCAATAACATGATGCCCCTTTTTGTCTGGATGTTAAATTTGTTCTTATATATAAATAGAATTCATACTTCATCATTCAAATACACCTCTTCTGTGATTTTAACATGTTTGTATTTTCTACATTCAAATTCTTTCTGTTTTACTTTTAGTACTATTTGTTTTGGTTAGTTGCTAAGACAACTGGGTAAGTTAAGATTTTGCTATTTTTAATTTCTGCCTTATTTAAATTTACGGGAAAATGTCACGACTGTCTTGATGGCATGAAGGAAACAAAAGTCTAATTAAAAGCATAAGATTCTTAGAAGAACCTTGCATAGTTTTTTTTTTTTTATATATATATTGTTTTTTTTATTGTCACTTCTCAAAAAATGTATACAAAGTGCTTCTCCACATATTAATATAAAAAAAAAAACATGTGATGCTTAAAATGTCATGTGGTACAACTAACATGCAGAAAACCCAAAACGGATAGCCTATTATTAGTATTTGTGAAGTCACTTCAGATGTTAGATGAATTTAGACAGGGTTAGATCATGTAGTAAAATGTCATGTGGTGCACCTGACCAATAATTGATATTTATCAATTAGTTTATAACATTTGTAAAAAAACAAAAACAAACATTTAAATAGGTTTATAAAAAAGACATATGAACTTTTTTATTGATTGTTGCACCATGTGATAGTATTAACTCGAAGCATGTTTTAAACTAGATTTCATAGTCTTGTCATGGCAAACAACAAGAAAAAAGGTAGCCATTTCCATACTTATAATAGATCTACATCAACTGAAGGATGTCCTGACAGATGTAAACGGTACCACCATGAAGAATAACAGCCTAAAGCAAACCCCAATGAATGGGTAGAGCAGGGCTGAGGCCCAAAGATGAAAGCGTGTGTGGGCATACACACGTAATGAAGGCTGGCATTGCGATGGGCGTTTCCAGGAACGGCGGTTTGACTGAGGAGAAGATCCTGAAAATGGACAGTGGAAAGGGCTGTGTTTGGTCTCGGCCCATGATAATGGGGGGGATGGTTGGTGAAAGACCAGATACAGCTGGGGGTTTGGGAGGAGCAAGGGACAGCTGCTTTTGTGTGTGTGTGTGTGTGTGTGTGTGTGTGTGTTAAGCACAGTGTCTCTTTGTTCCCCTCCCCTCCGCCTGGCACCGACCGGATCATTTAAGACTACAGCCGTTCATTGGCACCTCAGGTTCAGGAACAGCCTGGCGACTCTACAGAACGGCTGCACTCTACAGGGAAGATGCTTTGAAGGTTAGAAGGCCCAGCAGACAATAATCTATGCCAGCACTCCCACAGCGCGCAGTGTTTCCATAGCACGCTATTACTGCCCAAATTACAGTGCTTGGGATAATTATGTATATATATATTATAATGCTTGGTATGGAAGCATAAACTTTACTGCCGCTGAATGATAGCTCTTTAGGCCTGAAATCTTCAGAAAATCCAGTCTGTCAAGGTTCAGTGCAGGTTAAAGCATTGCTTTTGACCCTGAAACGCGTTGTTTGTGCAACTCGGAGAGTTTGTTTTCATTGCTCTCAAGGATGTTTTCCACTAATGGCGGAATAGTAGCGGAAAATTTTTGTCAAATTGTCGGGTTAAGCCTTGTAGTTTTACAGAGCGAGTCTCGTTTCTCGAAGACTTTTTCTGTACTTAAATGGACCGTGCATTTGAACCAGTTCCTTGAAGTGGGACGCGTAAAAATAGCATCAAATCAATCACGGAATGTTCCAGACTCGTGCAGGTCTCGATTCAGGATAAATTAACCCATCAGGGATTGCGGTGACATGTTGCTCTATATTTTCAGTGCTCAAGATCTAGAATTGCTGGCTTAAAATGGGTAGAAACGTAACCCCTTGCAGTGAGCTTAGTGTGTAATTTGCTTTGTCATAGTGGCCTTGTTGGGTTTGCACATTTATCCCTGCTAGGTGTTATTAGCTGTGCTCGCTAAGGCAAGAATCACTGTTATAGGTTTACTGAGGGTTGAAGGTTTGGAACAAACATATGACTCTCTGTATTAGACTTGTAGCTGTGAACTTGTCTTGCAATGTTTGTGCTGCCTGCATGAATAATACCTCAAATGTGTAGCTTGTGGAGAAAAAAGTGTGATGTTTATTTTCTGACTGGACAGCTGGACAGAACCAGTTTACAGTATAGGGACAAGAAGAGAGAAGAGAAAAAGCACAACAACAGAGCACTGTAAAAACTTTAGCAACTATACTGCTAAACACTAAAAACAATGCATTGATTTGAATTGATTTCATTTTAGCATTCATTTAAGTGTGCGATGAACTTAAGTGTTAAAAATCACTCTGAACACCCTGACATACTGGCTGGATCCAAAAGCTAAAAATGCTGCCTTTTTGGGGTGTGCATTCCAGAGTAGGCACGCTCGAATCCAATGTTAGTTTCACTTCCTGTCTACTGCGATGCCTTCATTTGACTGATCTTGAAGACAGCTTAGATGTACCCTTTTTTTGACATCCCACAATGCTGTGCATTCGCTTCTATGACAGTCGAGCTAAAAATAAAAATGGCATCTGAAAGTTGCGGTCGCTGGTCAGTTTGTGTGCAAATGTATGTTTTTGACCAAAATTTGGCATTAATTACATGCCATCACCAAAGCTCTGTCAGATTTGCTCTCATAAAGTCCTTGTTTGAATGGAGGAGCTCTCCCTGCATGATTCCTCTGATGTTGTTTATAATGTTTTAATTGATTCAATAGCTGCAGGAACATGTTTCCATTACCTAAGCTGGAGATGACCAGTGTTGCGTGAATAGAAAACAAAACACTGACAGCTGAATGTAATTTGGCTTCAATCTGTAGACAAAGCCCATGACGGAACTGTATTGGCCCTACACAGACTTCCAACTAAACTGGATCTTCAGGTTTTTAGTTGTTAGCAGACTGTAGAATTACAAAAGGAAAGTAAGTGGCCATGCTCGCTCACGGTACGTTCAGCCTACAGATGTCAAGTATGCATGCTTGCAGACCCCTCCAGCCGAGAGCCTGGGAACTCCCACATCACCATTAGCAAACTGACGGATGCCATTAATCTTTACGTCGCATGACTGATTATTCATGGTATGATCCCGTGTGAAATGGTGCTGGTCCGACTGCTGTTTATTTTGACGTTGTCTGTGACTCCTGCTGTTATGTGTCCTGAAATCACCCCTCGTCTGGCTGTACGTTACGCTGAGTGCTTGAAGCAGAATTCTCATCATCTTCTTAGCAGAGCAATCCAGAGTCGTTTCGAGATGCTTCTCAGGTGTGTATCACTGCGTGCCTTCTCTGATAGGCATATCTGAGCTCAGTGAAGCCTCAGACTAGTGGAGTGCTTTGATGAAATGGGGGTAATGATGATGACAAACCTCAAAACATCAACGCAATGACGGCTCCAGATGATCCATAGGCTGAATTAAAGGCACATTTCACCCAAAAATGAAAATTTTGTCATCAATTACTCGCCCTCATGTCGTTCCAGATCACATACAAAGACGATAAAAAAGAGACAAAGGCGTGTGCTATGCATCTTCCGTAAACGTGCGATATTCGCCTCAACCGCGTTTTCTGGACAAGTTAAATTAGAGGTAGAAAACGTATGACCGACCGTTTCACGCGCAAGCCAATCGGGGAAGAACTTATTGACATGTCTAGTTGATTTAACCGAAACAGCATTGTTGTAGCCATCTGGAGCATAGAAAACAATTAAAATCAATTGTAGAAGTAGTTGTATTTTATTAACATAATTACAAAGATGCTATAAATGATAAAAGTAATATCTGTGTAGATACAGTATAGTTAGATAAAATATAACACGCGTTAATGCAGGATCAATAAACGTTACTCATCCTCTTCTGGATGGGGCTGTGAACCCAGACTTTTCATCATACTTGGGACTTTCACAACAGGTACATTTTTATAACATCATTAGAATAGTCCATGTGAAATCGGGGGGTTCAACCGTAATGCTATGAAGCACATTACTTGTTAAAAAAAAACTAAATAACAACTTTATTCGATAGTTTCTTCTCCTCTTTGCACGTTTACCGGAAACATCAGGAAAAGTCATAGGAACTTGTTGAAGCTGTTTCTTTTTGTATAAGACTGGATTAGTCTGGTTTCTGGTTTCTAATGTGGTTTTCTTGAAAAAGCAAGGAAGGGTGTATCGCTCTAGCTTTTTGTTTGCTCGGACCTCTTCCTAGACCCGGTCCCTCATTGAGACTTTGCAGTTTGTTGTATAGTTGTAGCTCCAGCGTGAATAAATGAATGAAGTTCATGTTGAAACCTGTCCTGATATTATCTTGTCTCCAGTCTATGGATTGGGTTTGTCCTCAACCGTCACTCTCATTGTGCCCATATGAACTCAAGATGATCAAACCCTTTGTAATGTTTCATTCATTCCAAGAGAGCAGAACGGCTGTGTTTATCTTCTGTTGGCCTGATGCATCATTTTCAGGCGTGCTTCTGACAATTTTATTAGTGGGAATTCGGAAAAGGGAATTTATGATTTCAAGCAGATAAGAATAGAGAGGGTTGTCATGACCCTCCTGAACAGACTCGAATAGGGCCTTGACTTATGTTGGATCCATCCTCCCAGTTATTTATATGTCAGGGGAAACAACAAGTTCTTCCACTTCCCTTTTCTTTTAAGTTAACATAAAACCGACTTGGAAAGAGGTCTTTTGTTTTACTTCCACAATCGTTTAATCTCAGATACTGTGTTTTGGATGCCTGTTCTGGGAACTGCCCAAAAGCATTGCGGATGATGAGAAATATGCCTCTCCTGCGATTCCTAATGACTGTTAAATCTTCTTGCTAAATTCTTAATATATTAGCTACATTTTCTGCAGCAATCATCACTATTACTGCTATTAGTTTTGTCTCTATTTGAAAAACTCTGAACCCTGAGGAATAAACTTTAGTTGTGTAATTATCCCACACTGTTTGTGCTGTAGTCGTTAATGATCCCTCGCTTGTATCCTTAAAGACTTTTGTGGGTGAGCGCTGTTGAATAGACCCAGTAAGAAAACTGTTGAATATTTCATTGTTTCTGACACTTTTAATAGTAATTTTCTGTTAGTGTTACATAATTATAAATGCAAGATGTTGTTTGTTTTTTGTTTTTTTCTAATGTAATATACAATGGGGTTTTTAAAATGTTGTGCAAG
The DNA here is from genome assembly GCF_018831695.1 of Puntigrus tetrazona. Classification (NCBI taxonomy): domain Eukaryota; kingdom Metazoa; phylum Chordata; class Actinopteri; order Cypriniformes; family Cyprinidae; genus Puntigrus; species Puntigrus tetrazona. The sequence continues at coordinate 9,991,456 of NC_056717.1, read as the reverse complement.
CATAATTTATGCTACATTTATTTGATTAAAAATAGAGTAAAAAAAAACAGTAATATTGTGAAAATATTATTATTACAACTACAATTACTCTAGTCTTCAGTGTCACACGATCTTTCAGAAATCATTCTAATATGCTCATTAAGTTCAGGAAATATTTATAATTATGACCAAACAGTTGTGCAATATAATGTAATATAACATTACATGATATTGTATTGTATTATATAATATTTAGAATATAATATTATAAATATAATTTTTTTAAATGGTAAATTCTTTGTATGATTTTTTTATTTTACATTTTTTTAATATAAAAAGAACAGCATTTATTTGAAATATAAATATTTTGAAACATTATAAATGTCCAAATAGCGATATATTTGCTAAATACGAAATAAAGCCTTTGAATAATGTATTTAAAAATATTACCACCCTAAACTTTATAACATAACATAACATAATGGTTGTAATATGCTGCCATTTAACTTATTGTTAGTGAAAATGAAATCAATCTTTTTGTTGAACAAGCTCTTCTTTCCTTTGATTATCTAATGCTTGTTTTTCATTGAAGAGCTTGTTTCATAACCCACGTGTTTGTGTGATTCAGTACTTTATATAGCGCTCGCGCTATTTCTGAAAGAAGAGTTTATGAACAATGCTGCCCACTCCATCCCACACTATGGTAAGTGCTCCTGAGGGCAGCGCATCGCATCTCCTGCGTTTAACATTCATCAGTGGTTGTAACACTTCGCCTGTGCCGCAGCCTGCTAAATAAAGGTTTTCGGCCTATCCCTGGAGAGACCTACACCTTTTCCATCTCCTCGGCCTGAGGCCATCTACATCTGAGAGACTATACAAATCAGCACGGTTCCCATGGTTTCTCAAACCATGGTAAGCAGTCAGAAGCTACCATTGTGTGATGCCTACAACAGCCAGAGGTCAGCAGGACATTTCAGCATGGATTCGCCCAGGGGCTGTTCCTCTTTCTGAGAGCAGAACTCATTCATTGATTTGTACTCCATTAGCTCTTCCCCATTAAGTGATCGGTTGAAGGTTTTGCTTCGCTTCCTTGTACTAATGTATTCAAGATTACAAAAGATAAGATGGATTGGATTGCATCATTTTTCAGAAGTTACAGGATAACAACAACAATAATATTAATGTTGTTGTTGTTGTTGTTATTATTATTAAATTAGTTATAAATATATTAACTGACTAGTGTAATTAAGTATAAATTAGTGCTATCAAACACACATGCATGTATACATATATTTAATAACAATAATAATAATAATTAGCAAATTTATCAATAAATGTATTTTTTTTTTATTCATTTTTAGTTAATTGTATTTATTTATTTATCAACAAAATCTGGTTCTGGTTATTTGTGGGCTTTGCTTCACTTTGAGATCTGATGGTGTTGGATGCTGATTTTTGCGCTCCTGACACATAGCTTACTTGTCGATCTTCTCTGACTGCCGGATGCCTCTAGATCGTCTCTCCTGTTAGCTGTCTAGCAGATCCAAGAGCTACACCGGCCAGGATCTTGCGGCGATGTTTGAGGAAATTGCTTGAATTTCTTTCATCCCATCCCTTCATTACTAATTAGTTTTAATTTAGCCAGAGAAACCAGTGCAGTGAGGTGAGGGTTGATTTAAGAGTACTTAAATGTTCCAGTTCACTTTGTGGGATGTGGTGTGGGGCGGTGGGAGCTGGTCAACATGGTGATTTTTAGTGTTTGTGTGCATTGGCATGTGTGCGCAAAGTGACTTACCAGAAGTGGTTCATCTTAATGCTCTAAAGCTATTCTTGAGGAAACTATAATTCACAAAAGAATCAACTCCCTATGGTTTATTTAAATGATAATTATAGATTGTCTAGTTACTTGTGGACTTTTTTTTTTTTTTTTTCCCTCAATGCTGATGTGTAACGTTGTAGTCGTTGGCGTCTGCTGCCTATAAGACGTTTTAGTTCAGTCTAAAATGTTGTTATATTTTCATTAAGTATTGTTAAAAAGTCAGGGGTTAGTAAGAAATAAGTACATTTTATTCAGCATTAATTTAAAGACACTAGAGACTTGTATAATGGAGATTTATAATTATTACAAAATGTTTCTATTTTAAACAAATGCTTTCTATTATTTTTATTAAAGTATCCTGAAAAAAAGAAAATGCATCAGTTTTCACAAAAATATAAAGCAACTCAGCTGTTTTTGATATTGATGATGATGATATTATTAACAACAATAATATTTGGTTCTTGAGCAAAAACTTAACATTGATTTCTAAAGGATTATCTTGAGAAATTCTAAATTAAATATTTATAAATTATAAATATTATTATTTACCATTTCTAAATGGCAAATGCAGCCCTGGTGAGCCAAAGATAATTATTTCAAAAACACTTAAAATCTTACCAGCCCCAATTTTTTTTTAACAGTATTGTATCCATTTAATAATTTGACTTTAAAGCGTTTCTGTTATGGGTTTTTGAAAATGGGCTTTCATGCAGTGTGTAACACAGCTCTAAGTAAATATAAACATCCTGCAAAGTTTGTGCACCATGTACTGTACTGTATGTATGTCTTCATCATTAAATAATTGAAACAAATCATTTTTAACTTTTTTTTTTTTAAATGCTATTTAATGTTGACGTCCACATGAAACATTAGCATATTGGCCGTCCACTTGTTTGTCTTTTTCACATTGGTTTGAATGAAAATGCTAATTCATTCTTGGCCACTAGGTGCTTAGGGAAATCAGCCAATTTTTGGGGGGGATTTGATTAAATAACTCATCGAACAAGTCATTTGGGAGTCCTTGATCAGGTAAGGTAAAAATAATGCATATTATAAATATATTATATATAAATATATTATAAAAAAATTTACCTTTCATAACCAATAATAGGTAAATATTTTTCTTTATTTATTTTTTCTAATAATCAGTTTCTACAGAATACATATCTGGTTGCCCTATTTGTTAGTCATATTCATGCATTGGGTTTTTCAGCGCAAGTGGGTTGCAAGAACAATGTTTGAGTTTGCAGGTAGATTTCTGGGTGTTTCCCTTCTCTCAGTGTGGGGACGTGTTAATAGAGGCTCATGTTTGAAGGATGTCAGGGGTCTGACCTGCTTAGAGTGTTTCCTGCTGGGTTGAGGAGCCTGTGAGCAGAAGGTCACACAGCCAGGGTCTGAACCGTGCTCTCTCTACCTCCATCTCTTGTCTTGCATCCGCAAATGTTTTTGTAACGGTAAAGACACTTTTAGACAGAAGACACTCTTAGACCTGAAAACCAATCACTTCAGCTGCCAAATGCATGTCACTGTGACCAAACCCACGGCTTGCGCTGCATTAAATTTAGCCATTAGTCATTGTCTCAGTGATCAGGTTAGTTACGAGTAATCTTTCCTAGAATATTACAGCTGAGAAATAGCATTTCATCCTTTTCACAGAATACAGTCTCACTGAGCTGTTTGATTTCACTGTGTTAATAGAACCGTGGAATGGAAATGTGAAGTTGTTTATTTAAAGAAAAGCTGCGAAGTGATTCTCCTGATTTAAATCGGGAAAAAACACACAGATCTTATATAATCTTGCTGCAGTGTACATTTATTTTTAAAAGCACTCTTTTTCTATGTAGATAAAAGCTGAATACAATTAGTGTAGTAGTGTTTAGATGGGCTGTATCTTTGGTTTTGTATTGTTTTGTTTGATCTATATGAATGTATTTTAATGTTAACCTGGTGTATATCAAAGTAGATATCAATGGTTTGTTGATTTAATTGAATTCTATGTATTATCATATATAATTATAATATTAATATTATATTTAAATATTAATATATATGTATTAATCACTTAAATGTATATTAAAAATAAATATATATGTACTATGTGTATGTATATATATGTGTGTGTGTGTATATATGTATTATGTATGTATATATATATTATATATGTAATGTATATATATGTATGTATATATGTATATATATGTATGTATGTATATATGTATGTATGTATGTATGTATGTATGTATATATGTATGTATGTATGTATGTATGTATATATGTATGTATGTATGTATATACTTATATTACGTGTATATGTACATGTATGTATGTATATATATATGTGTGTGTGTATATATGTGTGTATATATATATATATATATATATATATATATATACACACACATATACTTTTTACACATATATATACATATACATGCATGTGTGTGTGTGTGTGTGTGTGTATATGTGTATATATGTGTTTGTATGTATATATGTATATGTTATAAAACTTATTTTGAATACCATTATCGCAATTAATCGTTTGACAGCACTAATAAATATTTAATATAAACAACTTTTTTTATATAAATACATGCATGTGTTTACATTTTATACATTTTACAGCACACACAACAAAAACGTTTATTTTGGATGTGAGTAATCATTCGACAGCACTATTCAAAATACATTTTTAACAAAACAAAATTTTAATTATATTTAAAATCTGTATAGAGGCAGCAAAATAGATTAAGTTAGCATGGTTAGATGAGCCTGAACAAATCCAGACCAAGGTTTTCATGCACAAAGGTATATAAGCTTTGCTCACGAGTGCCACCAGCCTTGTCTGCTTTTGGCAAACTAACTCCCAGGACTGGTTTGGGTGACTTTAATCAGGTTTGTCAGTGGCAATACAGCGTGTAGGGGGTCTTTTTGCTCTGGGGAGGGGTTTAGGTACTAAAAACAAGTAAAGGGCTAATTGGAACACGGCACATCACACATGAATCTCCAAGGAGACAGCTGGCTCTTCGACCACCAAGACGGGAGCATCGCTTCTAGGTCAGCTGTGTTTGTTTCTCCAGTCAGGAGACTTTTGATTTGAGGTGAGATGAGAAGCTTGTGTGCTTGTGATTTTTAAATATATTCAGCAGTGAAATATGAGCCCTATAAGGATGGTGCTGGTTTTCTAAATTCTGGCCAGAAATAATAGTAGACTATGTTGATGTTAATATGGCTAGTTTCTACTAAGGCAATTTTTCATTGAATGCTGTCTGTATTAGGGATGAAACACTAAAGCCCACAGTTCAATACATACCATGGATTTGTAACCCCTTTTTCTGTTTGGTTTGGTTCTCATGACTTTGTACATCAGAATAGGGTTGCGCAATTAATCAAATGCATTTTTTGCGTATTTCGCGTATTACATTTCAGGTATCATGGTCTCTACTTTCGACAACACTAGTCAAGTCCGAAAAGCGTAAGGGACTCATTTTATGGTGTTTTTGGTTCATTTTCGACAGCAGTGTATCGTTATTTGCTTATGTCGAAAAAGAGCAGTATTAGCATTCTGCAAAGCCTCTTTCTTCATGTTTCACAGACGAAATGAACTCATCAGGGTTTAAAACAATACGAGGGCGAGTAAACAAATGATATTTTTGCGAACCATTCTTTTGAATTGAGAACGCGTGAACATGTTGCTCTTTGTATTGTTGAAAGTGGAGCTGCCATTCATCTATCACAGCAAAGGGCCCAAAAGAAGGTCACCGTTTAATTTTAGATGTACTCATTTTCTGGAAAAATGTGTGGATCTTTCTTTCTCCTCATTTGTCTCTTTGTTCGTCTCTAGCTGGTCTCAGAGACCTTGACCAATTTTACCAGTCAGTCTAAACAGCGCTGGTTTGATTTACCCGACCATGCATGAATCTAGGCCAGACCCAACATTTTTCATTGACCAGCTCTCCACTGATCTCTATTCATAGCTCGAGGGAACCCAGAGCCACCTCAACAGCTGTGAGAGCAGGGCCGGCCGGCCCCTAGGAGCCCACAATGGGTGGAACCGACATATGCTCCTTCTCATTCACCGACATGAGCCAATTTAGCCATCATCCCACTGAACCTTTAATGGGTAAAGAGATGTTAGCAGCTCTTGAGTTTGCCACCCAGCTTCTGCTGTTGCATCAGAAACGTTCAAGACAGCTCCTCAAAACTGAGAGGTTGAGCAGATATGGGAAATGAAAGTGGCCGGTCCATGCTGTAATCAGCAGCTCTTGTGCTCGTTTCCTTTTTTTTTTTCCTCCATCCTTTAAAATGTGTCCTTGTTACAATTAGCACACTGATCATTAGTGCTATTTGTGTGTTGCACCAGGCATCAGTTTCCGGGAATGTCATTCTGCCCAGCTAGTCATAAACTGAGCATGTTATTTTTCCGCTTCATGGGTTGTTTTTTAATTTTGTTACCATGGCACTGTGAGTCAGTGTCAGTCTAGTGTCAACTTTGTTTATGTGGGCCGCACATGTTTTGCAGCGGAAGTGTGACGACTTCGAGAAATCAAAGGAATTATTTCTAATACCAAAAAAAAAAAAATCACACTCACATGGACTGCATTCATTCAAGACAGAAGTGTTTATGAAAGACCCAGCTGAGTGTGAAATGGAGCCCAGTACCGTTTCATATGGCTATGAATAAGGATCACCTTATCTGTAAAACAGACCCACTGCATGATCTGTACAGTTTTTAGTTTGTTACATTTTTGTATTTTATTATAACTTTTACATTTAATTTTATTATAATGTAAAATTTAATTTTATTGTAATTTTTAAACGTTATTCTATTTATATTTTTGTGTTTATTTTACAGTTACTGAAACATTTCTGATTTTGGCTTTAGGATTAGTTTTAACATTAATCTATTTTAGTTTTAATTTATTTATATTTTTATTGCAGTTATTTTTTTGGGGGGGGAGTGATTTGTCCCAAATGCATTACAGCAATGAAAATTAATTGTGGAAATTGTTTGTTACTGTAAAAAATGTCGTAATAATCATAACATAGGTTTCATTAACTTCATGTAACAAATTTCTGTTTTTCTTGTACTTCCTGTCTTGTCTTAAACTACTTCCTGTGACCTAATCACCACAGCAATTTTTATTTTTTTACAATTTGTCTTCTGAATACATGCACCAAATCATTGCTTTATCTCAAGCGATCAGTGCGTCCCCATGTTTCCTGTTATTGTTCGACACACACAGATAAGCCGAGCAAGGAGCCCGTGGGTCTGTTTCCTCCTCACGTCTTCTGCTGCTTCTTTGAAATTTGCCGCCTTTTTGTGTAACTGTGGCCCAGCAGTTTCCTCTTCTCGTGATGAACGCCTACTTCCTCCACCTCTTTCACCTCTCTTTCTTTATCCCTCTGTCTTTCTCGCTGGTTTAGACAAGGTTCTTGTGAGTTTTCGTGCTAAATACGGGTAAAGTCTTGATTTTCAAGTCTTTTGTCGATGATGATTCTCAGCGGAGAAGCAACGCGTTGCACTGCCGAGGCTTGAAGAGCAGGAACATCTACTTGTTTGAGCGGCTGCTAGTTGCGGAGGTTTCCGGGTAAGTTTCTTTATGCTTGTGCATGAGTCTGGGCCACTCAGGGTGTGGCTTTGGCCCTTGGGGTCAACTCCGAGACCCCTAACATCACTACAGATCTATCTGAGAACCAGACTGCATTTTTCTTTTCATAAACCTACATGCGTTGCTGAACGTTTTCGTGTGGTCTGCTTTGGCGTCTCAGTCAAGCAGACGAGATGCTCTGTGTTGACCTAGACACTTAAATGTGCCTCGAAATGATGTTGAGTTTAGATTTGATCTGCAGTTTTAACATTGCAATTTTAATCAGGATTGTTTTAAGAAGGTATTTTTGGTATGTTGTAAGATACCAGTGAGATGCACAAGCTAGGAGCTGGAGATGTGGAAACCGCTGCTTGGCTGTGTGATTCAACAGGATATCCTGGTTACTATATGAGATACAGAAGACTTGTTTTTGAAGCTAGCCGTCCGCTGCAGAATCTCTCGACTGTCTGCATGGTTTTTGTGAAGCATGAACATTTCGCAGCATTTAAGTGCTAAGGAAAGGAGTTTGTTTATTGTAAGTTAAATTGATGTTAAGCTCTCACTGTTTCCCAAATAGGGATTACACTGAAAAACAAGGTAATGCCATGTCATTTGGACATCTTTATGTGCAATTGGTTTTGGAATTGGAATATTGTAATCATTCAGTATCATGATGGAATATGACAAACAGGCAAGAAAAAGACTTTCGAAAAAAGACGGCAAAAAAACGTATCTTGGTCTTAAAAACAAAACATGGTTCAATGATTACTACTAAACGTGTTTATTAAATGTTGCTAATATTCATTTTTATTTATGTACAACAATAACAACACTAATTAGAATTATTATTTTCATATTATTATTATTATTATTATTATTATTATTATTATTATTATTATTATTATTATTGATAAATAATTTTTAAAGTAACTATTGTTTTATATTATTGTTATATTATGCTAAAATCAACATTTATTATTATTATTATTATTATTGATAATTAATTTTTAAAATAACTATTGTTTTATATTATTGTTATATTATGCTAAAATCAACATTTTTTTATTATTATTATTATTATTATTATTATTATCAAAATATCTGAAAAAACATTTTGATACGATCCTTGTATGCATGCAAAGTGTGCAGTGTTGTCTGGATGCACTCATTTTCACTCACACTTTCCTATGAACAGCGAATGACTCAGCGGTTTTGCACAATACATGCATGAATGTGTAGAAAGCCTGTTGCGTCGTTTGTCGTGCTCTCGTGAGTTCAGCACCGAGGCGAGATCTGACAAAAGACGTGAACACAGTCCCAATCTCCAGTTTCCCCTCCTCTCCTTCCACGCTGACAGCTACACCCAGCTGTCATATGAAAATGTCTCTTGGCATCATTCTGACGTATACATCATTACTATAGCAACCGGTGGAAATCCACCAGATATATGTATGCGTGCCTCAAATCGGGACCCACAGGTCTGTCTGTCTACAAGGCTTTGTAGGAACAAGGCACAGGTCAGACCCGCAGGGTAGAAATGAGAGCCGGTCAGACAAAGAAAGTGAGTAGCAATAACTCAGTAGCTGTCTCGCGTGTCTTTGTTTCTCAGCGCAGATAAAGCTCGCTGCTCCTTTGTAGCCTCTGCCGGTGTGGGCCCTCTCTGCTCTGGGCCCCTTTGTAGAGGTGTCAGATGAATCACTGGAGGGCTCTTTTGAAATCTATACAGGACGTGGGCAATCCAGTGAAGCGAAACCTGGTGAGAGTGTGAACTTCTGAGCATTCTTTCACTTTCTTCTCGCAGCTGACGGACTGCAGCTGTTCGGCTTGCTGGTGTTGTGCTCTCTGCAGGAGTGAAGTCTTAACATTTAAACCGCACTGGGACTGTCACTCTGACAACCACATGCTGTACCGTCCGTGATGTTCAGCATCTAATAAAGGTAGTCTCTGTTTCACTGCAAGGATGAACAGGCTTTTGGTTTGATCATGTACCCCTGTAAGTCTTCTTGTGGGTCATGTGTTACGTTACAGATCATTTTACAGTGCAGTTTACATCATTTCTCAGTAATGCTAATGAAATGAGTTGGCTGATTGGTTTGTAGTGGCCTGCAATTACTCCAGTTATTGTTATTGCTATAATTTGTCTTTTTTTAAAAAAAGTACTGACTGTCTCATGCTACATTGATTGTACCGTACCCCTTTTTGGTACCCTTCCGTAAGGGTACCTAGCAAAGCAAAGGCTACCAAAAGAATCGAGTTAAACTCATTGCAGAACCCCGATTAGTTGATGAGAGTCATTACTTTTGCGTGATACAAAGGGATTGTTTACACTCGTTTATTCTGCTGTCCTTGAGTTTATTAACATTGTCTTATTTACATCAGAGTGCGCAAAAAAAGTGTGTTTTATGATTTTTATATTTTAACCCAGACAATAGTTGTGAGTTCTTTTCTGTTCTTGTGTACTTGTGGAGTTTTTCAAGCAAGAATATAGTTGTTTAAAACTCTATTTTTAAAAGTAGCGCCTATATTTGACGCTGATTTCGTAGCTCCATGTGATCGCCGGGCGCTCAGCCTCAAGCTTTAGTAGTCCCTCTGATGTTTACCGCTAGCTCTGACGTCTCTGTAGTGATTAAACATAAGATACAATTTGTTTTAGGAAACATAGTTATATTTAAAAGGCATTGGTGGTCTCATGCATCTTTCATTTGTTTCTGGTCATATAGTTTTGGCTAAGCACAAAGTTATATTTACCTTTTTGTATTTTTTTATTTTTTTATTTTTTTAACTTGACCACAGTCCAGCGCTGACTTTGTCTGCTTTTGTCTTCATTTCCTCTTAACCCTCTAATACTTTTATAATAGCTTTTATTGTTCATCTAAAAGTGACTAAATCCTTTTATCGCTACGTTCTCTCATACACCATGCCTGTCAAAGTACGGCAATGCAGAGCGTGATAATATCTTCCTCTTTATTACTAGTTTTAAAGCACAATAAAAATCAACATCTCACTCTTCATGTAATTGCTTAATTAGCGTTTGAGTCGTGGAAAGACGTCATTAAAACAGCTTGTAAACAAAATGTCACAGAGCATTTCATTTACTTCAGGCAAGTCATCAGTGTCTACAGCTTGTTATTTGCTAGAAAAATGTCTAGTGAAGGGCATATTGTACCAAAATCACACCAAACTGTAGAAAATGAGCTACGTACTGAACAATCATGTACCGTTACACTCTACGTGTAAATGGTATTTCGTTATGCTACTTACCCAAAAACTTGGTATTGTAGTGGTATGTGTTCAGAAACATGCCGGTGGCATAATACAAACCCTAAAATGACCATACTATATACATAGTACTGCCAATGGGATATGCCCTCAAAACGTGGTGTTGTATTTGCACATAAATAGCGATTTTCCTAAAATTTGACAATACCGCAATGCACGTCCTAAAACCTGTCCTCAAAACATGTTCTTAACATGGTATCGCTATACTACATTCTTAAAACATAGTATTACGTGGTGAAAGTGATGACTGCTAATGTGCAGTGTGATAATGGTAGCTTTGTTTTCTCACAGTGAAGGCTGAATGTTTTGAGGAAACTGTTGGTGGACAAGGCCACTGGCCAGAGCGATTGATTAATTCAGTGGGATTTACAGAAGAGATTGAATGAAAGAGCAGGCGATGCTGCGTGCGTCCCTGCCCCCATCAGAGAGACAGAGACATCTCTAGGCCTGCCTCTTTAAATGACTGGACTATTAAGCCCTCTGAAGAAATCAAACCCTGTTTGTCAGTCTGTTTACTTCTCGCTTCCTTTCAACGGCATTATTGTGTAGGATTAAGAAACCACGTCTATCAAAAATGCTAATTTGTTTTACTTTTAACTTGTCTTTTGTTTTGCTGAACTTTTTGATGGACAAGACATGAATGCTTCAGCAAAAAGATAATACAAAATAAAAAAAATTCAATAGGCCTGGTATGGTGAAAGCACCTTACATGGTTGTTACTTGTGTCCTGCTTTGTGATTATGTTCATCCAGCATTCATGCTCTGCTTTTATGTCAACATACAGTGTGGAATAATAACACTTGTGCTTGAATGTTGTAATAGCTTTGTTCATGAGTTTTAATAAAATAAAAAGTTTAAAAGTTTGGACTAATGTTGCACTATGCACTATGCAGATGAATTTAATTTAATGTGGTTAATTTATCACGAAATGGCATCCTTTAATGTGTCTGTGTGTTTAATATGTCAACCAATCATCTCTTTCTCTTTACTAATTACAGTAAGAGGTAAACATGTTTGAAAGAAAGTGTTCTTGATGTGATAGTCTCAGCTGCCAGTGAACAGTAAAGGGTGATAAATAAATGCATGCATGCATACAGTGTAAAAAAAAATCCAAAAAGTTGTTTCAACTTAAATTTTTAAGTGACAACTAGAATATTTTAGTTCGCTAAACTAAAAATCTTAAGTCAGTGGGTTAACAAATTATTTTGAGTTGAAACGGCTGATTTTTTTTACAGTGTATAAATAAGTAAATAAATAGTTGGCTTTTACGTTAAATTTAAAATAAACTCCTCTTTCTCTTTATGCGGTCAGCATCTCAGATCACAAATACAGCCATGTGCAGCTATTCTGTCCATTTGAATGACAGCTGAGAGCTTTACATAAATCCTGGTACCGAGATTTATTGACTTCTGTCAGCTTGAAATCATGCCATCTGTAATGGGGAAACTTCTTAGGAAGAACGAAACCTTTCCAAGAGAACCACCCTCGAAAGAAGCAAGTTCTGATGGAGCAGATGCCATAGCAACAGAGCCTGGGTAGTGTCTGTGGAGATTATTATGGGATGAGTCATGGCAGAGCGACATGGCAGCTTGTTTGAATGGGTTGAATGAATGCTTGTTTCACAGGCTGTGTGTGTGTTCTTGTTTTCACTCCAAGAATCATCCCTATGCATTATGGAATGGGGGGATTAAATATGTAACAGGGTTTATCCAAAAGGACCAAAGATGATCCGCAGTTTCCCGAGTGACAGGAGTGCTAAATAATTTACACAGGGATTTAACGGATGTCACTTTCTCTTTATCGGCTCACCTATCCTTTTCTTGGAAAGGATTTTCAGTTTTATTGTATTGAGCGATTTGAGTCTGCTATTCATCTTTAAAATGTAACTGTAATAATAACAGTATTGTTCTTACTTCTACTACTACTAATAATTACAATTAGGTAAATATTGCAAGCCAGAAACTTAAAAGAACATTGAGTTGGAATGAACTTCTGTTACTTTGACTACAGCTATAAAGAAAAAGCCTGCCTTTATAGTCTTTGTTTGTTAATGTTCTTTAGAGAGACACATTTGCCCATTTGCTCTTTATTGCTGTTTGAAATGGGCTAAAAGAGAATAGTCAATTTAATTTCAGCCAGTAGAAGAGAGCATTTCCTTTGCTCTTTTCAAATAAAGAGTTCATTATACTGAATTGTATCGCAATGCAGTCAGCAATCCAACAAAACTATTTATATATAAACTAAATAGCAAAAATGAGTCATTTGTCAACATGTCAATTTGTCATCATTACGACATCCGACCATGAGCACATTAATATACGACAACCTGTGTTTGCGTATCTCATGACCGCTCAGTACTTAGCAGCTTGGCACACACTGCGATCTATAAGAAACTTGTAACCTTGACAAAGCAAACTTCAGTTGAAGCTTGTAGTTTTTGGCAAGTCATTTTAATCTTGAAACCACATTGAGCTGAACATTGTATCCGATGGCAGCTGATCGCAGTAGTTTTATTTTCAAATCAATGTTCAGATATAAATAAATAAGCCTTTTAGTGTGTAGATCTTACTTCGGTAATTAAAATGTCCCGGTATCAGATGTCGCAAAGAAGGAATGTTCTTGTTGGGAGTGAATCTCTCACAGTGACTCTGCACCCGTTAAAGCTTTGCATTCCTGAAATACATTTTCAAGGTTTTCCAGAAGAATTCCTCAGTGTGTGTCAGCCCTTGCACATTAGCAGCAAATTACCCAGCGACAGAAAGAGCTCTCTGTTTCGACCTCAAGGTCACGCATGCTTTCGAATCAAATATGTGATGTCCGCTCGGTTGTTGTTACAGATAACCCACAGAAAGATGCCCATAGAGCGCATCGATCAAATCGACAGTAGCACTCTGATATTTAATCGAGCTCTGTACTACCGGTCCTTGAAAATACTGCAATTTTGACACTCTTTGACGTCTTTCCGAAGTGCTGGTATTTTTGACATCCTTTATACTTTTAGTTTATTTGATGAGAAAGACTTGTTTGATAAATTAGCACGCAGAGTATAACCAGCTTTCGCTCTCCGTCTCCCTCTTCAGGCTTGGATGAGAGCCAGGCAGCAGTGAGCGGCCACATCCTCCATCAGCGCAGCCATGCCGCCCCCAGCAGACATTGTGAAGGTGGCCATCGAGTGGCCGGGGGCCTTTCCCAAACTTATGGAGATTGACCAGGTCAGTGCCTATGGCTGATTTTGTCTAATGTATGCATCTACATGCAAGCATCTGTATCTTACAAAACCGCGCGTTTGCTTATTTTTCTCTCCAAAATGTACGTTCCGTCAGCGTTTACTAAGCTTTATGTTGTTTAAAACCCTTTCTTGACATAAAAGGACATTTCGCGAGCGCAGCTATTGATATCTGAAAACGCAACACCAAAAAGAGACCCCTCAGTACTTTAATCACTACGTGCTTCACAGAAGAATAAGTAATGTGGGTTTGGAAAAACATGGTGAATAAATAATGACTTGATTTTTTTTTTTTTCTCTTTGACTGAACTGTTCCTTTAAATTTTGAGAGAGGAGACCCTGCAGTGAGTGTCTGAATGATGAAGACGATGTGCTATTAAAACTTTTGACACAAACTTTGAATAAATCACCCTGTAGTTTTTTATTCATCAGTTGTCTTTATTCTGAAATTCTTTGTTGCTATTTACTCGACTCAACTAAACTTTTTGATCAAAACTTGTATAAACTAATGTCAATGCAGTAGTACCATTGGGTATGAAGAGTGCTTATTAGTGGTAAAGAAATAAGATATATGAGTTCCAAGACTAGATGAAAAGCTTTGTTGGGTTAATGTTTTTTTTTTTATTATTTTTATTTTTTTTTATAGAAAAAGCCTCTTTCAGCCATCATAAAAGAAGTCTGTGAGGGGTAAGTAACAAACAATTAAATTTTTATATAGTTATGTGAATGTATGTATATATGTGAATGTGTATTTGATGGAAATTTCTTCTTTGATTAACATGATTTACAGACAGCAGGAATATTAGACTGCTGTCACTTTAAGAGCTGTTTGTTTTCACTTAAGAGATTAATTACTCTGGATACTTTCAAAAAACACAATTTTGACAAATGCGAATGTGTGTTTTTGATTCGTTCAAGCGGCAACATCCTCCCACCGCGGGCATCTGAGATTTCACTGCTGATTACACTTTTAATGGCGTAAAATAACTTGTTTTTAAATGGCAATGCTTTAAAAACGCATACAAAGATACGTTTTTGTGACCATGTAGCATAGTAAAATCACGTTGAGTGTTTTTGGAGAATAGTCCAAAATCTATACCGGTATATCGCCTATATCTAATTATTAAAGTGGGGTAAAATTAGGCAATGTTTGTAATTGCAGCACTTAGGCCTGACACGATAACAACTTTTTGTTGTGCGACGTATTGTTTCAAAAGTATTAAAGTAGTATAGTTTCAAAAGTATTAAAATATTAGATACCTAAAAAAAAAGTAGAAAAAAGATTTCTACTAAAAACAGAAGAAACCTGAAAAAGACAGACAGAAGTGGAATGCCAAAAAACTATTGTGTTTTTAGTTTTTTTTTTTTTTTTTTTTATGTAAATAAAATTGGCAATATATTGCATCACCAAAAAGGATTGCGGTCATGTACATCTATTGTGCGATAAATCGATATATATTGATTATTGCCACAGGCCTAGCAGCACTGCTTTTTTTAGAGGGGTAGTCTCTGCGTTTCTTTTGTCGCATAAGTGTCACCATTTTGTTTATAACATCAACGGTCATTTATTAGGTTGAATCTTAGGTTTACCATTTTTATAATAGATTTGTTCTATTTTGTATCTTTTTTTTTCATCCTAAACTTACCATTACCATTGATTACCATGAGCACTGTCATTGTTTCAAAAGAATATTGTTACCGTTAACCTTTATTCTAATATAAGAAACTCTAAAAATGATTTCAACTGTTGAAATTCAAGAAATTGACCTCTTCGCCATTTTCATCAAAGCTGTCTTTGTTACACAGCAGCACACATCTCTGTATGTTTGATGTCTGTCTGAATTGTCTCTCGTCAGGTGGAACCTGCCGTGCCCTGAAACCTATGCCATGCAGAATGCCGACTCGACCAACTTCTACATCACTGAAAAGGTTAAATGCAAAAAGAAGCTGCATTGCCGAGGTCAATGATTTAAAAAATAAGCCTCATATCAGTGCATAACGATGCCTTTTCTCCTCTCTCTCTCTCTTTTTTTTTTCTTTCTTCACAGAATCGCAACAACATCAAAAATGGCTCCATTCTGCGGCTTACTACGTCAGCTGTGAGTAGCACATTTGAGTTTATATACGTATTTTTGGCAACTCGAGGCTGCATCAGCAGGAGGGACCTGCCTTTTATCCTCTGAAGCCCTGCCCCGTTCCAGCTGGGGCCGGTAATCCTTCAGATGTGAGGGGTGATAGGTTACGTTACCAAAGCTTCCTAAAGTGTCAGCAGCTAAAAAACATTCTTGCGTGACCTGTGAAGGCGCCAATGTGCCCAGCTGTCATTATTTTCTCTCTGCCGGTTACGGATCGGCTCTTTGTTATAAAAAAAATGTACTGTCGCTTTGAAGCCGCATTATGTTAGAACGAACATTTTCATTCAGAAAGTGCTGTTCATACGACCCGTCTGAATTTGAGGCTTGGGTATGATGATATTTAAAGCTGATGTCTGTGACATTTGAAACCGTCCCCTCTAGCACAATGACAACAAGGACTGTTTCTCTTCCTGTGACGTTCTGCGCCAGCCGCCACTGATATTTAACAGTCATCAGCGATCGGGACAGTTTCAATAGGTTTCACAGAAGAAAGCAGTTCTGTAGTGTTCATGAGGAAGCATATATTTATACCACTGTGTTCGGTTACATTTGTGCAGTCAAGGTGCTTTTTTTTTTTAAGGTGATCAAAGCAAGTTTAGTTTAAAGAGAGGAGGAAATCAGATTAATGTTACTGGTTTGATATTTTGCATATAATGCAGTTGTGATCTATAAATTTAAACTACGTCATTTAAATTAGATATTTAAAAATAATATAGGTCTGAAAAAAAGTAATCACTGAAACCCATTTAAAAAATAAAAAGTATATTTTATTCAACTTAGTTAAATTTATTTTTAATTTTATTTGAAAGTTGCCAAAACAGTGTTTGTTATTTTTCATTAGGTTTAACTTTTATATACTAAAATAAAAAGTACAAAAACCATATATAGTTTTTTATCAGTGCATTATTTGTTTTTATTATGCTGTATAGGGATGGACATAAAGAATATATTAAATTAAAACCTTTCAAAATGTGAATGAAAAACTATATAATATGACATAGATGCTAAAATAATACTAATACTCAAATGCAATGAAATGTATTCATCTTTGATTGTCATGTAAATGTGTCTTAAGTATTCAAATACTACGTTTCACACATGTATAATACATGAACCAATTTATAACTTGGAGAATAATTTATATTTAGTCATCTGCACTGGAATGATAATTGAAAAAAGTTTGTTAACGCAGTATGGAGAAATCATTAACTGACACACTAGCATGATTAATACTCTCTAATGAGGGAACGATTGTGGATTCAGCAAGGCAGTCATTTAGAGAAGTGCAGTCTCGCCTTCTTCCTTGAGTTGTGTGACTAAAAGGCCTGACCTCCTACATGACGATCTGTCACACTCTCATTAACACGCCTCTTCTGTGGCCATGGTAACAGGCCCAGATGGCCCTGCAGCTGCATGAGCGCGAATCCAGTCGTCCAGCATGGACATAAAGCTGGAAGCTCTGAAGGATCTGGCCAACTCTTCACGAGACATCACCTTCGCTCAGGAGTTCATCAACCTCGACGGCATCTCGCTGCTCACGCAGATGGTGGAGAGCGGCACGGAGTAAGTAACTGTTTGGCTGCTTTTTCTTCAACCTCTCTGTTGACGTTACGGGGCTCTTGGTATTCACTCGTTTACGTGTCCTTTTTAAGCAGGGCTTAAGCTATTCAAACCCGAATAAAGACTCGGCCAGTGACTCGCACTGTTCTCCGTGATAAAGCCTATTCACGTTCTCTGTAGGAGACTGCAAATCAAACTAATCTAAAATGGTAGATGGACGCAATCTGCATTCGGTCAGGGAGATTTGTTTATTAAGAAAATCCTACTTTTATTCAGCAAACATAAGGTTACAAATTTGTAGTGAATTCTTAACAGCAGTGTAGTTTTCGCAGAGAGAACAACAATAACAATAATTTGGTATTGATGATACATAATGGCCTTTAAGCGCAACACAAAAATGATTTTTTTTTTTATAAAACTAAAAAATAACATCCCCTAAAGCACAAAACACAATGTGCCATTTAACGCCACACAATGTCTCCTTAATCGCAACTCAAAGTTGTGCTTCAAATCAAACACAACAAAGTGCAAGGCCCTCAATCACTACACAAATAACGATGTTCCCTCGAACATAAAACACGCTTTTAAGCACATCAAAACACAGCTGTCCTCATACACTTAGATGTCCCTTAATGTCATTAGACACAGCATGCTTACAGAAACGACGCTGAAAGGACTTTGTTGCCTCTTGTTGTTTTGAGGCCAGTGTTGTGTTGACAGCATGTGATTTGTTGCTTTTGATCACACTTTGTTTTTGGATTTAAAACGTGAATTTGAGAGCGCATGTTGTGATCGAGG
Organism: Puntigrus tetrazona; assembly: GCF_018831695.1. Lineage (NCBI taxonomy): Eukaryota > Metazoa > Chordata > Actinopteri > Cypriniformes > Cyprinidae > Puntigrus > Puntigrus tetrazona. Next base: position 9,973,072 of record NC_056717.1, on the reverse strand, counting down.
ACACTTTGTAGCGTGTTTTTGACGCCCCCATCACAGCACAAACAATGCACCTTCCAACCCAATCACATCAGAGATGCACCATCCAAATAAACTGCAGATATTTCGTATCAGACACGGGTCTGTTAATAATAAATGAAGTGTATACAATCCTCTCCCTCCTCCGGTCTCCTCTGTGATATTAAGCAGGCGCGTGGCTTGACCATCTCAGTTCAAGGTTAAATCGGGGATGGAGTATCTGCTGAGCTAGGGCTTTTTTAACTCCTATACGGACGGTCCCATGAGGAGCCCGAGCTTTGCCAGCAGACACAAACCGCCTTAGTAGAGAGACGGAGTACAGGATCATGGAGGGAGAAAACTGGGACTGGAAAAACACACTTAGAGGCTGAGTCAAGGAAAAATAATGCATTAAAGAAACACAAAGGAGGCCAGGAGGAAGCGGTATAGGGAAGCTGTAGGGAAGAAATTGTTTGAGGAAAGACAAGGTTGTGTATCAAACTGAATATTTCCTCTCCAGCTGGTAAACTTCACAGACTCGTGCCTTTTGTTTTCCGTTACACGCTAACCTAATTATGCCCGTCCTTTCTTCATTTGTCAAGGTCGCGCTACTCCAGTGGCTCTTTTCACACTTCACGCAGTTGTGGAAGAATATTTATCTGAATACATTAATTTTCTTGCTCGAGCAGAAGTGATTTCCCTCTGGTGCTTCGCCGGTTGAGTGAAATTAGACTGCCGTCGGGATGTTGGTTTTACTTCACTGAATCAATAGCTGTGTTTTTACTTATCGGAGCTCTGCACCGCCAGCCGAGGTGTTTCAACATTTCAGTACACTGGAGAGCTGACCATGGAAATATGTTTTATATAAAGCGGCTCTATGTCAACAGCTTCTGACCTCAAAGAGCCTATGTGTGGGTTTCTATGCAGTCCTTTCATACCGTTATGAATCCAAGCGGACACGCACATGCACACAAATACACACTGTCTCGCATTCTTGCTGTGAATTCCTGTTAGCCACTGACCAGGCCATGATTATTCAAAAGACTTGAGCATGACGGCACTCTCGAGGGTATGGAGCAAGCACTCTGACATCATGGGGCATGAATGTTGCCGGCTGATAGTGGTGGGGTAGCTCCCTCTGTTGGTCATGTGCTGCTGGTAGCAGTCCGTTTAAAAAAATAAAAAAATACAAGTTTTTAAATTGTGATTGAATTTTTTGGTCATAATTGGAACCAGCGTAGGGAAACTATATAATCAAACTTTGCACAGTTAGTCGATTAAGAAGATCCAACTGGAACTCGAAAGCATTAAAGTTCAAAATCAATGCATAAAATTATAGTTAAAAAAGGGTTAAAGTGATGCATGGTACTATTTATCGCATTTTTTGATGCATGTTAGGTATGCATGGTTAATCATTTATTGCTTTCGTATTGGTACATATTGTTTTATTTGTTGCATTTATTAATAGTGCGTTGATGGTTTGCTATATGTTCGAGTCGTCAGCGCCCAATAAACTTCACTTGTAGATAGACACGAACTACTGTATGTATCTGTAAGCAGCAATGACATTTAGAAGGTTCTATGTTAATAGATGTTACTATTTTGATCTTTCTATTAGGAATCCTGAAAACAATATACTACATCAGTTTCCACATGATAATAAGAAATGCTTCTTATTTAGCATTTTAGAATGAATTCTGAATACACCGTGAATAAAAGCGTTAAATAATGCAATATATTTCTTTATATTTGTTTTTATGCTGCTTTCTCTAACCCCTCACTTAATATAATGTACTTTGAACGCTGGAAAATTCATGTTCATAAATGAGGCTTTGCTGGGGTTTTTTCAAGATTGATGTTATTAAAAAGAAAACAATACACGACAAATGGGATAATAGTTTCAGTACTATATGTTTTACATGTCATGTTCCAAAGGGGAAAACACTCCAGAGAAAGACTGCACTTTCGTTTGCCGTTGACAACTGCAATAAAATACAATCACCATCCCATTCAGTCTGCAAACCAAATAACGCTCTCAGAAAGAAACTTTGTACTGGCCCAGTGGAAGCCTTTGTGAGTGTATGGTCCCAAATGTGACCTAAGTAGGTTTTAAATGTACAGTGCAAGTCATCGGTTCCCGAAACGACGATATGTGCCTCAGCTTTAATGACCAAACATGATGATTCATATCTGTGTATTAAGCCCTGCTGACAGGACCATGAGAGAATACAAGAGCCACTTTTGAGTCATAAATGAATGCCATATAATACATGATAATCTGTAATAAATACTTTTGGTAGTCTTTTACACCACCACAGGGAGTAAAGCACGTGTTGTGCATTAAGTGTGTGTAAAGACTGTGTTTGTGTGTTTGTAGTCGTCTTCTCCCAGCGTTCTGCTTTGCACGCTTTGTGTCTCTCAGAAAGGGTTTTTAATGTGTTTCTCTCAGCTCATGCCTCACTGGATGTTTGAGACGTTCTGTATTTTTGCTTTAAACCTTAACAATGGGTTTTCCACAGATTTTCCTAATGTAATTGTCGTAATAGGTTCAGAAAGGAATTTTTGGACCCTGACTGTGTGTTTCTGTCTCCCTGACGTCAAAGTTTTTAAATCTTTTCAGACGGTATCAGAAACTGCAGAAGATTATGAAGCCCTGGTAAGCCCCTCCCCTCGAGCTGGATAACCCCCCTGTCACTTACCCTCTAATCTCCGGGCCGAGTCTCTGCATGATCGGGCTCTGGCCTCAGTGCTCAAAACCAATCGAAGCGATGGGAACACTTGGCAACTGCTGCAGTCACTACCATTTTTCTGATGATTTTATGGTTTTATTTGGATGTTATTTCCATGTAACCAAATCATCTTTCTTTCTTTTGCATGTGGTATTGGGCAACATTGGTGCTTTAGGGGGATCTTTGCACTAACCTTTGGGAAACCTTTTTTTTTTTTTTTTTTTTTTTTTCTCCATTTATCAACATGATTATGCGCATACTTTTCCATGATTGTAACACCCTCCATTCCTCTTAAGGTCAAAACACTGCTTGTTGCTTAAAGTCCTGTTGCCCAGGATCCCACTTAAATGATTGGTTGTCATAAACAGCCAGTGACATCAGCTAAACGCACATTTTATGTACATTTACTTAACACTAAAAATCCCCTTGTGAGATTTCGTCATCTCTCAATGTCACCATGGTAATTATTTGTAGGGTTTTGCCCAATTCCAGCTGCAAATACTTCCTGCTCCCAGGACTAAAACTAATGTCTTTTATTATGAGGTCTAACTTATGCTGTATTAACTCCCTGCTGCCCTCAAATACTCAACACTAAGCTCAATGCAGGCTACTTTATTACATTTTTTCTGTTTTATATGTAGGGCTCTGCCTTTAGGTTTTTTTTTTTTTTTTTTTTTTTTTTTTTTTTTTTTTTTTTTTTTTAGAAATTATCATTTGTATTTATGTTTTTGTAACTTGAGACGGTGTAGTTTTTCTGTTTTGCTTCTTTTTTTTTTTAGTTGTATTCTTTGTTATGTTGTGAGTTTTACCTTTCGTTCCACTTTTTTATGATGAGAAATAATGAAAAGGCATGAACTGGGGTGCTTGTAACGACAGAGGGCAGTGTTATTCATTTTAAAAACAATGTTGATCTAGAAAGCCGTCGTGCATAACAGGATTTGTAAATTCGATTTTGTGGAGCCTAGCTGATTTAATTAAGGTCTCGTTTACTCAAAACTCTGAAGTAATTAAGTCTTATTTCTTAATGGAATATTTGAGGTTTACTGCAAATTACTCTATTATCAACAGCATCAGTGCTTGTATCATAGTAGCTTTGCTCCATAGTTACTTTTTTTTAAACCTCAAATTGAGGTACAAAATTATTTCATGCGCAATCACAGCTTGCTGTTTATTGAAGTTAATCCAAACATGAAAATTAAATTCTATCTTCATTTACTTACTTCCATGTACCAAAATGGAATGACTTTTTTTTTGTGGAGCCTAAAATGTTATAAAAACGTAATAACAAATGTTGGTTTGGTAATTCACTCAAATAAAATAAGCTGAAGTGCTAAAATTAGTATAACTACACTAAATAAATAAATACATAAATATTTAAAAAACTAAAGCCAAAAACTAAAAAGTTCCCAAAGCAAAAAATAAAACAAAACAGTATTTATTATTTATCTATTAATATATATTATACATTATATTATGAAATATTATATATTTACTAATAAAATAGCATTTAAAGCATTTATGTAAAAATATTTAGAGTTAGGTTAGCGATGAGTAGGTTTATGTGTCTTTGAAAAAAAATCATATATATATATATATATATATATATATATATATATATATATATATATATATATATATATATATATATATATATATATATATATATATATATATATATTATGTCTCCACAACCTTTATGTCTCCACAACAAACTACATCATATAGGTTTGGAGCAGTGTTCATTTTTGGGTGAAATACCAAGTATAAGTATAAGCCAAATATTCCTAGCGTATTCTGTTGTATGTTCAGCCATCATAACTCTAATGTCCCAAAAACAAACTGCTGCATGATACCACTGATCATTTCTGCCAGTGTAATTTCACTGCTGCTCCTGCTGCCAAAATCTCTGGCATTCACTGCTCTTCTGAAGGACAGGATCATCAACTGTCCCCCTGTTCTTCAGCTGCACCAGTACTTATTCTTCTCGCCCGCTATCGCTCTGTAAAGCTGAGGCTTAGCTACTCTTTCAGTGCAGGTGAGCGGTAGAGACGTGGCTAGTGGCTGTTGTCTTGTCTATTTTTTTTTTTTAGCTTTGGTGAGCTGCTCTCCTTTACACTGACGGCCTTCGTGGAGCTCATGGACCATGGCATTGTCTCCTGGGACACCTTCTCTGTGGCATTTATCAAGAAGGTGCGTCCACATGAGTATCAGTGGAAGTCTTTTCAGAAGTTGTTGGCATTTCCCAAGATTAGGATATTGAATAGATTGCTGCAGGGATGATGTGCTTTTGTAGTTGAACTTGGACTGGGTCCCTCAGAATAGAAGTATTCTGTGACCAAAACATTTGTTTAATTCTTACGCATTTTTGAAGCCTAAAAACAAGCTTAAGCTAAACTTAAGCTATAAAAGAGCAACACTAGGATCACCAGAAGTGCTAAAATGTTATTTTTTGTGTTTACGTTATCCCTGCAGCACTCGTTCATTTTTAAAATGTACTTATTTTTATAGTATGTACAAAGAAAGGTTTAAAAGCTTTTGACATAATACTCAAACATATAATTACATATATATGTTAAAGGGTAAGTAGTTGATGCTTGTGAAGAAAAAATGTTTTATCATCAAAACTGGTGTTCAAACTCTATTGTGATGAATCTATTCTGTGCATCCTTTTTTAACCAATAAAAAGCTCTCTCACTTCATCCTCAGATTGCCAGTTATGTGTGTAAATCTGCCATGGACACTGCTGTGCTCCAGAGGTCTCTAGCCATCCTGGAATCAATGGTGCTCAACAGTCAAGATCTCTACCAGAAGGTGGCTCAAGAAATCACTATTGGCCAGCTCATCCCCCATCTGCAAGGGTATGGACAATTTATAGCTTTTTGCAATTGCAGTTATCAAATTAAGACTATTTCAATGAAAAGTTGAGCCAAAAATGAAAAATGTCACTTATTTATCCGTTTTAAACCTTTAATAAGTTTTGAAGCATGTTAATGCTGTTTTTCCTAATATAATGAAAGCATTTAGTGACTGCGAAAATCCCAAAATTACAAAAATGCACCGCATTATTTAACCCTATGCAGCCAGGTCAGGCTTAACAAACCTTGCTAACTATAAGCTTTTGTTGTAAATGATGACAATTTTGTTTTTGTTTTTCGTCTCCGGGAACAGGACAGATCAGGACATTCAGACTTACACCATCGCAGTGATTAATGCGTTGTTCCTCAAAGCCCCTGAGGAGAAGAGACAGGTACAGCACACACACAAACCCATTTTCTGTTTTTTTTTATTTTTTTTTCTCCCCCATTTGTTTGTTGTTGTCTGGACTAAATAATGACACCGTGTCTTCATTAGGCAAGACGTGAGAAAATGTCAAGTGAATCACTTCCGTGTTTTTGTCTAAATTTTTGGTTCTAACAAGCTGTGACTGTCAATAGCATCACACAACATTTTAGGCATTCAGGCAATTTCTGTCCACTCGTGCAGCATTTTAGTGTTAGTGGAAACCTAAAAATGATTTGATGCTGGAAACGTCACTTAGCATGCAGATCAAAAAGTTCACTTTGTGAAAAGTTATGTAAATATGTTGGTTTATTTGGAATAATTTAGTATTTTGTACCTGTATGAGTGTCTATTTGAGTCTTTGTAAGTGTTCAATGTGTGTGCTTTTTTCTGCTCTGATCATTTCCTTTTCAGCCTTTCAGTGCGAGACAACATCTTTAAATTTGTGTTAACGTTTACCGTAAACCTGCAAAATCCAGTAATATTAATAAGAACCCATGCAGCTATAACGCTCACATGAGTCAGTAACAGATTTAAGTTTGCACAGATTTTTTAACAGGTTAACAGGTGTTTTATATATTTCTGACCTTTTTTGTCTGCTTTTTGTGCAGTACATACATTGATGTACTTCTTGTATTGTTCACTAGCAAGTTTTTTTTTTTTTTATATACAGCTGTTGTAAGCAACATTAGCCATATTGCTGACTTTCTTGACTTAGCCGCAGATTTATATCACTTCTCATTCCTTCAACCATTAGCCCGATCTCCAAAAATATGTCAGAAAACCCAACGCTAGCAAAAACTGATCATGCGGAACGAAGTCTCCAAGTGTTTCGATTGGCTAACGCATGCTAGCTGTTTACATAGCCCAGGGCTGAGTGCTTCTCAGACACCTGTTTTGATATCTATGATATCTGTCAGGTAGTCGGACATTTAGTGTTAGTCAAGTAAGAGAGAGTGACTTAAGAGTCACAGCGGGCTCATGCAACCGCCTCATATCCTAAATGTCGATTTCCAGTTTCTTCAGGTCTGTTTTGCTGACCTCTCATTTCTGTGCTACTAACAAATGCCTCTGCTTTCTCTCGCTTCTTTTCTCTTCTCTTTCTCTGTCTCGTTCTCTCATTATTTCTTCCCCTCGCTGTGCTGGTAATGGTAGTTTGATGAGGACAATGTGAACATCCTTGATTGTCCTCTTACAGTAAGTGCTCTCTAGTTGAGGTAAAGCCTCTGTAGCCGATTTAACTGCTATTTGACTAATGTTTCATATGTTTGTAGAGCTACACCTTTTGAAGAGGTTATTGAATATGTGCGTATGAGTCTGTGAGAACGAAGTTGACTCAGTGTTTTGTTTGATTGTAGGAGATGGCTCACATTTTAGCACAGAAGCAGCTGCGCTCAATCATCCTCAGCGTAAGTGCACAGTATACATATTACGAAAATAGCACGAGTAGTGTGGCAGTTTGCCAGTCTGGACATAAACATCTCTCTCTGGTATTGCTCTCATGTAGATGATGCAGAAAATATTATTAGTGTGTAGTAGTGTTATTATTTGTGTAGCTTCTTTTATAGATTAAATGCAGAGTGCCGAGTGTAAAACAAAAGAGATGTTTTAAAAAAAGTAAAGCGATATCTACTCCAGCTGTTTAACATTCCCTTTCTCTCGTTTTCAGAACGTGATCAGGAGTAACAAGCCCATAAATGATGAAATGGCCCACCAGTTATACGTGCTACAAGTTTTGACCTTTAACCTTTTAGAGGACCGCATGATGACAAAGATGGATCCTCAAGACCAGGTGAACCTGTGCCTACAGTTGTAATAACTGTTCGGTCCTACTTATTATACAGCTGCTTGGAAAGTAAAATGAATGTATATTAAATATTGATTTCAGTTGAATTATTTTATTAGTCACACGTTTTCTGTACACACCCATAGTGCACGCGCAGAGATTGAGACATCAACGCGTTTAAGCAACTAAATGGATAGATACACACAAACTTGTGAAAATACAGATTTTGGACAGTTTTCTGGTAAACACAGTAGATTTTGCCCATGTCTTAAGGTAACACATACAACTGACTAAAGCAGCCGAATGTGTGCCAGTATTAGGTCTGTGCATTTAGTCTTAAAGAGACAGTAGCCTAGAAATATTTCTGTATTTCTGTCTTCTTTTACTGTATTTATATAAGATATAATTTCATGTTGTAGGCTGTTCATTTATGCTTGTAATTTGTGCGATTGTTCTTGTTGCATTACTGACTTAAATAGTTAAGATACTAGTTTCTGCTGGGGTATAGAAATCCTTAAAGTAAGCTTTTTAGTAATAAATGAAGAGCACTAATAAGAAGGTAGTGGAATATGGTCATGCAGAATGTATGCTTAGTGAGAATAGTGAGAATTGGTCCCTATGCTAAAGTGTTCCTATTTTGTTGCTTTGTGGAAAAAAATGAAATGGAAAAACATCCAACTATTTTTGGCCTGTTGTTGTGATTGAGAGATCAGAATCAAGCTGTGTAGTAACAAGGCTTTGTACCTGTGTTTGTATAGGCTCAGAGGGACATCATCTTCGAGCTACGCAGAATCGCTTTTGACGTTGAGTGTGAGTCTAACAACAGTGGCAGCATTGAGAAGCGCAAGTCCATGTACACCAGAGACTACAAAAAGCTGGGCTTCATCGTAAGTGTTCATGCAAGACATTGCAATACTACATGGGTGCAATTGAGAAAGTCTCATTTAAGTTCAGATACCAAAAATTTAATAAGGCCTCAATCGGATATCTGCAAGAAATTGTTTATAACATATATTTATATATTTATTTAGCTAAAGCTGTTTGTCTCTAAATGTTTGTCCCTGTTTGCCCGCTATAATTGATAGTTCAAAGCATTGTCTGAGTCTACTGAAGCTCAGCTAAGCTCAGAACATTCAGAGCTATTTTTTCCAAATTTGTTTGACATATTTCACTTTAACAGAATATCCGGCACTCTCTCCTTTGCACATCAAAACAGGTCACCTCATCAGACATGCCCAGATGGCAGAGATGCCTCCAGTCAATCTGTCATATTTAGACACTATAATTTTTTTTTCTCATGAGAATTTGTCAGCCAGGTTTCTAGTAGGATTTCAAAGGCTGAGCAATATGAATGAAATATGTTTTTCATTTTTAATTTTGTTAGCAATACATTTTAAATTTTTTTTTGTTTTTTTGTTATTAGGAGTAGTAGGAGTAGTTTTCTGTAACTCTGACTTCTGTAACTAGTTTTCTGTAACTTTTAACTCAAACTGTAATATTGCTGACAATATTATTTAAAATACATAAAATATTTCAAAACACACACACATATTAAAGAAAGATTGAAGCGTTTGTACTTGTGGACTTTAGTATCCCACTAGATATCAAATATGATCAAAATAGCTGAACAAATATTTTTTAAAAGTTCAGATTTATGTAAATATGTTTTAAACTAATTGTAATAAATATATAAATAATATATAAAAATAAATTAACTTGTAGATGAGCCTGCTATACAATTTAAGTCCCAATCAAAGAAGATGAAAGCAGCAGGAAAGAGGAAGGAAAGGCCGAGGCAGGTGTGAAGAGTACAGGCAGGAAAGAGCGTAGTGCGGTCAGTAGCCTGAAGGGGACAAGACTGAAGTTGTCATGAGCTCCTAAGCCCCTGTGAGCTTCTGAGGTTCACTAAGACTCCTTTTACAGTGCCGTGTGCTGTCTGAAGATAAGGCCTTCCCTAAATTCCTCCTGTGGTGTTAACACCTTCTCAGATTGCACACACACACACACTCGTTTTACCATGCCACCAATGTCAATTGACAGGTAGCTCTGAGGGTCTAGACACCATTTTCACAGCGTTTTAGGAGAAGTGTGGAGTTTGTTGCTCCCTGTGATTTGCTGTTAGGGAGCGGTGTAGAATGTGTTAAGACAGCAGTGTTGCTAATGAGGGCTGTGTTCCAACTCTCTTAGGGCATTGTCACATTGATGGATGGGAAATTGGTCTCTAGTGCCCTCGCCACAGACGTGTCTTTAAGTACTGTGAACTCCGGCAGTGTTCAGAATGGAAAATTAGTGTTTTGCATACTCCGTACTATGCAGTGTGTACTGTGTGCTACAGTAGGTCTGCACAATTAATTTTAATTGCAATTACATTTACGGATGCCACAATTACATAATCGTTCAAAGCAGCAATTAATCACGTTCATTTCTTTCTATATGTTAGCTTGTTTTAATAGCTTGTATGGCATTTATAATACTATGCATATTTAACTTTTTATTTTAAGAAACCAAAAGGCTGTATTGTTCACATTTGAGGCTAAAAATATGGTATGTGGTTGCTTCAAGCAATGATATAAATGCCATTCAGTGTAAATTGTGATTAATTGGAATTAATAATCGCATTTACAATTTCAAGGGAATAATCGACTGTTGTCATATTATGCAGTATGTTAAAATACACATACACTATCTCTCAAAAAGATTGATATTGCTGTTTCAGTGTTTTAATGTTTTGCTGTTTCAACAAAAATATTAAGTCCTGTTTTTAACATTGATAATAATAATAATTACTTCCTAAGCTCCAAATCAGCATATTACGAATGATATCAAAAGGATCATCACATAAATAAATGCAATTTTGAAGTATTTTAAAATAGAAAACAGTTCTTATAATGTTAATAATATCACAATATTACTGTTTTACTGTATTTTTTAGCAAAAAATGCAGCTTTAGTGAACAAGTATTGAATGTTGAAAATAAGTGTAATGAACATGTAGCACCATTGTGCTTTAAGCGTCCTGAGTTTGAGTCCCGATTTGCAGACCTTTCCTGGTCCTGTCCCACTTTAGTTTCCTGTTTACTTACTGTCATACCCAAATGAAGGCATAAAGCACCAAAAAAGGCACATGTTCAAAACTCGATATTTACAAAGTTATTGTGCCCTTCCAACCATACCCTCTAGCTCTGTTTCTCTCTTTGTTTCTTTGTCTGGTAATAAACCATGTTTTTACTCAGTGTGTCTCCTCTGTTAAGCGCCCCAGACTCACCAGGGTCCATCCGAAGGCAAGAACTTTCAAACACGGCGTAATTGGCAACTCTAAATCCAGTCAGACAGCCACAGAGCCCTCATCCTCAAAGGCAACCATCCCACATTTTCTGAAAAGTGCAGATTAGTTTGAAGTAGACGGTCGAGTAGAGGGAGGTAATATCGCAGTTCTAGCATTTGCAGAAAGCTTGCTGGGCCTCTGTCATCCACCGGGGACGTGCAGGCCTGTTTCTGGATCACGGACTCTTTCGGCAGTGTGTGCAGTGGAACCAATTTGACACTTGTCTTATCTTGACTCTGAATGCGATGCGAGACTCTGGCCGCGATTACGATGCGAGTCTTGGAGTGTGTGTTTACTCTCGATCATGCTTGTGTTTGTGTAGAATCACGTGAATCCTGCAGTGGACTTCACTCAGATTCCTCCTGGGATGCTGGCTCTGGACAACATGCTCTATTTTGCCAGACACCATCAGGACGCTTATATCAGGGTAAGATATGCTTACATTATGTACGTGTGGAAATGAGAAAATGCTTTTTATTTATAATCTGAAGACCTGAGTCATGCCTTTGTTACAGGTTATGTTAAATTCACCCAAAAATTTAAATGTTACTATTGATTACTCGCCTTCCTCTTGTTCCAAACCCTTAAGTTCTGAAAACCCATAAATCTGATGCCTTTCCGACCCTCCATAGACAGCAATGCAACTCACATGTTCAAGGCCCAGAAATGTAGTAAGGACTTTTTTTTTTTTTTTTTAGAAGCTACAAGAATACTTTTCTTTTCAGCAATTTCTTCTCTGTCCTGTGATACAATTAAGGTTGAATCACTGATGTCAAAATGATTTGATCATGTTTTTATCAATGTCCTTACTACCTTTCTGGGCCATTGCTGTCTTTGTTAGTTGCATTGCTGTCTTTGAAGGTCTTGGATATTAACAAAAATTGTCCTAATTTGTGTTTTACGGATTTGAAATGATGTGAGGGAGAGTTAATGACATGAAATGAAATTCAACCAAACGTTTTGTAAATGCATCTTATAGATCGCATGTATTTCACAGGAGTGCTGAAACTGAGTGAATCTTAATGGTAGATTTGATTTCTCTTCCAAAATACGTCATCTACCCCTCTATTCATACTCATACGCTGAGTAAGGAAAGTGAAGTGGTGTTGAATGAGGACAATTCTTGTCTCCTTGCATAACTCTTTAACTGTACTATTCCACTTCACTGCCCTCCACAGCTGCATTCTGTGACTCTTCAGTCCATCACTGCTCTCAAGTGATACCCTGATAAACACTAAAACACACTCATTGCTCAGTATACACTCCAGCACCCTTACATTTAGCAGTGTAAAGTTTTTTTGGGTCTCCTCATCACAAGTTCCCGGACAACAACCCTTCCTAACCTGAAATAAAGCTTATAAAGTTTATTTTTTTGCTGCACACACAAAAAAATCATGTAGTAACCGGGTTATACATATACTTTAAGTGTTTTAATTTAATACTATTAAATGCACAAAGTTAATACATTTAATTCTGTCTGTATATTACAGATTGTACTGGAGAACAGCAGTCGTGAGGATAAACATGAATGTCCATTCGGGCGCAGTAGTATCGAACTGACGAAGATGCTGTGTGAAATTCTCAAAGTTGGAGAACTTCGTAAGTGTCATCATTTTAAAACTTATAATTTTTAAAACACTTTTATTTACCATTGGTTCGTGCTAGATGCCAGATTTCACTATTGAAAGAATCTTTTTGGTCTGTCTTTCTTTTTGTCTTTGTCTTTCCTCCACACATGTTGAGAGTGAACCGTTGCCAGCAGTGGAGATAAAAGGCAACATTAGACTTTATAATTGTAGAGGAGTTCATAAATTAATGAAGCAAAGAGCCTAATGTTTGCCCTCTTCCACCTCTGCAGTGTCTGAGCTTTTACGACTCGCTTTTATGTCTCAAGTTGAGGAAACTGCAACAACCAGTGTTGTCTGACGTGAGCTAATGCATAAGGATTGAGACCAGTCTAACTCAAATTCAAAGCAGGATGCTTGGTTAGGTTGTTTCGACCTTGAACATAAGAGAAAGAGTAATGGAAAGTGGCAGAGAGAGACAGATGATATATGGAGGTGAGCAGGACAGAGAGGTGTGGGATAGATCTCAATGGGCAGCACTGTGAGGTGTTATATGTGTGACTGTGAAAGCACAATGACTCATGGAGCTCAGTAGAAACATTTAAAACTAGATTTCTTTATGGCGGAAAAGTAAGTGGTGTTTGATTGTTCAGAACTTTGTTATCGTTGGTTGCCATAGATATATGTGCGCAGATGTCCACTCCAGACACGTCAACATTTCCGACCATCTTGGAACGGTCACACACGGTAAAAATATTCTTGTAGTTTCATAAGATTACAACGGCCTTGCAAGTTAAGAACAACAGGAGGGTGTGTAATTACTAACAAAATGTACATTTTTCTGTGAACTATCCCTTTAAGACACACGCTCCACCACAAAATGAACATTTTCTAATAAACACTTAATCATTTCATTTCAAACCCTTAAAAGCTTTGTTCATTTTCTGAACACAATTTAAGATATTTTAGATGAAAACTGTGAGGCTTGGGACTGTCAAGTAAATTACACTGTCATGAAAAACATTGTCTGAACACTCCATCAGTGATTCGATCAAAATTTTCTGAAGTGATGAGAATGCTTTTTGTATGCAAAGAAAATAATTCATCTCCATTTTGGAGAATATCCACTGGACGCAAACTATGTACACTCTTCTGTCAGCCGTGAAATGTTTTCTATGCATAGTTACGCTTTGATTTGAACAAAAACAGTTCACTCTTGTGGCACGGTGGACATAGAACAGCATAAGTAGTGCATTCAGTGGATATTCTCCAAAATGCAGCTACTGTGATGGTGGAGAGACAAATTATTAAAATTTGTTTCCTTTGTGTACTAGAAGTATTTTTTCACATTATAAAATTCAGATTAAATGACTAGCAGTATATGGGACAGTCCGCCAAAAGGGTGCGAGACTTGAGTTAAGAATGGGGTGGAAGCGCCCAGGTGGAGCAGGGAGGCAAAAGTGTCCTATTCAAATTTAGCAGTAGCAGTCAATTACTGAAAAATTACCAAAAAGACATAATGACTATTGTAAAGAGTAGGAATAGCAGACACATACTCAGATCGTTTTATAACCAGTTTAGAGGGAGCCAAGGCAGACAACAACAACCCTTACCAAAATTAACCTGGCTTTACTAAAAATAAAAACAAAACTATGGTTGTTATAGTTAGAGTACACACTTTACACGCTAGATGCTAGAAGAACCCTTTTTGTCTATCTGCTTCCATAAAGAACCTTTAACATCTGAAGAACCTTTCTGTTTTACAAAAGTTTCTTTGTAGCTAAAGAAGGTTCTTCAGAATATAAAAAGGTAGGAAAAAGGGGACTGAATGGTTCTTTGTGTAACCAAAATTTCTTCTATGGCATCACTGTGAAGAACCTTTTAAGCACCTTTATGTTTTTGAGTGTGTAACCACAAATTAAAAATGGGTTTATTACACTGTTTCACCATGGTACAAGCTGCATAAAAAAAGCACGGTTACTGTACTTTTACCATGGAGATGTAAGTGACAATTACAAGAACATTAGTGAAAAAAGCAAACATGCACACGAGGGACAGAGAGATGTTAGGGAAAATGAATTGACCAATAAGGAAAATAGTTCAAGAGATAACGTTTAGTTTTGCATGAACCCAGCCTAGGGATTTAAACTTTTCTGAAAATTTGTTGTGGATGTATGAGATGGGCTGGATGAGTGAGATTTCTGTGTGCATTTATCATTCTGTGGACAAAATCTCATGAACTTCACCCGATCAGGTGTGCGATCATCTGTTTTCAATGTAGCTAACCTTACTTTGTTTCATGCCATCTTCTCACTCATTATTCAACTATAAAAGATCATTTACTGCAAAAAGAACATCACTGTGACACTTTAAAGTAAAGAACTACGACACCATGTGCTTTTTAAAACCATTTTCATAGGTTTCATGTCGTATTGTTGGCTTGGAAAATATGTATATATGCATGTTGAGAGTCCTTTCTACCCTTAATCACAGATAAGTCAGGAGAGTAGATTATCATCGGTGGACTTAAACTTAATATGGTGTGTTCCCCGATTGAAATAAAATGCTTTCTGATTTCAATTCATGGCAACAGTAACTAAGGATGGCGGGTCTTTGAGAACGGTCGATTGTGTTTCGAAAACGAATTAAGCTTATGGGTTAGGAACAACATGGGGATAAGTGATTATGACAAAAAAAAAATTTTGGGGTGTAGTATCCCTTCAACAAAGTGGCTAAGTTCATGCAACCAGCCCCTGGTCTTTAGATAGGTCCGTAAATGTAAGTCTGTTGGATTTTTTTTCTTCTTCCCATTTTATCCATATTATTATTCAAGCTGCATGATTTATGATATTGTTCATGTCCAATGCATTATCAGTCTGCTCGCTATAAAGAAATTAATCTGCTAGTCATATACTATTAAATACGTTTCTGCGACCACATTCAAAATTATGTCAGTTTAACGGCTCATCTCCTTATGAGTCGGTCTGAAATTCTCTTATCCTAGTTCTGAAGAATCACACAGAATTATAAATCCATTGCTATATTCAGTCACACACCATTTAATGTGGCACAGTTGGAGCGATTCATCACATTTATTAAGAACAATATCAGGAGAGTAATGAGAAGCCAGCAAAGCATTTTATTGTTTAAAAACTCCATTTGGTATCCTGATTCAAGTTAGCAGAGAAGAGGTTATTAGCAAGACCTCACTGACAGCTTTTGGGCGTTATTGAACGGCAAGTATATTCTCAGTGGAGATTGCTCCACCATCCTGTCATCGGAAACTTAATTAAATGAACTTGCTGAGAAAGCTTAATGTAATTCCTCATTTAAAAGTAACGTGCGTTTTAAAGGCAAAGCTGAGGTAGGACAGTTTCACTTTTTTTTTTTTTTTTTTTTAAACTAGGAGAACAATACTTTTTGGCATATGGCAGATATTTTTGATCCTAATGATCTATTGGGGACCTTTTGTGAGGGTAGACTCTATGTTTTGATGTTTGTGACCCTTAAAAGTGGGGACCTCTTTTCCTTTTGTATCTTCAACAAACGGACAGACATGGATCTCTTAGACTGTATGAATGCCTTTGTGCTAACCAATCCAGGAGGAGACCTGTCACACCTGTGAAAGCTCTGGAGACCGTAGCAGTAGTGGTGCAGATGATTGCTCATTTTATGTTAATTGAGTTTCCCAACACTTGTTTTAGCTTTTAGGCCATGATTTCCCTTCAATTATTCTGATACGGTACCCTGTTGCAGGCAAACAATTCTCAATACCCAGTCAATTTGCCCTTACCGATGATAGATTTTTAATGGCATATCCCACATCACATTTAAATGTGTTTTATCTAGCTGTGGCACAAGAGTTTCGACCGCTACTTCCGTCAGCAGTCATGAATTATTTATGAGGAATCCAGGTGTCCCTGCTTCACCTCCTCTCAGAGAAGCGCTGAAAGTTTTATAGCCGTCCATGTTTTTCCTGCAAAAGCTTTAATGGAATCTGCGGTGGTCAGGCGCCATGCAATGGCTTCCTATTTCGGTCTTTAAAAAGGCGTATCTAATATTTATGAGGAGAATCAAAATGGCTACAGGCAGAAATGTCCTTGCTTATGGATTTATGGTGTTGTTGCACTTTTACAGGGAGAGCAGAGTGGTGCATTTCCACCTTATGACTGAACTTGCATATTAAAGATGGCTCAGTACTGTGTATTTTTGAGCCAGCTACAGAGTTGAAACGATCATGATAAGCACATGTGCATTACAGAGATGTCTTTTGAAAAAGAGCATATAATTTGGAAACCAGTACACTTGTCGACATCTTGCAAAGATCCAAATTACATATCATCTAAATCATAAATGTAGCAAAAATGTCTGGTGAATGTTTTTTGTAGTACTGTATATGAGAGTGAATGTTTTAAAAAAATAATGCTGTTAAGCAAATGCCCTTAAAACTACTTGAGCTATACTTGCAATGTAAAACAATAGGCAAGCTCCAGTAGCTAAATGAGCAATAATAATAATTATACTTAATTAATTATATGATTTATTTACACTACTGTTTAAAAGGTAGGTTGGTAACATTTTTTGTGCTTACTGAGGTTGCATGCGTTTAAGAAAATGTATAGTAAAACCACAATATTCTGAAATATTACAATTTAAAATAATTCTTATTTCATTTTCAGCCAAATTGTAAAAATTATCCTCCACAACTACTGCTTAAAAAACATTTCTTATTATCAATGTTAAACAGTTGTGCTGCTTAATATTTTGTGGAAACCGTGCCACTTTTTTACAACACATTTATTTGAAAACTTTGTAACATTGAATGTCTTGAATGTCACATTTGGTCAATTTAATGCATCTTTGTTGAATATAAGCTTAAAACATACTAGCATTTGACCACTATTGTATATTAAAAAATTATAAATTAAGAGATATACAGTAAACAATTGTGTAAAATATTAAATAATATGAAAAATGTAAAACTACACAGGGATGAATTGACTGCCAATTCTGGCCTTGTTTTGTATATCACGGTCAGATCACTTCAACCTATATGGAGTTCACTTTCGATTTCATTAATAAACGCATAAGCATCAGTGATCCTCATCTCCACATTGATGATGCTATGGGTTAACAGCATCAGGAATAGGCTTGTCTGTAACTGTCTGTATTATCTCACACCTCTCGGATGATGTTTTTGACATCCCTGCTGCTCCATCATGTGCTCCCTACTGAGATATGGCACACTTTTAAGATGGACACATGGCGCCATGCCTGGGCAAGCCTGTGTAATGCCTCAGGGATCAACTTTGAGTCTGTGGATGAAACCAGAATGCTCTTCTGTTTGCTCTAGTTGCTACCGAAATGCAGAGAGGGGGGAAAAAATACAATGAGTAAAAAGTGTTCCTTTCTGCGTATTGACATAGAGCTCCCACATGTCTTGTTAACCACTGAAGTGTGTTTGTTTAGTGAGAAATGTTCTCTTAGGAACATCTTCTGCTTCAGTACTCGCTGAGGCTCTTTTTCTCCTCCCTACAGAAGTTGGTGGATATGGATGTCGGTATTGACAGGCTGCGTACTATTGAAGTACCTCAGTTTCGCTTCAGCTCTGCTCGGTAATAAGACCACTCATGGCACAATGCACAAATGCTGACAAAAATACACACTGCGCGGGCAATTACATGGAGAGGACGATGGACGCTAGAGAGCCAAGTTGGGTTAAATGGAAATTTACACTGCCTTTGAAGTGATCCCTGCGGCTGATTCAGATTATAAGGTCCTATTAGCAGCTCAAAGAAGTTCAAAAGAACCACTAACACATAGTATTTTGTCTAGTTAAAGTCGAGAATAGTTTGAAGTTGAAAATAGCAGGTTAAAAAAGGGGTCTTGATCCATTTTGAGGATGAGGACCACTTTGTGAATAGATGGGCCATAGAAGCCCTGTTGTGTTGAGTATTGCATTTTAAACCTGGTCTGTGATACAAATTATTATAGGCCAGACATAAAAATCATATCAGTGAATATAACTACCTTGTTTTGATGTTTACATTACAAAGCCATTAAAATATCATGGCACTAAGGCTATGTTTACACTAGTGTGTTTTCATTTTAAAGCATGTTACTTTTACTACAGCTGTCGTTTGCACTACTCTGGCTTTTTCGACCCTATAAAATGGAGAGTTTTGGAACTGCTGCAGGCTCCTTTTTTAGTTTGTAAACTCTGGATTTGCATTTCAGTATAAACGGACCACAACAAAGACTTTTGAAAATGATTAGCAACATTGGGCCCTGCTTGATTTAATCGTATGGACAAAGATACAACATGTACATCTTCAAAGGACCTTTTGTTTTCCATAGAAGAAATAAAGTCTGTACGAGTTAGCTCGTTTATGTAGAAGTTAATCTTAAACTTGCCCCATCTTGGCAATGACAATGGAAGTTAATTTCTGAACAGTGCTGGGAGGACCGAATGAATGGATTAAAAAAAAAAGAGACAGCTGTGCCATTGGTGTGGTCAAGTTTTCTCATGCAAAATAGATGAGTGAACAGATGCAGCTGCTGTCAGCATCTCACTCACATTCAAACACACACACTGACAAACACAGAGGTTCAGGTCCAGCAGAACATCTGCTGTGCTTATATTACACAGCGAGATAGATTGTGTGTTGTGTGATTTGATAGAAACAGTCCAGTTCATCTATAAAGGAAAATATTGGCTGTGTATTGTTTGGCTTGTATGATATTTTGGAGATTGCATGCATTTAAGAGATAGGTGACTGACGTGTGTATTATAGTTGGTGGATTTAAGTATGTTTATGATGGCAGATGAGACAGCTGCCAATCTGTTCATTTGTCTCGTATTCAAACATCAATTCATAAGCTATGTATCATCAGTTGCTTACATCATGTTGGCAGACCTGCCTGAAGTCATATTTCTCCCTGGTCTCTTTGTTGAACATTAGCTTGAAGCTGATTTAACATCTACTTATTACTAATCTATTACAGTGAATTCCAAGTGGTATAATCTTTTTTGGATGCATTGCTCATTTACAACCAATTGTAATATGGTTTTTCATATTTTTGGGACTTCCCTCTGGAGATGTCACCGGGTGTACTTTGTGTAATGGCAATTATTATTTAAATTCTCCTTGTCTTGACGGGTGTTCCCTCTGCATTGAAAGACAGGGTGGCATCTATCACTGCAAATTCATAATTTCATCACAGTTCTTGCCTCGAAGATGACCTCTCGCAGCTGTCATCTCGCTTTGACGTCTCATTGTTCTCTGTGTGATGTTTGACTGCCATCCTTGGGGCTTTCAGGCTTGCACTCACTTGTTTAGTTTGTTGTTTTCCTCCCCTAAGATGCATCTGTTTGTCTTCTTGTCTTCCATAATTATCTGTGCCAGAAAGTGACATGATCATGTCAGTTTTGGAGAGGTGACCACTGCACTTGTCAGTGTTATTCCTATGACCTTCCCACAGATATACCAGGATATGGACATATGGGTCAAATTCCTAGCCAGGTTCCTAGCATGTGAGAAGATCACATGTCTTCTTTGAAGGCCACCCAGACAAGTATTTGCAAAGCATGTCTGTAGGATCAGTTGTGAGATGCAGATTCTCAAAGATGAACCAATGTTCAGTCATCAAGCTACTCAGAGTTCAGTCTGCCTCATGCAATTTGTATGAAGTGGCTGCATGTGTCTTCCACAGCATTTGTCTTTTTTGCTGGCCTGTTGTGGATGATTCACTTCTGCACTTTGTGGCTCGTCATTTGCCTTGAGGCATTAGCAGATGGCCACTCCGTTACATCATTTTTCTATAAACAATACATGAGTGAATGACGTCAAATCATTATCACGAATAACGTGTTGGTCCACATTTCATATCCTTTGTGGATTGCTGTGATAATATTCAAAAGGAACACTATATTGACTTCTAAAGATACTTCTGTAAAGTCAATTGTAAAATCAATTGATTGGCAGGCCTATTATGCACTGAAAACAAGTGTGAAAGGATGTGTTTTCATAGAATTCAATGAAGAACTCGTCTGCTGGTATGATGCTGATTCATAGCAGACTCAGAGGGGGAGTATGGGAGGTCGGACATGACTGTGTTGACAGATTTAAGGTCATCTCATCTGTTTCATAAAAATTGCAACAGGTTTTTTAATGTGTATCTGACAGCCCTTCTGCTTGCCCAGCTAACCAGTTGACATGTTGAATTGTATGCTGTTTACACTGCATCTTTACACTGTGCTATGGTTGTTAGCCGGAGGGCATAAAGCTCCTGTTAATACTCACACCATGCACATAATACCTCTGCCTCTTCAGTTATGTGTTATGGGAAACTAACTAAAATGATGTAATGATGTTATATATAATGTAATCATCCCTGTCAAAGTGGATATAATGGATAGGAGGAGGTCTATATAATAGCTGCACAAATATTTAATTTATTCCCAAGGGCTGTGTTTCTGCAGGTGTAACATCCGTGGAAATATGTCACTAAATTCTGCCATTTTTGCTCACTTTTTGAGCTAATCTCCTGAATTGCAAATGACTAATAACTTTGAAGCTGTAGAATGTAA
The DNA here is from genome assembly GCF_018831695.1 of Puntigrus tetrazona. Taxonomy (NCBI): domain Eukaryota; kingdom Metazoa; phylum Chordata; class Actinopteri; order Cypriniformes; family Cyprinidae; genus Puntigrus; species Puntigrus tetrazona. The sequence continues at coordinate 9,951,805 of NC_056717.1, read as the reverse complement.
AATATTAAATAAACAAACATTTAAAAAATGTATATATATTTTTATTACTCAAAGTGCTGTATACTTTCCCCCTTCTGGGTTCATTATAGTTGAAACATATACTGGAAGCGTTTAATGGCCTCTTTGGGTGTATATTTGCAGAGAGTCCCTTGACTTCTAGACAAATAGGGAAGGATTGTGCACGGCTTTGAAGATAAAAGGTCAGGAAGATCTTTGAGGATCCTTTAGTTACAATATGAGAGAACATTCTGGTTTAATGAGATTCAGCATGACTGCCAGCTAGAGTTGTGAAGTTGCGTCAGACTGTTAATACTGTCCAAACCTGTGAGCTCAGGGCTTAGGTGAGAGCCAAAGTGACTCTGACATTTCATTCCCTAGCATGCGGGAGCTGATAGTGCTGCCCTCCCCTTCAGCACACCCTTGAACTCCTCTGACTTCTGAAGGAGAAGGAAACTATTACAATGAATCAGTTGGTGCCATCCCAAAGGACCAGGGCCTGTGACTTGGGCGGTCTGGTGGATTGAGTCTTTGAGATTGACCGGTCCATGTGACATCACACTCAATGAAGGCCCTATTGCCCCTTCAGGCATCATTCATTATACTGTGAAGTTTCAATTTCTACCTAGCCGATGCAATTACTGGCCCACTGCAGGGGCTTTGACGGTACTCTGAAGCTTCAATTCTGCTAAATGAGAACCTCAAACAGTAGCTCTCATTCAAAGCAACCATTCCACTCGAGTAGTGTTTGTATTAAAGCAGCATAGCTGACACACACATAGGTGCTTGCTGCTGCAGGGCCTCAAGGGAAAGCCAGAGTTTTATTTTCACCTTGACTGCTGCTGTTTATGAACACAATAATGGCACCTTCCGTTTTTATAGTGCTCTCCCAGACTTTAATTTCCCACGCAGCCATTCTGATTTGATTCAAGCTTTTTTATAAAGCACTAATCTTGCATAGATCATCACAGAGCTCTCATTCCATAATCCTGCTTTGGTAATATCCCAAGGGAAGAATCTTTGAGGATCATTTACGAAGTGGCAAGATGAAGAAAAAGTCTCTCTCTTATGATTTGTACAAGGGTAATCAGCCAACATCCCATCCATCTATGTGCTATCTCTATGTACGTACGATTTTGTGTACTTGTAAGCCCACAAAGATGCTAATATGATTTGAGACCAGAACCTCCAAGACCCAGGCCACTATTATACCTGCTATCTGCTACGTTAACACTTGTTAGTCAAAGAGCCATTGTAATGAACTGAAGAAGAGATATTATAAATATATTGAATGTATTGCGAGACCCAGATCCATTTACATGTATTCATTTAGAAGACACTTTTTTTTATTTATTTATTTTTTTTCAAAGCGATTTAGACACTAGGGATACAATAAAGCAATTTCCTTATGGGGAAAAAGGGAGAAGTTCTACATCTCAGAAAAGTAAAAATTTAGGACACCATGAGACAAAAGTAAGATAATAAAATAAGAAAGTTTCAGGAGTAACAGTTAATAGTCAAAAGTTCACAGAAAAATCTGTTTTTGAAGAAAGACTTGGGATTCAGCTGTTCTGAAGATAGTAAAAGCCTAGACAGGAAGCTGATATTAAAGAACTAGCAACAAAGAAAGCCAACTATGCTATCGCTTGCATGTGGGTCACGTGAAAACTAGAGCCAATGGCCAATTAGCATGTTTGATCTGCACATGCACGAAAGACAAAAGAAGTCTTTGTACCAGCAGGTGGCAGTAGTCTGGATTTGTCGGTTAGATAAGAAACCAGAAGAGCTAGGACTGCAGAAATAAAAACAAATGTAAACAAAGCATCATTGCTGACCATTTTTAGATCTCTTGATCCCGATAGATGGGTTTGTAATGTAGTTTCAACCTGCAAATGGCATTGTCAGTTCTTGTGTATTGGTTCTCTAAACTGAACAGCTGAAAATGCTCCATTATTCAAACATGCTCCGTTATTCAAAGACACCTCAAAAACTAGGCCGACAGATGCTCAGTGACAGCCCATTATAAAACCCAGACCAGACTCAGACATAATGAAGAAGTAATGAAAACCAGAGAAGGTGCCACATTTATGTGATCTTAGGAGGTCTCCAAACCAAGACCACAAAATCAATGTTTAATGTAACACAAACTAATACGGTGTGATGATATTCATTTCTGGTGGGGAACGAAGAGAATCTCTTGAGAATTTCAAAAGTTTTTTTTCTTTTCGTAGATTTCTGAATTAAGACCAGTGAATGGCTGGCAGGGGAATGCAGTGAAAGAAAACACAGCTATAAAAATGCCATTTTTAACCAACTGTTCACATTCACATCAAATGTGTAGGTGTCCTGAGAGCCAAGCACGTGCTTTTCTTGCTTGAGAATAATCGTCTGCTCTGCCAAGAGGCTCTTTCAGAGAGATGCATCGTGAGGTAGCACCATTCGTTCCCAGCCATATCTGATGTGTCAGTGCATGAGAAGCCCACGTGAGGGCTGAAGCTGGCAGTGAAAGCAGACACGTGAGCCTCCTTTAAAAGTTCATGCTCAAAGTCCCTGTTGGAGAGTCAGAAGTTCCCTTGAGAATCACACACTGATCAACGTTAATAAAGGGTTTAGTTTAGTCATGAGATACTGATATCGGTGCTTTACCAGATAAATAAACTTTCTTCAGGTGGATCAGTGTGCTGCATTTGTCAATATAAACACACACTTTGTCTCATTTGCTTGTTTACAGCCAGCGAAAACTGCCATGACTTCCACCCAATGTTTTTCACCCACGACCGCTCGTTTGTGGAGTTCTTTTGCATCTGTATCCAACTTCTCAACAAAACCTGGAAAGAGATGAGAGCCACTTCTGAAGACTTCAATAAGGTAAGAGCAATTTGATTGAGACTCTGCACCTGTGTCTAACTCATCCTTTACATTTTGAGTTTTCTGTTTAATTCTGTTGTCCCCATCGCATCTTCCTGGTCAACCAATATGGCTTTTAGATTTGTTGATGCTAGGGTTCTGTGATGCCAAAATTTTTGCTGTCAAGTATCCTTAAAATTTTATATGAGTTTCGAAAACCACAGCAATATCGAGTACGCTAGTTAACACAGTCCTATAAATCTGACATTACTCAGACATTTACTTGAATATTAGAACATAGAAAATGTTCTAATGCAGTTGCAGGTATGTCAGAAGATTTTGAAACTGTTTATCAGCCAATCAAGTTATTAGATAGTTGGTCTACCACTTCTTCACACTACTTGGAAAGGCGGGATTGACTGAAGTTAGTCTTTTGCTGGTGAAAATGATAGTTTCAGTCTCTTGGCAGAGGCATGCTTTTTTCTGGTAAAGGAGGCGGATGAGATTTCCTAGGCTGTTGTTTGTGTAATTATGATAATCACACAGAAAACTTGTCCCCAAGTTGTAGCATAGTATAAAAGACCATCTCTTGTAAAGCTGTATATCTGAGCTTAATTAAGATTCATGGACATGAAACCTCATTTTTAAAATATCTCCCTGGAGCATGTCTCTTTGGACACTGTGATTAAATTCATCATCCTTTGTTTTCGTATATATGAGCAGCACATCTGAGAAAACCTGCTTGTTTTTGCCTCTCGTCTATATTCCTGCCTCATTATAAATAGGCTTGCTGAAAATAGAGATAAAACTGCTGTTTAATCTGGTGATCAGAACTCCAGATTCTTTCTTTCTGACAGTTGTCTGACAGTGTGCACACATGGAAGTAGTCTTTGTCTTAAACTTTACTGGAGGGATGAAAAGTTGCAGTAGATTGATTTGTTTCAGATTCCTTTGACGGTAGCAAGAAGGTTGAGATGGTGAAATGTACAAATCAAAACTTCAGTCCTATCAAACTCCTGTTTCATATAATGATTTGTGTATTAGTGATCCTTGCCTCTATGCCATTGCAGCAAAGTACAAAGCAATGGAATAAATAACAATCCACATAACCATCTATCTTGACATGCGTGGAGTGTAATGTAATAAGTCCATCACTATCTTATAAGTGGAGCATCATCAGCAGAAGGTCTGTGTAATTTCTTCAGTCACGGACTCATGGCAGTAGGAGTTGTGTTCTCAATCCTTTTTCACTTTGAAGAGGAAAAAAATTGTGTAACACCTATAACTTGACACCCATTGTATTTACTCGTCGTGAGTGGACACAATCCTGATTGAAGAAGATTAGACGCACCTCTCCACCCACCTTTGTGTGGGAGCTTAATACAGACTTTTAGAGTAATAACTCTGAGATGTCACCTTCTCAAGCTGATTTAACTTAAGCTTTGTATAATATCTTAAAAATTACGTAAATTGTTAATTACATGTTGGTTTGTATCCTTCCAAAATAAATAACTCTTTTAAGCCTTTAATGCTATAGAATGCTCACTTCTAATAAAGAAGCATAAACTTGATAATACCCGATCACTCCGGTTTCTGTAAGAATATATAATGATTCCAGACAGTTTTCTCAGAGGAGGCAAGTACAGCAGTGCTTTCACCTAAAATAATTGTAGGAGGCAGCATCTTTTTTGCCTTTGAGCTCTTGGTAAGCTCTTGAAGCATGGCTTGAAGCTAATTTAACTTTTGCTTTTATTTTATTATATAATTGTTTTGTTTTTTTTATTACGCATGTATATACATTAAGTAATAAATAATTTAAACACTGGTTAATTGAACAAATTGCTCTTTCTTTAAATAAATTAAATTAGAATTAGAAATGAAAACGATCCTCAGCTTATGCTAGGGAGTTTTTTTTATATACCAACCATAATAATTAACAACAGAGCCCAAATTTAAACTAATTATTTTGTGTAATATAACAACAGTGCTGTTGCACTTCGTTCCTGGCTCGTGGACCTTTCCAGATCCTATATATATACCTTTACACAGTGGCTGTCATAGCCTATTTATTTAAAAATACATGAAAAAATGATTAACAACATTATTAAGACATTTTAAGACAAGAGTAAGAGTTTAAACTTAATTTAGACTTCATTTCTCTAGCAGACTAATGGACTGTGGACAGTGATGACTTGCCTGAGGCAAATGTTATGTATTTGAAACACTGACTGGGCAATTACGTGAGGCATGAGATGTTCATTCGTGTTTATTCCATGTTAAAACTAGTAGTAAAGAGAAAGGGATGATCGCGCTCACTAGCACTCCACAATGCAGTATGAAATTAGTCATTTATAAAAATTATCCGTCATGCCACGTCAAAGAGTATAAAAACGGCATTTATTGTTTGAATTTTAAAAAAAGGGCATTAATTAATCAGGTAACACGTTTTCATTTGAACTTTTGTGCTTGTCAAATTACTGATAATTACTGCATTATTTAACACCCAAAAAACATGTTTTAAACTATTTTGCATTTGAAATGACTGCAATTGTTGTTGCCAAGAGAGGTACCGCAGAGAACAGAGAGTGTATGGTAGAAGCGAGAGGATTTTTATCGGAACATATCATTTGCCAAGCCATATTATTTTTAATTTGCTTCAGGAAATAAAAGACGACTTGGAACCCTTATCTAGGAGTCACGCAATACCAGGGCTATCAAAACTGTTGCAACCCTTCCTTTTTTGGCCTCCAGTTCTTTTCAGTGTACTGTTGCTTATTTATTACTTTGCAACTACGCTAATTAGCTCTGCATTTGATATATATTGTTGATCAATATGTAAATTAGATGTTGTTCTTTAATTTACGCATTTAGTAAATCACCCTGCAGAAATTTCTACACCCATTGGGGTGGTTTTGGAATTGTGATCTCACGCTAACTTGCCCTGTTGAATAAAACTGGTCCTTTTGTTTCTTTTTAAAAGTAACAATATATAAAACTGGCAGTTCCCATAAATTTCCATGTATGCTGTGGTTCAAACAGTGCTGTATTTGTACAACACACATGCACATTTTTACAATGCACAACCCGAAGATCCATACTGATAATAATTTTTGGTAAGTATATATGTGTGTGTGTATATCTATCTATCTATCTATCTATCTATCTATCTATCTATCTATCTATATATGTTTGTGTGTGTGTACGTATGCATATATACACATACATACACATGTGCATACACACACACACACACACACACACACACACACACACTGTGCATATCTGACTGTGGGTCCTGGCACTCCTGTTCTGTAGATGTTATTGCATCTTTCAGCAGTGTCTGACATGCGAGTTGTTGTCTTTTGTCAAGTCCTCCATTTTGTGCTTTTGTCTTGGTGGGTCCAGTCAGACATGCGTCAAAATGATTATGAGACATCACAGTCATCATACAGCATTGATGGACCTCCACTGTTTTCAGACGACTACACCTCAGCATCCTCTGCCTCTTCTCACACATGCTCACATCTACATTTTTTTTACACCCCTACTATTTTTTCTCCTCCCCCACTCTCTCTCTCTCTCTCTCTCTCTCTCTCTCTCTCTTCATGATAGGCCTGTCACATCTTGTAAATATTGTCTGTCCATCTGTGTGTGTGTGTGTGTGTTTGTGTGAGGTGTGGAGATGAGAAGCGGGAGACAGGTCTGCTCTCGACGATGCTCCTGGGGCACAAAAAAAATCTGACGGGCAGTGGTTTGCCTGTTTCCATAGCAACCACATTCTAATTACTCCTGCTCCCGCTTCGCCACGACAGCATAGAACAGCTATTGTGTGCGTGTGTGTTTTGGTTCATAAACAGCTGTCTTCTCCTCCCAATCAGCTCTGACGAAGGCAGCTGACTTAAAATGGCCACTTCGGTGCATCCAAGCGCAGTAGTAGTGATGTAGTGACTCTGTTTAAGCTAGCACAACCCCCACCCCTCCCCCTTCCAATCTTTCCCTCTTCAGATGCCCTCCCTTGTATACAAACCACGTGATCCGTATTGCTAGAACGTCATTGGCTGAAGCAACCGTAGCGTCTGGCCAATCAGGCTTAAGCGCTGAAATGGACATAAACTGAGCTGCTTGGAGATGCTTTCAGACTTTAGAGTGCTGATGGGCATGAACGGCCAGACGAAAGCGACCCTTGGCTAAAGCTTGCTCTGTTTTCATCTGCACACACACACACACACACACACACACACACACAAAGCATCCCGGGAGCCATCTGCTGTCATCCTTCTGGCCATCCGATTGTCCCTGTACTTGGTCAGGGTTCATCTCTGCTACACTGGGTTGGACCAACGTGGAGCCGCGCTCCCAAACATGGAGGTGACAATGGCATGTGAGTATTACTGAAGAGACCGTGTCGGATGCATGGAGGAATGAAAAGGATGAAGCGGAGTTTGCAAATGTGCCTGGATGTTGTCGGGAAACGAGAGATGAAACAGGCGCACAGATGGGGCAAGCTTTGTGTGAAGCTGCTTGTAGTAATCAGGTTAGAGGCAGATTTCAGCTAGCGATTAAAGAGGATGCGATCCAGAGCGAGCGCTCAAACCTGCGCTCTCCTCCGTAGCCCAGCCCCTCCTAGGATACTTATTATGAATGAGCGCTTTAATGTCGTTTCTCCATCAGTCCGTTCTCCGTTGCACATTGACCTCCAGTCGCTCTCGTTGATGTGTGGCTGTTCATTAAGTTTGCATTATTTGTGCATGCATCCCACGTGCAGGAAGGTCTGTTTGGCATTTTTTTTTGCTACCGTTTTTCCAGGGAAAGCTTGTATTGGGGTTAATCTCTTTTGTATACGGCCTTTGCGCTTTCTTTGTTGGTTCAGTGTTCACAGGACTGACCTTTTTGTAGACGATCAAAAAGACAATAAATATCTCCCCGCACTTTTGAATTCAGCAATGGGCTGTCAGCTAGCTCCTAATGTTGATTGATTACGGTAATATCACAGGCAGCTTTTTTTTTCTTTTTTTTTTTTTCAAAGCATAAATCTGCAAGATCTCATAAAGTGAATGATGTCTTGAGGGTTTGGTTGGTCTTGCTCAAAATCCGCACCCATGCCTCCGGTCCATAATTCCCTGCTTCCCCTGGCAAAGCAAGATTTTAAAATAGAAATTTCTTTCCTTCCTTCATCCTTTCCTTCTGATTCTTTATTCTGTCTTCTTTTCCCTTCTTATATCCATTCTTTCCATCCTTCCTAATCCTTCCTTTTTTATTCCCCTTTTTCCTATCTTTCTTCCTCTCCTTCCTCATTGCTTCCTTCGCTTTTTCCCCTTCTTTGCTTTCACCCCCCCCTCCTTTCCTTTCCTTCTTGTTTTCCTTTCCATGCTTACATTTATTCATCCATTTATTCATCCATCCTTTCCTTTCCTTTCCTTTCCTTTCCTTTCCTTTCCTTGAGATCTTTTTCTCTGTTTCTTTCTCACACACAAAAGCAGCACCACTCTTTGCTATGAGCTGAGTCTCCTGAGACCTTAAGTGACCTTAATGCATTGCACGTTTTCAGCATGCTTCATGCTGGCCCATGGTGAAAGAGTTACTCCTCTCTTCTCTTGTCAACGCTGTGGATCCCAAGAGAGCTGAGTGCCACCTGCTGTAGAGTACTCCGGGACGTGGGAAATATTTGAGATGCTTTTCAAGGACCTGTTATGAAATGTTTCCTTGTCAGAGAACATTTGCTTGTCTAGACTTTGCGCAGTTGACTTTCTCCGCGTTTGTGTGGTCATTTTCGATACAGTGACAACAATTGAAGGCTGCTCGCTTAGGATGCTGCCTAAACCAAGAGCCTGACAGATGTCATCACAGACGACTGCAGGTTGTATGGTCAAGCTGAGATGCTTAATATCCTGTTACACCAGTAGGTGCCAGGCCATGCCTCCAACACCTCAGCAAGCGTCTAGCAGCCTGCTCCTCAACCCAATGTATTCCTAGCCAGATCAACAAGAGTGGAAGAGATTCGATGGACCTACTTGCCTTTTGGTTTTACATTAAATTTACTCCCATTATCAACTCTAACCAGTGCATGCAAGACTGTAGCTCTCTTTTTTGGCATGCATATGCATACACAGGTGTTTTATCCTTGTCTACTCCACTTGTTATTCATAGGCATACCCCCAGCATTTCTGAAAAAAAATGACTCCCGACTGTACTGCATCTAAATTCATCACATGGTCTTTGCGGTCAGTGTTTCCAGCAAATGATTTTTCCGTTAATGATATCTATTTGTTTTCTTTGAAGTAATGCCCATTTCTTTGATGTGAATCATTATTAACTGTTATGAAAATCGTTAAAGGGAGGAAACGGCATAATTAGCATGCCAATTGTGGAATGGATAAATGTCCCTTTTCCTTTTTGTGCCAGAAAGCCCCATTAGGTGCACAGACCATAACATGCAAAGATATGTGCAATATATGCTTAACAGCCTCCATTATAAATTAGCTTTTTAGTTTCTTTCCAGCTGAGATTTGAAATTTAACATCTAACTAGGCTAATTAAGCAGCTTTGACTTTGAAGGAGGTTTTGAGTTTGATCCTATAACTATGTCCTAACCAGACGTAATACTACGACACGATTGAAAGGTATATTTTGCATATTAAGAGTTTTTCTCATAACCAGATACTTATAAGTATAATAGGTAATAATATAATAGGTTTAATAATAGGTACTTTGTACATTATTTGGATTTAAAAGGTTTTGATTATCATGTTGTGTGACCTTTTTAGCCATACTGAAAGTGGCTGTGAATAATGTAATTTACTTTACAATAAAATTTGTTAAAACTGAACGTGTATTCCATGAAAAAGACTGCATCAGCGACACAGCATGTATATTCAATAATAGATTTGCTTAATATTTATGAATTAAATGATGTGCTTATCTATTTCTCAGTGGCTGTGGTTTATGATTGATTTTGTTGCATCTTGTAGCCATGTTGTGTTTGATATAGACAGACACACTGGAATCATATCACATTGCATCAGATTAGAATTGGTTTAGTGTAAAGTTGGATCGCAGGATTTGTCAAGTCTGCAGAGAAATCCTGTGGCTGTTCGCTTTAGCTATGCATGCAGAATATTTTAATAAGCCAGCTCCTGTGTATATTATGCATCAAATTGCATACTAAATGTCAGAATCATAAATAAGGATCATCCTTTTCTAGGCTTTGTTTACAGCAAAGCTGCTCATAAACTTATATGCGATTCATCTTCCTAAATCAATAAAAAACTCTTCTGATGCGACTGAATAACAGCCTTTGCATAATTACAGGTAGGAAATAAATACAACTATTAATTATGTGCTGCTGTGAAAAACAGAGAGGCATACATGTGAATTTATGATGGATAGCTGTGCGAAGTTATAATTAAAATAAGACAGGAGTGATAAATCTCGCTGCCCTGATTGGAAGCAGAGTTTTGATTGGCTGTCTGAATGAGGGAGGTGAGCAAACTGCTGTAGCTGCAAAAAAGTGCAGGTAAACCAACTAGTGGACTGCTACATGCTGCCATGTAATGGCTACTTCTTTATTTTAAGGCTAGATGGATATCTTCGAGCATTGCACATTTTTATTACGACTTGATGCATAAGCATTGCATTAACATGCATGGTAAGGATAAAAAGTTCCCCCCATTTTTATGTTGGGTTAATTCCTTTTTTGTTTCTATATGTTGATGGTTGTTTTTTCACATTTGGATGCGCTTTGGTTGTAATGCAATTCTTATAATCTGATAAAAAAGAAAACCTAATGCTTATGTAGCGCTATTTTTATATTTTCTGAGTCAAGTGACAGTCTAGTTTACAGTTTGTTTGTTTGTCTGTTTCTCGTCAACGTTTGGCTTGCGTACCACAGCCATTTGCTTGGAATTGGTTGGACCCCAAAGGACACATTTGTTTGAAGCTTTAATCAGCCGGAAAATCCTTTTGTTATCTTTTTTCAGCATTGCAGCAGCCAGTTTATCGGATATAAAATTATAAAGGGATATAAATATCTTTTACAGCGCTTGTCTGTAAGGGCCCTAAAATTTGGATTTGTTTATTTCTGTTTTCTCAATATAATCCAAGATGGCAGTATACAAAAATTGTGTCGTGTTTTCTGCCATTTTATATTATAATATTATATTGCTTGGTGTCATAGCACAACTCTATTCACGGCCTTTAATGGTACTGGCACGATCCCACAAGCCCACTCACTTTCCAAAGATATTTCAGAAACACTTTAATATTAAGATGAATCCCTCATTTCTTGTGCTTGAGGGAAGCAATGGATTTGTCCAATGGCTTTGTAGCTTTGACATCCAGAAGCATTTAATTAATACAGATGCCTTTAAGAGTAACAGCGCTGATGTATCAATATAAATCAAAATGTACAGTGCAATTTGGAATGAAAGCCTTAGTCTTAAGAACGCTTTCCATTTTTGAGCACACACACACACATTCATTCTTCCCCACTGTATGTCACTCTGTATTATCTGCAGGCTGACACACAGTGGGCGAGTGTGTTCTGTGCATTTAGATGCTCGGAAGAGGAGAGGCGAGAGAAAGACAATAAGAATGGCAGGGCAGTTGAAGACTCGCATACTTCTTAGTGAGGCTGTGACACACTTAGTACGTTTGTCTAAAAAAAGGTCCATTTCCGCTTTATTCACAAATATTACCGCCCACTGCATCAGCAGCTGAAATTCCTCCTTTCCCCCATATCACCTCATCCTCACGAATAAAAGGTCTGCTTCTATTTCAGCCATCACGACTTGATTTAAAGAGGCTGATAAAAGGCAGTGAAAGAGCGCCTTGGATTAATTAATTCTGAACCGTGAAAAATCTGTAAATGTGTTCAGAAAATTGCTTCCCCCGCCGTAAGGGATTGTTTCAAGTGGAGACTTTGGCTTCTTCGTCCCCCACCTGCAGCTGTCAAATCCCCCCTTCCCTTTAAACGCTACTGTGCCGTTTGAATGGAGCCGTCTCGGTTTATTCCTCTCATTCTTCAAGCACGGACATATCAGCCTAGTGATTTGGGAGGGGGCCCTGACCTTGGCCCAGTCTTATCACTAATTAAACCTCATCTAATCCTGCTGCGGGAGCCAGCGGCACCTGCTTCTCTGGATGACTGGGATGCGTGAATAGCAACTAGACTCGTTTCCAGCTTCCCAACTCATCCGTCACTGCGCTCCCCAGCTAATCACAGCATATGATCTGTAGCCCAAGGCTTGGTGCGTACAGCAAGCCTCTGTTTGTGGTTTCGAGCTCTGCGTTATTCAGGCTTCACCGGGAAAGCCGTGGCTCTTCTGCAGCTGGGCGTTCCTGTATCCGAGGATGAAGGAAAGCTGTCTGCTTTTGCTGCATATGGGTGAATGTTTGTGTCATAGTCCATCGCTGGCCGTCACTTCTGTTTGTTCGCATTTGATACTTCGTCGAGCAGCAATGCCCAAGATGGCTGTCGTGACTCTGCTTGGCTAGCCTCCTCTTATCTCCACAAGAAGAGCTTCTTCACTTGCTCTTTGGTAGTGAAACGAATGACTGTGAAACAGACAAAGCTCCATAAATTCACTACTTGAGACATTATAATGTTTTTACATACAACGATTAATGATAGCGTGTTAACTGTATGTTAACGTGTTATTTTATGAATTTGTAGGGTTTGTTTGAATTATGCTGATTTTAAGAGAAAACGGAGCTTGAAAAGTGATGTTAGAAAAATCAAAATTTAAACCGAGACTCTGAAGCACATTTACTTGGATACATTGTTGGCAATAACTCTCTTGCCTGTTGTAGGACAGTAATTAAAGAAGCATTAGGGAGTCTCATTTAAGATGCACATAATCGTGTCTTGGATATGGTATTAACTGATCTTTGTTCAAGGATGTATTGTATCGACAGTTTTAGAAGCTTCTCATTTGGAGTTTAATGAGCGTGTGAATGGCTGTCCAGGTGCTTGGCAGTAATGTGATTATGCACAGTATATTATTAATGATTTGGTAAGAAAGAGATTGCTAATAATAACAATTAATGTATTGAATTATCTTCGCCCTATGTGTGTGTGTGTGTGTGTGTGTGTGTGTGCGCATTTTGGTGCCAATGCTTATATACCCAAGCCTCTTCTTATATTTTTCTTAAATCTTTATATTTTTCTTTTCGGTCACAAGAACAACATTCACTCTTTTCCTTGTCAAGCCTTTTCCAGTTTTTCCTAATTTATTCAGAAAACTTTTCTCTATGAATACATTACCACTTAAAATGTCTACTAGACTAAGTGTAAGGTTTTTCAAATCATGTTTAAAAGAAAAGTATGTGCTTTTATGTCAGTTATGCTCACCTTGTGCTGTCATAATGTCGAACTATTTCATTCAAAGGTCTGAAGAACTCTGTGTGTGTGTGTGTGTGTGTTACAGGTGATGCAGGTGGTGAAGGAACAGATCACTCGTGCTCTCACGATCAAGCCTAACTCTCTGGATCAGTTTAAGAGTCGTCTGCAAAATCTGAGCTACACTGAGATCCTCAAATTGCGCCAATCCGAAAGGATGAACCAGGAGGATTTCCAATCCCGGCCCATCCTGTGAGTCACTGGAAACTCTTCAATCATTTGAAGCACTCGTTTCCCACAATCAGAGTCGCTCCGTTTTGGACCATGTGTACTGCACCTGTGTCCCACTCATAATTGAAAACAAGCCTTTAAATGCAATTTCCACTGAAATTGCAATGGCAATAATGGCAATGAAGATAACATTAGTTCATAACTCATTAAACTAAGAGGAGACTCCATTAAATAAATTACCCATTGCATTACAGTAGCATCATTTGAGCTGGAATGTACAATCTCACAGAACATTCTGTAACATCCGCATGTTATATAACAGTCGAATGGAAGATGTCCGTGTTGAACTTCCAGAGTTTGTGAACATATCACTCATGATTTCTTGTTCTGTCTATTGTTCTGCCTATTCACCGTAACAGGAATTTCAGTTTGCCAAAAACTCTGTTTTTGACAGTATATGCAGGGTTTTCCAAATGACAAACATTTTCTCAAGAATTACTTAACTAAACAACATTAGAGATGCCTTTACAGTAAACGTTAATATCCCAAAATTCAGTTTTAGATCTGAAGCATAAGAATAAATTTGGCAATTGCTTTAGCAAACAACAAGATAAAAGGGAGTCTGACTTGTAGTGCAAAGAAATGTCGAAAAACCAAGCTTGTATGTGATTTTATGAATTATGTTTTTGGGTCTTGCTTTGTGTAAACTGCCAGTAAAGTGAGGTACTTTCTACCACCTTTGTGTGATCCTCTGATGTTTCTTCAGGGAGCTTAGGGAGAAAATCCAGCCAGAGATCATGGAGTTGATCAAACAGCAACGCCTCAATCGTTTGTGTGAGGGCACCTGTTTCAGGAAGATCAGCAGCCGAAGGAGACAGGGTAAGAAACATACTCACTTGAACATAAGGATTAGCAAGTTATTTTCTTCTATATTATATTCTTTTTTTTTATATATATACTTTTGGCACCAAAGATTCAAAGCTGCCTCTTTCTTGTTAATCCAGCAGCTATGAACAACACTACATTTAGTCTATTGCTCGTCAATAGCCGCGGACACACCAAAGATTCATTGAAATACAATCCCTCACCTGCATACCATTATACTTTGTGAAGGCTGAGAGAGGTTTTTTGTGGTGGTTGAAAAACGTAGAATATTGCATAACAAATCTCTCAAGGATCCCTAGGGAGGATCATAAAAAGGATGTTGTTTGTGAACCAGCATAGGAATGAATGAAAATTACAAGCATGCAAACAATATAAATTTTTGCTTGTTGTTCTGAACATGTTTCTGTGGTGTAACAGCATTGTCACCTTCAGTTTGCTCTTAAAATTTACTTGTAGGTGAAATTTTGTCTGGTTAGTACACAGTAAAAGCATTTTCCTCCTCAAAATGGATGCACTCTCAGCTGACCTGTTTTAAATGTGTCTGCTCTGTGTGAGTATTTAGTTAACTGGAGCCTAGAATAGCTTTCTTGTATTTAAATCTTAAATTTGCGAACCGATTCACTTAATGGGGTTATTCAGTTGTGGCTTTTATTGGTGACCTCTACTATGGCACTCATAAAAATAGAGTTTCTTTATTGGCATCAATGCTTCCACAGAGAACTTTTACCATCCATGGAACCTTTTAATTCCACAAAAGGTTCTTTACAGTGGAAAAAGGTTCCTTTGATTATTCAAATATTCTTTGAAACATTTTATTTCATTTCATTTGTTCACTGGTTCAACTGGTTCTTCTATATCATTGCTGTGTAACCATCTTTTGGAAACTTTATTATTATTATTATTATTATTATTATTATTGTGCTACTTACAAAATTTCACTTGCATTTCAGTTATCTCTTAGTATAGTAACAATAATAATAAAATGTCTCATATGATAGCTTTTATCCAGCTATCTTACTTAAACACACTCTGAAATTTATATGTGGTATGAATATTTTTATGAGTGCTATTATTAAACCGACAGCATGATTTAGCAAGTGTGAAAAATAGCCTTGTCTGTTGCTGAGAGAGCGGAAGTATGGAGCCAATTTCAAACAAGCGCTGAGGGTGGGAGTTATAAAGCTTACGCCGCAGATTGGAGAGTTGAAAGATCGTCAAATGTAATATCGCTTTTTACGCAGGCTTGCTGAAGAGAAGGGCTGTCTGCTGAGCTCAGAGGGAGGCTTTATCAGTTAGCCTGGATAATTTAACACTCTTCACACTTCTACAGGATTAGATGATTCTGAGACTAGACACCTTGTCGGTCATTTGCTATCCGTCTGCCTACCTCTCGCTTTCTTCTTTTCTCTCTCTTAGGGTCCCCACTTTCTCACTGAATTTTGCATTCTTGCTTTTTCTCTTTTTTTTTTTTGTTTTATTAATTTGTGATTTTTATTTTTTTTACTCTTTTATTATGAACCTCATTGGTGTGAATAAAAATGTTTTGCTCAATCAACTATTCTATTATCTTTCAAAAGCTGGTGGCACTAAATATGACTTGCATGGCACCCTCATAATTTAAATAATTTCTGTGACTCATGTTGCCTCAGTGCAAAAAGACTAAGCAGAGTTCAACTTTGTTCAGCAAAATGAAGCTGTGAATATCAAGAGTACAGGCAGGATCAGGGTTGGAAATGTTCAGATGTTGAAATTTTCTGCTTCCAAACCTCTGGTATCTTAATGGTGGTTATTTTGAAGTTGGAGGTTAGAATTTCCAAATTCCACATTGTTTAGAATGTAGGATTTGATAATTATTATGGCTTTATGCGGTTGGTAATTTCAGCGGGGAACCTCATTAAACTATCAATTAAAAATATAGAACCTATATCTTGTCCTGTATCTCCAGTAAGAAGGAGTGCCTTCCAATAGTTCAGTGACTGTGGCATTTGATATTTACCTTTGCCCATATCGACGTTTGTGATATCCTGCAGTATGCTGTATATCAGCTTTATCGAAGCAAAAATACATGTTCTGTATTTCATTAATTGTTATAGAAAATACAGTTGGGAATCAAAAACAGCTCCAGAATCTGATAATTAAGGCCATAACATTAACATTTCAGTTTCACATATCGATGTGTGCATCTTTTTTATTTTATTTTTTAATTGGTAAAAAGGAGCTGTTAAAAATTAATTTGTCTTTGAATAATTAATTTCAAAAACACACAGATTCATCCAGTAATGAAAGACGGAAATCTTGAGTGAATCATTGAATCATTCTAGTCCTAAATTTCATGAGGTTTTGTTTAATTGTCTAATGGTTTTTATGAGAAAACTACAACCTCCAATAAAAAGTCAAATTTAGCCAGAATTGTGCAGCTTTATTTTGCACTTAAATCCAGTTTTTATGTAGTCTTCTTGTTTTGTAAAACATTTAGCTGCATGAACAAAAATAAGACACAGAATGTTTGATATCTAAATGCTTGACTTAATTTTTTTTTATTCAAGTCCCCCTATTATGGATTTTTGCAAATGAACTTTCATGCAGTGTGTAACAAGCCTTAAGTGAGTAAAAACTTCTTTAAAATTTTCAATCTGAAAGTGCACTGTGCATACTATTTTCTCTCAAAAGAAAGAGTCAGCTCTGAATCACTTATACAAGTCATTTTTAAAACCCAAACCCAAACTGTTTAATGTTGGCGTATATCCCACCCACTTTTTGATATTTTCGAGTTGGTTCTAAATGAAAATACTAATTTATTCTTTGCCACTAGGTGCCACTTTTGAAGTGTTAAAAGCTCTGCTTTAAATCAAATCAACCAATCACTGGAGGGGGTTGGTAAAATGAATCGTTGAATGAATCTTTTGGGAGTCATTGAATAAATTAGGTCAAAATAAATGCCTATTATAAGAAAAGTGTTTTTGACCTTACATGCATGTCAACCTGACTTCCAAAAGCAAAATATGAACCATTCCTAACCATAATAGAGGCACTTATAGAAACTAGAAATCGATAAGAACCAGAATCAATAGTTAGAATCGGAATCAGAATTGATACAATTCATACAATACCCGACCCTAATAATAACCATTGTGATAAAGTCATTTACTTGTCAGTCAAGTCTTGTCAGTCAGTCAAATCACATTTTAGTAGCTTTCTCCGAGACATCCAGGTATGTTCTGCTCCCTAATATGATCTTTACAATGAGGTTCCCTGCAAAAAGCCTCAACCACATGAAGCCACCACAAATAATCCCAAGATAACCCAATGTTAGAAGATTTCTTTTGTCCGTGCACAACTAACCTTTTCAGCAAGCTTTTAAGGACTGCTCTCTGGCGACTGAAAGAAGCGCACCTGTGGCTGTTCACTGTGACAGGTGCTACATTGACATTTGTATTCCCTATTGTTCCCCCATAGCAGAGCTTTCTCCTCATGGTGTACAAATTGAGCGGTCCAGTTCCTACCTTGAATCTTAAGTATTGCAGACGTTGCCTGAGGCTCAGCTTTCCGAATAATGTTCAAATTTAATCCTCCTTTGCCGTTAATTCTTTATAACTTTTTAGACTTTTGTTCTCTTTTTTTTAGACAGCAAACAATCCAGCTTCTGGGAGACAACCTAATTCAGAATTTAGCTTCAACCCTGGTTCAAAACACCTAAACTAACTAATGAGGGTGTTCAGAATTACAGCTTTAGATTTAGAGATAGTTATAGAATAATAGAACAGTTTTTATCCTTGTTTTTATCTTCTTGAGGTTATTGAGATTTAAAGTTCTTGGTCCTAGATTCAGTTTTAAATGAATGCATGAAAGAGCAATAGTGCTCATCAGTCATCTCTTGAATAAAAATGATTATTTCCTCAGCTGCAGCATCCCGTCTGTCTCTTGACTTGCGTATATCATCAATTAGAATAGAAAGTCAGCAAAGCCATCTACGAAGGAAGCACTTTTTTTAATCATGCACATAGCACTGTATGCGTATTAAACTATTCTGCACATATCTGTTTTGACATCTCAGAATGGGCTCACAGATTGCTTTTGGCTGCTGTATCTGCTGGTTGTTCGTCGCACATTTGTATTGGTGGATAAACAGGTTTGTTAATAAGCTGAAGGTATAGAAAGTGTGCAGTGAACAAGCTGTTTACTGCACACTCCTCAACTCTTTGGTGGTGTGTATATGCAGCCTGTGAAGTGCCACCCTGCAGGACACTCTTTCATCCCACAACGTTTTTTATTCTGCCAAACTGCTATTCCCAGTAATTAGGATTTGGATTCAGGCACCAGGGTCGGGTGCCAGCCGTGGCCTTCTAGGCTATGTGTGAGCAGTCCTGGCATCGTCTACTTTCGGCGTGGCGCAGGAAGTGTCAGGAAGGGATTGGGGGACAATTTGCCAGTCACGGCTTTGCCCAGTCTGCAAGAAAAAGCCAAAGAATATTAAGTATTGTACTAGAATGAAAGAATGACCCACTGTTATGCTTCTTTACAGACAAGTTCTGGTACTGTCGACTGTCGCCCAATCATAAAGTTCTCCACTATGGGGATCTGGAGGAGAGCCCCCAAGGAGAGGTACCACATGATTCCCTACAGGACAAACGTGAGTACAGTCTGAGCTCTGACCACACTCTGAGCCAGCAACATCCTGTCTTATTAATTTTTTTTTTTTGCTTCCTGTGACAGTTCCTGTAGCTGATATCAAAGCTGTTGTCACTGGTAAAGACTGTCCACACATGAAGGAAAAGGGAGCTCTGAAGCAGAACAAGGTGAGTCCTTTTGTGTTTGCTTGATGACAGAGAGCAAAAAATGATCTTGAATATCAAAAGATCAAATTTTCCTTTGATGCACTGGCGTGTGGCTTGGTGACAAAGGATGCATTAGTTATGCCTTGTAGCTCTGTGAGTAATGATACATCAGTTCACTTCAGTTTCAAAGTCACCCTTTCTTCTTCCCACAGAACAAAGCTGGCAATGTCAAATTCATGCCACAACTGTAAAAATGACTCCCTGTTGATGAAACTGATTAAGCTTGAGGATAGGATATCAAGTAAAACTGGAACCTTCTGGCAATAGCCAAAAGGTCATTGGATCCCGCTAGTCGTGATGACACTGACTCAAAGAAAAGATGCACATTATAATTTTTAAAGTAAAATTTATCTTAATAGGAATTTGACTTTATCAAATGCTGAAGAAGAGACTGTTCTGTTTCTATTGCCTGGGTTTTTCTGTAATTTAATCTCTGCGTGGAATTGCTATGGGGAGAATTTGAGGGGTCATAAATGTTTGTCTGCTCTCATTTTGGATGTGATGTAGCTCTCCTCCAATGATCCTTTAAGCTATTTGGATGATCCAATTTCATCCTGTTTTTTTAGG
Organism: Puntigrus tetrazona; assembly: GCF_018831695.1. Taxonomy (NCBI): domain Eukaryota; kingdom Metazoa; phylum Chordata; class Actinopteri; order Cypriniformes; family Cyprinidae; genus Puntigrus; species Puntigrus tetrazona. The sequence goes on along the minus strand of NC_056717.1, from coordinate 9,932,107 downwards.
TTAGTTGACCCAAATAAGACAATTAGAGATGATGTGAGGGCAGATTCTGTAACGGCTGAGAAACAGTTTACCATTACTAGCATTACTGGTGCAGTGTTTGCCACAAAATACACCATTTTCTGTGCTTTATTATCTTATTTACCATAATTAAACGGGTTTGTAGACAGGTCATGGGGTTTGAAAAGTGTTAAGATGTGCCAGACAAAGGATTAGTTTGTTAGCCAGTTGAACCTCTTCTTCCTTAAATTGGTGACTTTGGTTACACTTTATTTTGTTAGTCCACTTTAGGGATTCTACTAACTGTAAGTAACTTTGCAACTACATGTCAACTAGCAGTCATTAGAGTATTAATGAATTGTTTGCTTAATATCTTCTTACACTTCATTTGATGGGTCCACAACATACCATCAGAAAGTAAATCAGAATTAATTGACATGTAGTTGACTTATAGTTACAAAGTTACTTATAGTTAGTTGAATGTGTTAAATGGACTATTAAAATAAACTTTTTTTCTTGCATGTCCATCATTTTGAAAGAGTTATTACCAGACACAATTGCACTGGATACTTTGCCTGACAGCTACCCCATACATTTCTTATGTTCTTGTCAATGATATTGAAGTATTTTGTTACTTCAAGCACTGGTGCACTTCTTGTGCTGATCATCCTACTGCTGTGTCTTGGTGCCTGGCAGGAGAGGCCAATATACACACACACACACACACACACACACACACACACACACACACACACACACACACACCATATTGGACCATCTGCTGTTGTAATATGTTCGAAGAAGATCTGCAAAAGTCACGCAATAGGAGGCACACAAACACAGCAGCCCCATTAGCAATTGACAGACAGTGTCGATTCTCTTTCTTTCTTTAGGAGGTGCTGGAGCTGGCTTTCTCTGTCCTCTACGAATCTGACGAGTATCTAAACTTCATTGCCCCTGACAAGCACGAGGTGAGCAAATGCCGACCGCGAGCTTCAAAGCTGTAGCCGTTGTCCCTCTTTGGCGTGATTCGGGGCTTTGTTTTAATGTCATGTTTTCTGGCCAATTTTCAGTACTGCGTGTGGACAGATGGGCTGAATGCACTGCTGGGGAAGGAGATGACCAGTGAGTTCACTCGCTCAGACATGGACACTCTTCTCAGCATGGAGATGAAGCTCCGCCTCCTGGACCTGGAGAACATCCAAATCCCTGACGTTCCTCCCCCTATCCCCAAAGAGCCAAGCAATTATGACTTTGTTTATGACTGCAACTAATCTCCTTTCACTGGACAGTCAGATTTTTCCCAAATGCATACTGGAATATACTTTCACAAAAAGTTTCAGAAAAAGAAAAACGGACATCTCTTTACTGCTAAAACTTGGCTCTCTAGTGCGCCTCATCACAATGGATTTGCAGATTTTAATGGACTTGGCTTGCACGGCCTATGAACCATCTGGTGTGGTTGAAGAACCACTACCACAAACTGGTCCTCAGGTCCTAAACCACTCTAGTCCTGTCGCAGTCATTTCCTGACATCTCTTTGAATGGTTACATTCCTTAAACAGCCCACCTGCTCTGGCTTAAAAATGGTTATGTGTCAAGAATTTTTGCCCCATCATAATTTCTGGCTGTTCGGAGTGGGATGTAGAGTGTGCAAGAAGTTTAGGGGATCGTGGCATGTAGCACTCACTGTAGTATGTTTCTCACTCCAACAAGCGGCAGCTATATTGCTAGCGGAGTCCAAGTTTATTCTTAATGATTTCTCCAAGTATCCCATTCATGCCTCTTCTACTGTAGACTGTTAAATTAAATAGGCAGCTTCATGCAAGAGGCTGCCTCTTTTGTCTTAAACCATACCTGCTTTGCGCATACATTGTTACCATTGTCTGATTATAACGCAGGCGTGTAGATATAGCTCTTTTCTTCACTTGACATCAACCAGACTCATGGCAGACTGCTGTAACATTCCAAAGCAATATTGAGCTTCTGTTTTTGTAAGCTGGTATAAACTTTTGTGATATTCGTGATTGCTGCCAAGTAGTCAGTATTATACATTTTGTGTATGTTTATAAAGGAATTTAATTTTCAGGGCCGTCAAATTTCATTTAAACTTTCATTTCTTAATTTAAGTTAAGATTGTGGGTATTATGTTTTATGATTTTTTTTTTTTTTCCACCCCTCGCGTTTGTTATAGGTTTAAGATCGCAACATCCTGCTGTTTACATTAAAGATTGATTCCAGATCAGTTTTTTGCTTCGTTTCTTTTCATTACCTGATAATCTTTTGGTGTCCAAACCTGCTGCAGAACACCTGGCTGAAGGTTTACACTTGTCCCGAAGACTCTGCTGAAAGGTGACTCTCCAGTATCAGTATTACACTTCTCATTTATTTTCACTATGTATTGTATATTTGAGTAAAATACTGTTTATGAATACTGGTATTCAGAAGAACTCCATAATCTTTTTTTTTTTTTTTCTCTCCTATTACACAGCTAAAAAAGCGGGTTGCTTCCCACAAATAAAAAACAGTGGCCATCGCAGCCTTCTGGCTTAAATGATTGACTCTGAGCTGACTCAGGGCGTCCCAGAGTGCTCTTTACAGCTCTGTGTGGTAATAACAGGGCCAGGGTGGCAATAATCTGCAGTCTGCTGGTGTGTGTAACTCTTCCTCTTCACTGCCATCACTGCTTCCTGAAACACCTGATGGCCGTTTCAAACTCAACAGTTCACCTTCAGGTTTGTGTTGACATGCGTTTAGGGGTTACAAGCGTTTATTGTCTTTGAATGTCCAGGAATCTGATCAGTTTTTTTAATCTTAGTTATATCGCAGTCTTACACCTTAGCATCTTAGGCATCTCTTATTAAAACTAGAGCATATAAAACCTTTGTACTTATCCTTCAAACATAGACAATAATCTTCTCTCTCTTACAGAGGATGCATGCTTGACAAAGCACAGCAAATATATTTGCTCTCGCTGTTGCAGGTCATTGAGTAGAAATGATGCAGCAAGATGATCCCACATTATGCAGACATTATCCCACGTGAATTTATTTTGAATCCCACATTTCTGAGAGTGCTGAAAAGAATGTGTTTGTTTTGTTGGCTTCAGAGAGACAGCATTGTTCAAACATTTGCGTATTGTCTAAGTTTAGGTAACATGAAGACTGCTCTGTGAATGTGTGCATTGCTTCCATGGATTTAATCGGGACAGGGGGAGAAGTGGAAGGCTTGGATGAACAGCTGTGAAAGTGGACAACCAAATTGTGTTGCCTTTTAATTAACAAGACCCTCATTGGCAGCTTTATTTGAAAGTCTGTGCCATGCAACATTAAAGATAAGTCTCTAGAATACCAGTGCTGTAGATAGAATTTGAAATGCTGTAGATAGCATTTAAAAAATGCTACATGGACAAAGTTGTCCTAAAACCAAAATGCATTAACATTTGATGGACCTTTTTTTGATCCACCTCAAAAAAGCTGCTGTATTTCATGAGCTTCTGGATATCACTATTCACTTATATCACTGTCTTCGGTGGCTTTCAAATGTCTCAAATCCTGTTCTGATTTGAAACAAATAAACGGAAACAGTAAGATTTACACACACACACACACACACACACACACACACACAAAAAGCGTGGCCAGTACGGGGATCGAACCCGCGACCTTGGCGTTATTAGCACCACGCTCTAACCAACTGAGCTAACCGGCCTGACAAGCCGTGTTAAGACTGTACGGTTAAAATACTACTAACAAGGAACAACGGCAGTACAAGCGAACAAGGGCTGATACTGTTCACAAGGACTTTACTATTGCCTCTAAACCGTTATTGAGTCATGCACTATACTAAAAGTATATCGATATCCGACAACTCGGTCATGCTCTGAGAGCTGTAGCGCTATTTGTGAACGAACGGCTCTTGTTTCATCAGTCAGACCAGCTCGGTCGACACTTAAAGCAAATGTACTACTGCTTTTCTATTCTCAAAATGCTGCAAAATTTTGAGATGAACGTCAAACAATTCACTGTCATGTAAAAGACCGTATTTAAAATATTTTCAATTCACATTAATTGATGAACCTGTTGTTTAATATCAGGTAAGTCTGTTTCCCAGAGGGCCTTATTTTATAAATCATCTAAGACATCTAGATCTTGAGATGACTCTTCACGAACACTCGTGTTTTGAACAAGATCTCCCTTCAGCCTGTACTGGGCTTTTGTTTTAAAGTCCGTGTTAAAATTCAGAGATCGGGGAACTGCTGAGGGAAAAAAACAGGCCCACAGCCATCTTGACACAAAAGGCAGATTTTGGCAGTTTGCTGCAAAAAGCATTTTGAGAAAAAATCAAGAACAAACGGAGGAAAAACAGGTAGTCTTTTGAGGAATAGCTTTTCTAATTCTTTGCGTAGTACACAAGGCGTCTGAACGGGTTCCTTTATGTCAATGCTGTATTTGGAGCTTATTAATATAGATTTATACACTGATGCTTTCCTGAGTGTAATAGACGGATTTACAGACCGAACATATGCATCCTGCTGAGAGCAATTTTGCCTCTCTCCTTTCCACGGCTCTCTTTCGGCGCTGTGACTTCTATTCTATTCTAGTCCCATGATGTCACTTTTTTTTTTTTTTTCTGTTTTGGCTGAGATTTGGTTGAATGGGTCTTCCGTGCTCCCGTGGTCCTTAGCGCAAGCCCATACAATACCAACAGCAGGGGCCAGAATAAAAGCTGCTATATTTAACTCTGCAGAAAGTGCTGCATCAGGCCGTATATGTGCACGCTGCGGTGTGTCTTGCGGCAACTCTGAATTGAGCTCAGTTGATGGGCGAGAAAGGAAATCCAGCTCACATGAGGGCAAAATTGAAAATTGTGCTGGAAAAGTTAATGACAATCAAAGGTGCAGAGGCAGCTGTAGCTCCAGGGCATGTGCTAAAGGGAACTGAAGACTACGAAAAAACTGAAAAATCAATTTGGGAGAACTCAGATCCTGGGGGTCTGCAGATGTCAGTTATCCAAAGAATAAGCCAGAGGCCGTTATGGATGATGAAATAGAAGATTCTTCTCCTCTAACAAAGAGAAGGACACAGAGGTCTTTGAATACAGATTGAGAAGTATCTATAGATGACTTTGCAACACACCAAATTGGTTCTGGATGGTAGGAATATACTGCCACCTGTGGGTTACGGCAAGCATCACTTCATGAGGATGCTATGATAGGCAACATGATGCTATGGGTAGTTAGTTTCAGACACCATTTCCAGTTACACTGTGTCATGTTTTTGTGAGGCACTGGAGGAATGAAACGGGCATCATTTAGAATGATGAATTGTCATTTATTAAAAAGTTAATTACATATTTAATCTATACACATTTGTTTTCTGTTTTCTTCCAAGCAATATCGCCTACAGCAGCTAAGCATTTTTAACGAACATGTCACTCGAAAAACTTCAAAACGATCTTTTAATTATTTGTTTAATCGTGATACGTTCCTCCTCTTAGCATCAAAACATAAGTATGCATTTGCATGAGAAGGAGAAAAACAAGAATGTGTGATACAAACCTAAGTTGACCGTATCACCCACACAAGAATCTCAGCCAAAAAAAAAAAGAAAAGAAAAAAACTTCTTAATGCCCTGAGCTGTATTAATTTATGCGAGGCTCTCATTAAGCCAATGTCACCCGCTGACCTGCTTTAATCAAAGCAGTGCTCTGAGACTTGCCTTCCTTTGAGGCTCCGTAAGACTCATATCTGCATAACAGAAGGAGAAAACCAACACAAACAAGTGATTCAGCAATGAAGTGGTGTGGCTGCGGTCACGCTATATTTCAGGTGATTTGTGTGAACGGAGCACAAAAGTGTGTGTGTATGTGAAACGTGCGACTCACAGTTCAGTGTATCTCCTCCAGTCTTCTCTGCTGACAGATGCTCGAGTGTTAGCCATAGCGGAGATGAGGTGAGTTTGGCATATGACAGCGCCAGGCTTACTGGGGCCAGTCTGCACCAGAGATGATTCATCCTATAAACACAGAAAAACAGCATCTCTCATCTACTGTGACTGTACACTGCTACACACTCTAACACAGTCCTCTGGTGGACAGACAAATGGATGAACAGAAAAACAATAGGGATACTAGCAATTGAGGGATGTTTTGGAAAACTAGATGGGTATATCAATAAATAGATGGAGGCATGTACGGATGAATGGGAGGAAACATTTGAAGCATATAGCAATGGATGAATAGAAGGATGATAAAAAAAAAAAAAACTACAAGGACATAGCACTAGATGGATGGGGTTGGAAGGACAGATGGATGGAAAACCTAGATTGATATAATAATGGTTGGATAGATGGATGAACAGGTGCTATACTAGATGGATGGATGAATACATGTATAGATGGGAAAACTAGAGAGATATAGGAATGCATGGATGAATGGAAGAGAAAACTGGACGCATATATCCAAGGTTGGACGGGTGTATGGATGGACAGATGAGAAAACTAGAGGGATACATGAATGGATGGATGGAAAAATGAAAAGAACAAAGCAATGAATGGCAAAACTGGTTGATGGATGGACTGATGGAATATAGCAATGGGGAAACTGAATATAACAGCAGCTGGAAGAAAAAACAGATGTATACAAATTGTATATACTTTAATGGCAGATGGATGAAAAGACTAGATAGATGTAACAATGGGTATATAGGAAAAACGGATGGATGATGGGTAAGAAAGGTAACTGACCGGATTTCTGCGGTAACTGTTCTTAACTGTGTTGACTTCTGCTCTGAGGCGTTCTGAGTGCTCGTGTGTCAGCTCCTGAAAGCCGTCCTGCAGACAGGACATAAAAGCTGGGGCATGACAGGAGTTCGGATCCCTCACTGACGCCCCCGTTAGGTCAGGGGCGGTTGAAGTGGGTCCAGACAGGCACTGAGAATTCTGGGAGCAGAATGTGACGGTCTCATAAGCAGCTCAAAAAGTTCAGTCATATAATCAGCTACATTAAGTAGACATCTGAAATATTATAACACCGATCTACACATATTTTAAATAACAATCCATTATTAAATGTGGAAATTTAGCACCCCACCAGTTCAGAAAGAGACTGGTTGTCCAGTTCAGACTCAAAGGAGCTTCCGAAGTAAAGGCGCCAGATGTTGTGGCGTGGGTCCTCAGGTGGAAGTTCACTGGGGGCGAGCAGAACCATAGAGTGCTCCAGCCCAGCGTCCCCCTCCCCAGCTGAGTCATCTGACCCGCTGCTGTGGTTCAGGAAGATCAGGGAGGACAGGCTGACATCACTGTCTGACCCCGAGCCCAGATCCTATAAAACACACAGAGAGTCCGCTTCACATGCAAGCTGAAAATGTACTGAAAAAAATCAAACTGGAAAAAACTAAAACTAGAACATATGTTCAAATAAAAACAGTTATTGTAAATTGCAATTGTGTCACAATATTACTTTTGTATTTTTAAATCAAATAAATACAGCCTTAGTAAAATCAAGAGACTTCTTTAAAAAAAAATTAAACTATTTTTTAAACAGTAGTATATAGGTTGACCACAGGCCAGTGATCTGTAGATATGGCCATCAGCCACTGAAAAATCCATGTAGGTTAGTTACTCAATTTGGGTTAGGGTTTTATCTGTATGAGTGCATGTTTGACTTTGTAACACACATGCAGAGTGTTGGGCCCCAGGCTGCTGTGGATGGCCTCTAGCTGAGCGTTATAGAGAAGGGCCTTTAGGTCAGCTCCAGTGAACAGCTCTGTTGCCACAGCGATCTGCTCCAAGTCCACATCTGAAGCCAGCGGCACGGAATGAGTCAAAGCCTTCAGGATCTCCAGCCTGGCCTCCTGAAAGACAGATATAAATCAATAAATTGATACTGTAGGTTAAGCTTAAGCTGTAGGTTACAGCTTTAGCTGATATATGCCAGGCACCGAGCTGACCCGATCAGGAGGAGGGCAGTAGAGGGATTTGTCCAGTCGCCCGGGTCTCAAAAGAGCAGGATCAATCAGGTCAGGACGACTGGTGGCAGCCAACACATACACCCCTAAAAAAAAAAAAAAAAAAAAAGGCTTTGCTCTGTGGTCTCAGTTTGATGATCTTAAGGAAGTGCTTGGCAAAAACATTTGTTTTTTTATAAATGTAGAATTAGATGTATTAAATTTAGCAATAGAAAAATTAAACTAAAGCTGTTCTTTTTATTAGTAATACAGATAGCGATGTTGCTATATAAGCGATCTGTATGAAACTTCTCAAAATTGTGGTTGAATGAACACTACACAACAGAGTATGACATGCTTTATATATTTTTTTTTTCTCACCTGTAATAAAATGATACAGCTTTTCATATTACTACAATTTATTACTACCCTATACATAAGCTACCGTTATATATTAAAACCTTTACTCTTCAAATAAGCATTAAATTAATCCAAAGTGACAGAATAGATTTTTTTTGTAACATTTCAAATGAATGCTGCTTTGGCGAGCATACGAGACTAAAGTGACAAACCTTAACCTAAAATCTGCTGTTTTTTGAGGCAAAAAAAAAGTCCATGGACGTGTGATACGTCAATCGGATGAACCTCTAGCTGTTGCTGTAAAATCATCTGATGTACCTGTCAGTCCTTCCACTCCATCCAGCTGAGTAAGCAGCTGATTAACCACACGGTCAGTGACCCCAGTGTTGTCATGACCCCTTCGAGGGGCCAGAGAGTCAAACTCATCAAAGAACAGTATGCAAGGTTTAGCTTGTTGAGCCCTGCAGCAACACAGACAAACATTCAGCGATGCCTCTACTATATATCACACACAAAAAAAAAAAAAAAAGATCTGCTTTTGGACAGACCTCTGAAACACATCTCTAACCGCCTGCTCACTGGCACCAATGTATTTGCTGAGGAGTTCAGGACCCTGGAGAAACACATATGGCATAACGATACAGAAATATCCATAAATAAAAATTCTATATTCATACATTACGTTGATATCGGTACACACGTGTTCCCTTACCTTGATGCTGATGAAGTTCATGCCGCTCTCTTTGGCGACAGCTCCAGCCAGCAGCGTCTTGCCTGTGCCAGGAGCTCCATACAGCAGCACACCGGAGCACTGACGCATGGGCAGACTGGAGAAGAGCAGCGGGTACTGGACGCAACAGAACCTTACTAATCAATTTACTTGACTTTCCCATTCATTCTTTCAGTTTTTAGTCTTCTACTAAAATGGACAGATTGTGCAAAGGAGCAGCTGTACCTTAGCCGGCAGCAGTATGATGTCCATCAGAAGCTGACGTGCCTGATGAAGTCCCCCGATACGCTCCATGCCGGCCCCGCTGGGTGTCTGCAGCTGAGCCCCCCAGAGGGATGGTGGGGTGAAGCCCTGAAGGGCCTGTCTGAAGTCCTTATAGTTCAGATCTGTGAAAGCAGAAAGCTTAGATTTCAGCAAAACAGCTGAATCCTAGAAAGCTATAACTAGATGAAACGCTCACCTTCAGAGCTGCCATTGTTCCTGCTGTGTAGAGCGTTGGCATGGATGGCCCTCTCCAGCAGCAGGTTCAGGTCTTGTGGCATGAATCCTTCTGTTTCTCTGGCAACACTGTCTAGGTCAAGAGTAGTCGGACAGTCCTGGAAGTTCTTTTTGGCTATTAAAGACCTTAGAATCTCAACCCTCTGAGCCTGTAAAGAGAAACCGTCATATTTATATTTCCTGCAGGAAAATAAAATACCAAGAATATTCTTGTGCTGTCAGACTTTTGGCAATAGGTATAAAGTCTGGTCAACACTGCAAATTATTCTGACTACAATCTGACAACAGAAACATCACAGAGCAAATTCAATAAACAGCAAACTTTTTATTTTAAGTAATCATTGTACCTGGAAATGCAAGACCAAGAATTCTGACGCAACACGACACTTCCATTCAGCGTATTCAAGTGTCAAGCAGTTAAGTGAGTGAACGCTAATGAGCGGGGCCTGAGGTGAGAAGATAACTATTCCTCGATGTCTTGCTCTGGAGTATGCAAATGCCATGGTATCAAAATCTTCACGTTGCAATTAATTGCTAATGCTTTTATCATTATATTAAAATCTTTTGCTAAAAAGTGTTGTCAAAATACAGTATAAAAGGTTTAATACCTTTTTTCTTATAACAAAAATCTATGGAAATTTAAATATACTAAAGCAAATGCACAAAAAATGTATAAAGCTACAAATTTTCACACAGATTAAAGTGCAAAAGAATTTAAAGACCAACAGGTATCGCTTTACAGCAAGATATCATTAGTTACTATAGCCTGTTTATTAAAGTATTTGGAGCTGTAAAGCAACGCCACTACGAATCTGAATAGTTATTTAAATCATTTCGATCAGAAAGTAACAGCTTTCTCTCACGTCTTCTTTACATACATAGTGCACATGTGTCTTCGACACAGCGGTGTTGTGCAATTACCAGTTAATCAGAAAAGTGTTACAAGAAAATACATTGTAATATCGGAATAATTTTAATAAATATTCACTTTCAGTATTTCGAAGTACATGATAACAATATCATGCATATTCATTACCGTGATATATCGCATTTCCAAATACTGGCACATGTCTACTCTGGGGGCAGTGTTTATGCAAATGTTTGTGCCCCATTTTGCACATCAGCTGTCACGGCACCCTTAACGGCAAGCTTAATTAAATAAATGCTTTATTTATAGTGAGATAAAGATATAAAAACTTGCAGAATGTTTTAATGATACAAAGACCTCTTCTATTCCAAAAGATTAAGGCAAATTGGATTTCTCACGTCACGGCCCCTTTAAAGTTTAAAATGATTGCTTTTATTATTGTTGCTGCTTGTAGCTTCTTCTTAAATCATTTTATTTTACAGTGAAAAGTTATATCTCTGTTTTATTTAATAGTAATCGTAATTATACACTGCATTTTTATAAACCCACCTGATCTGGTGTTTGGACGTTGCAGAAACTTTGGAAGAAGTGTGAACCCTGCACCGCAGTCAGAGTCTGATGGAGGGCATGTTCACTCTGTGCTGTGACCATCAGAGCTACCAGACTGGGGCGCACCATCATCTCATCCACCAAATCCCTCAGGTCTGAGGAGAACATGCAGAGCCAAGGTGTCAATCACGGCTCCTCACAGAGATACCCGATGAAGAATCACGATGACTTACTCTGTGCGATGTGCTGCCGCAGCACTGCCTCTGGCCCGTGCTCGTGCTCAGGTGAAGTTGCGGCACCGGTCACGTGATCAAGGTCATCCAGCAGGACCACCGAGGGCTGTCTCCAGACCGCCTGCTCAAAAACCTCTTCCAGCCTCTGTCTGATTGTTTCAGCTCTCTTACCTGGAAATTTCATTCATAAAATTAAGAAATTTGACTTAAATAAAAGAAAAGGCTTGCATGTTAAATTGGAATGCACAGCAGAACTGGTCAATCTAATTTTCTCGCCAACCTTTCAGTGTCTTGCAGTCCACAATTTGAACATGGGCATCCAGCTGTTCGATGGCCTTTCGACACAGTGCTCTGGAAAGAGAAGATTTTCCACTGCCCTGTGGAGAAATGCAGAAAAACTGCTCTAAAAACTTACTTATTCTAGTTGGCTTTTGATATCCCATGACAAATCGTCACCCTTCAACTGTGCTCTATAGCTAAAATTGTATTGTTTTGTATAGTATTGCTTCATTACATTCAACTCCAAGTCCAACTTTCAAATTTTCCGACTCTAAAGTCAAACAAAAAAAAACAGTTGGACACAGTTATTCAATATATATATATATATATATATATATATATATATATATATATATATATATATATATATATATATATGTTCACTTTTTAAACTAGTTAAATACATCAATGAGTCCAATTCCCTTGATTAAGTGATAATAAAACGTCTTTATAAAGTATATGAGGAGACAGTTATGTGATTTATGATTCTGAATAATATTCTTGAATTTTGAATAATGTTGATAATTGGACCACTGCAGAGCACTGCCTGAATGCACAAGCAGAGATACCAAGTAGAAGTATCTCACATCTGACTTTGAAAGGACTGTGGTGTACATGTCTGAAGGTTACCTTTGCACCTGTGATGAGCAGAGCCCCGCCCCTCAGTCCCCGTCCTGTGGAGACCAGTTCACGTGAGAGAGGACCTCCCATCAGAGCGTGAGAGATGTGCTCGAAAGCTGGCCTGCTGATGTCCTCAACCCCACTGAGCAAACAGATTCAACAATCACAAACAGCTAAAGCTCCACCGACTAAAGCGAATCTTGTGTGCGGCTAATGACATTGAAAAATTCATTGATATTTCCAGTTTTTTAAAAGAATGCAAGCATACCCGAGAGAGCTGAGGGAGGGAAAGCCGAGATGTGGATCTTCATTATCATTATCAGAGCCGCTGTGGTCAGAAACATGCGGCTCTCTCACAATCTGAACAGATTGAACGGGTTTGTTGAGGAGATAGAAGAAGGGAAAATAACCTCTAAAAATGATCTCTGACTTTATACCTGCACATTTGTTTTCTTTAGTAAACTGGCTGATAGAAAGAACATTTCATCCTCTTGCTGTTGCTCTGGTTTTAGCACAGTCAAGACAAACTCTTCTTTTCCTGAAAAGCGAGAAACCCAGGTTAGTCTTCAATAATAGCAATATGATTGAAAACATAAATTGTGATGGTTATTCCTCACACCTTCAGCGCAGGGTAAGAGAATGAAGTTAGTGCGGCCCGTCAGACAGGTCAAAGGCTGATGGCTCTGAGCATGTACCCAGTTGAGGAATGCAGTCTGAACATCTTCTTCCTTTTCACTCTCTGCCTGTAAACAGAAAGGAAATAAGTTTACAGTACAATATTGTCATTATTTTAGAACATAAAGCATTAATTCTGAAAGGAAAACATACCGATGGTTTTAATGGTTGCACCATGACTGCTTCTGCAACTCTTGGAATCGATTTCAAAGGCTGAATCCTCACAGCTGATCGAGGGTCTATCCTCAAACGCTTCCGCAGCACCTTTGGGATCTGCGGCGACAACAAAAAATCTTTACTAGAGACACACAAAATCAATAACAAATTAGCTTGTATTAGATTTCTTTTTTCACTTTAATTTGTCCTGTACCAGTTATATAAATAGGTTCTGTTCTGGGCAACTCTGTGCATCGCTGCAGCCAAGCATTGGATGAGAGCTGGGAGAGCAGCGATAACCCGCTTAGGGCAAACAGAACAGAACCGAGATAGTCATATATCTTCAATAATTTGACGTAAACCTTTAGAAATGTATATACAACCGGTACAAATAAATGGGAAAAAAATATTAGGATATTCACAGATTTCCTCAAAATCACATATAATAGTGTGATAAAATTAAAAAGGTAAGAAGTTATAAATAATCAGACTACTGATATTGGGAGATTTATTTTTGGTGTTCTGTGTGTTTATTTAGACAGGACAGTATAGTTCGACAGGAAGCGAAGTAGGTGTAATGGAGCTACAAGTCAGCGCACTGTCCACCAGGCCATCTGTGCCAACCTATTTTTAAAAAATGTAATTTTGAAATAATAATATAAACACATTAAAAATAATTTTAACAGTGCATTACCAGATGGCTGCTATTTTGGCACATTGTTATACAATTACTATGGTCTTCTTGTTGGCCAGAGTAAAAAGGTCCTATCCCTAGAAATTATGGTGCTAAAGAATATTTATTAAAAAAGTGATAACCTACCAAAACTCTCCCAGAGTAAATTTCTTCACATTTATTAAATTTCTGGTCCTCCTGCAGCCTTTTTATATTGTGACAAAGCATTCTGACCACAACAGCGTTCTCCTTATGTTCCTCTGTGTCGTCCCATTTGTGAGGTCCGTCTCTGATCTTCTTCTTCTCCATGGCCTGCTTGACTTTCTCCCTGAGTTCTTTAGGAGAAAGGATCTTTGAAAGCCGGCCGTATGTCAAGGCAGACTGCCCTGGATTCCAGTTCTCTTGCGAGCTCCATGGCAGTATGTGGACATCTCCATGACATGAGCCTAGATGGCTGACAGATCTAGGAGGTGTTCCACAGGTCCGGAGGATACAGTCCTTCAGGATGGTGGGAATTGTGGGAGCTGCGACATTCTCCTTTGCAGGCTCAAATCCTCTCGTAAACAGGTATCTAACCAGGCTTTTCAGATCAGCTATTCCTCCCCAACGGCCTTCATTCTCACTCTCCAGATGATCACTGAGGGGATCCTGATGGACGCCTGAGCTGGAGGAAGACGTGACATCGATGTTCTGGTGTTGCAGATATTGGCTTGGCTCTTCCGATCGAGCGTGGAGCAATTTTTCACCTCCTGGGTGTAGTTTTGGGGAAACAACAAGCTCGGTGAACTGCTCCAGACGGCCAAACGGAACAGATGGAGAGAGGGAGGCTAAAAAACAGTGTAAAAAGATCAGCTTATACCCAACAACAAGTCCTGTACGACATGCCTTTAAAAAATAGGGCTGACTGACCTATCCTGATATAGATGACAGTGTGCTGGTCCACCCAAACAGGAAAAATACCCTCACTGAAGACCACTCGGATCTGATCCAGAAGTCGCTGCTCCAGAGCCATGCTGTGCAGCTCCTGGAACAAAGTTCAATCAGACAGACTAAGACCTTTGGAGAATGTATTAAGAGCAAGAGAAAAAATGCTATTTGAAAAACCAGTTAAGACTAACACATACTAGAGACATATTTACAACAATACAAGATGTTTATGTTTAATCAATACATGTCCACATACAAGTATTTTCCATCACTTAAATTAGCTTAAAGTCAAGAGTTGGTCGTGCTGACATGAGAATGAAATGCAATAGATAAGATCAGATAAAAATTAAGATGGGGCTGTGGTTTTACTCCATACCATACCAGCTCTTGAAAAAATGAGAAGACATTCTTACATATAATCTTGTTTTATGCTGAAAACAAGTTTCTGTCATCCTTTAAGCACTTTATAATCATAAAATGTACCTTTACACGATGAATCTAAAAGAAAACCATGTCAGTGGAATATGAGTATGGAATCAATAACAATAAAAGACTATAAATGTATAATACTTGAGTATATGGGAACAGAAAAACAGTATAATGAATATAATGTGGAGTAATAATAAATAGAATCTCAAAGAATAACGTACAATAAATATACTGTATAAATGAATGTGAAAGATATGAAAATTATAACAACACTGGAAATGTGGATACACCAATTTTATTAGACATATGTCACCATACAATAGTCAACATTTGAAGTGGAGCACAAGAACACTTTTAGGTTTTAGGACAATAGGGCAAGGATATGTTTATTAGAAATACACATGCAATTATGTAGTGTGCAAATGTACTACGAATATCATAATATTATTATTTTTTTTGTTTTTTTACAGTTAGCAAAAATGGTAAAGAAAAAAAAATAGAAGTTACAGAAATCAGAAAGCAAGAAAGTAAGAGAAAGAAAACATAAACACTAATATACAAACCGGTTAATCATAAAAAAAGCGTTGAAAAGTAGCCAAAATATAGTGAAAGACTGTGGCAAATCAGGGGCGCTAAAAGATACAAGCTCATCAATCCACTTATGCATTTTTTAGCCTTCATGACAGGTGATTTCAATTTTGATCCACTTCAATTGTTGACTAAACATCTCCTAGAGACTGAAGACTGAGGTAAATGAAGCCATTGTGAGCTTACCAGGATCTCCCAGTCATCTGGAGACAGAGGCTCCACAAACACCTGCTGCACTGACTGCACCTGATGACACGGCCGCAGATAGCCCTACAAAAGCCAGGGTTTTCAAGACGAAAACTACATTAAAACAAGTTAGCTTCTTATGTTGCGTTCATTGTTTTAAATCTTTTGAAGTAATTCTGAGAAGATGCAAGTTACTGTGAAGAATGGAGGTAACAAAACGGCTTATAGCGACCTGTTCTCCATCCTTGAGCCCAAGTTTCTCTCCCAGCTGTCTGCTGACCTCGACTCTGTCCTCTGGACCTGAAGACCTGGAGCTGATCCAGCTGAGGAACACGGGTGCAGAAACACCCCACGACAGCTCCAGGATCTGGTTCTGACATCGCATTAGTGTTACACGACTCAAAACTTTCAGCCCTTTGCATTTGACGGAATATAAGCACACACTGCAAATAGGCTAGTAAACGACATGCATATATTAGGAAGCAGCTAGCTGTATACAAACCTCACGAAGACAGAGATGAGTGGCGAAGTTTGATGACAGATGAAGAAAGCAGTTCCTGGAGTTATTGAAGACTAGCGTGACAGGTTGAATCCCTTGGCTTCCCAACATCTCCTGCGAGGCTGCAGAAACCTCGCTTCTAATACAAATAATTCAATAAATCTGTGGTATTAAAGACAGTACGCTAAAACTGCCGATGTGAACCGCAGGTCAGACATTGTAATCACACTGAGTGTGTCGATCAGTCGCTGTTAGATTTTCGATTAGCTCCGTCTCACGGTGTTGCCAGATTTCACTTGGAAAACAAGCAACACAAAATAACGAAACAATCCCCAAAATCAGTAGACCAACCACAAAATTTGCAATCTATTTATTATTGATAGTTTTTCGGGCATCGTTGAACCTAGAGGACGACCTTGTTACAGACTGATGCTAAATGTCATATTATTCAGCTCTATACAGCGGTTTGAGATATTACTGCTACCGGTTGTTGATTTTGTACCAACACTAGCAAGCTCAAAATACGATTTTATCCTGTAATTTAACCCCCCGAAGGTGACCCATGGCTATATATAAGTTAAATTACAAATGAAAGAAGTGTTAGTTCCCTATAATAAGCGGTGGTGGCAACCCTCTCACCACTTGACAACTGTTTCAAAATGCAAATTTCAGTCCAAAAGTAAACACGTAGGTAAACACGTAGGCGCCGCGTAGGTTACTGCGTTAAATTTGTATAATTTGCTGTTTATTTAATATTTCACTTTATACCATTACAAACAAACTGTTAAAAACTGTCTAAGTGTCTAAGACTTTTATTTTGAAACGTCACATTCCCGGATGTGTTTGGTTTCTGTGTTCCCATTGAATCCATGCGCTTGGCTCGCAGAATAGATCATTTGAATTAAGAATGAATTGATTTCATTGAGCTGAAACCACAATTCAGTCAATGCAGAGTAATAACCCAAACTGATGGAAATGAATAATATATTTATCTTTTAGATCCACTAAGTAAACATTTTATTTCTTTGAATATTTCGTTAATTTTGACATGGAGGAAGTGGAGACAGCAGAGGAGCTGTTAGCCAAACAGCATCGCAAGGAAAAGAAAGACCTGCAAGGTAAGACAAGTCACTGCCTTTAAGTTAAAATATATCTAAAAATATTATTGACTAGGATTATAAAACAAAAACAAAAAATGTCTATAGTGCGTACTAATTATAGATTTCTGTGTCACAGCAAAAATACAAAGTATGAAAAATGCTATTCCCAAAAATGACAAGAAGAGGAGGAAACAGCTGACCGAAGACATCGCCAAACTAGAGGCTGAACTCACTCAGAAACATGAAAATGAGCTCAAACTACTTCAGAACTCTTCCTCAGTAAGTATGATGTTGTTAGATGTTTAAAAAAAACTACCTAAAAACTGTCAAGGAGAAATATATATATATATATATATATATATATATATATATATATATATATGAGTGCAGCTCAGTCATCCTCATATCATGGATTGTTCCAAGGTGGAAGAGGTTTCAAATGCAATGGTTTCCGTCAGTCTTGCCAGTGATGTGGAAACAACGGATTCAAGCAAGCAAGCTCGGACATCTAAAGCCCAGAAGAGACGGGTAAGTTCTTTTCCTTTTGATGGCTGTAGTTTACAGTCTCTTTTATCAGGGGTGCTACAAATTCTCACTGTATTTAGGACAAAAAGGCAGCTCTTGAGAAGGAAAGGGAGATTCGGATTGCTGAGGCAGAAGTGGAGAATCTCAGCGGTTCCCGTCATCAGGAGGGTCTGAAGCTGAGACAGAAGCTGATGGAGAGACACCTGCAGATCAAAGAGATCTCCTCGGATGGCCACTGCATGTATCGCGCTGTGGAGGATCAGCTGACGGAGCGAGGCGCTCCTCTCGGCCCTAAAGAGCTTCGGGCTCAAACAGCTCAGTACATGAGGAGCCACGCAGACGACTTCCTGCCGTTCCTCACTGACCCTAATTCAGGAGACATCTACACTGCAGGTGAATGCCTTACTCTCTGCCATACACTTCAGAATATGTTCGAAATACGGTAAAAATAATACACTCTACTAACATGTCAGCTACTAATTCTGATTCATTTGCAGAGTAGACTATTATGGTAGGTTAGGGTTAGTCGAATAAGTTAACGTATGTTTGCAAAGTTTCTCATAGTCAGTATGTTGTAGGCCGATCAAATAAAGTGCTAGAAGATATTAAGCAGACAGTCTACTAATAATGGCTGCTAGCTGACATGTAGTTGCAAAGTTACTTAGTAGAATGTCTAAAGTTACCAAATGATATATTATTTCAATTTCAGGTTTTCATTTTATTATATTTTATAATGTAATTTATTCCTGTGAAGGTGAACTTTCAGCAGTCATTTCTCCACTTTCAGTGTCCTTCAGAAACCATTCTAATATGCTGATTTGCTACTCAATAAATATTTTATAATTAAATTTTAAAAAGTGGGGCATAGTAATATCATCGTGGAAAATTAAATAATTTTTTTGATGACTAGAAAGTTTAAAAGAACATGGTTTATTTGAAATGGAAGTCTTTTGCATCGTTATCAATGTCCTTCTGTCACTTTTGTTCAAATTAATGTGTCCTTGCTAAATAAGTGTATTCATTTGTTTACTAAAATTCTTCCTGATCCTATTGTTTTGATTGTATATGCATTTTTTATTAAGCTGAATGCTTGTTGTTCCATGATATGAATGTATTTTATTGTTAACTCTGGATTAATTTTTGCTTTAGATGAGTTTGAGAAATACTGCAATGATGTTGCAGATACAGCTGCTTGGGGCGGACAGTTAGAGGTAAGAAGATCAGATATGCAATTATAAATTCAACATTAAAAATCCAATTTGTTTTTAACATCAGTGCTTTTCATATTTTCTCCATGACAGTTAAAAGCCCTTTCGCAGGTCCTCCAGCTACCGATAGAAGTCATTCAGGCAGAGTCCCCTTCTATTATTATTGGTGAAGAATATGACAAGCCACCACTCACACTCGTGTAAATAACCAAACATGTTAATTCCTTTAAAAATAAGATTTGGTGCAAAAGGTTTCTGCACTGCTGCTGAACTAAAACGCATGTATCACTGTCTCTTTCAGTTACATGCGGCATGCTTATGGACTTGGTGAACACTACAATTCTGTGGAGCCCCTGAAAGACTTGGCAAATGAGGAAGAGGGCTGACCCATCATTGACGCGCATTAATATATGCATCTGTGCATATTTAGCCTAGAAGTGGAAGTGGACCTTCTGGAATATGATTCGGTTTTGCTAGGATCAGCCGATTCGGTCAGGACGCTCACAGAGGATGATGAAATAACACACGCCGGTGCAGTGGACAAGCTTCGTGCAACAAGTCCATGCGTGCCAGTGTTATTTATGAATAAACTGCTATGTGCTTTGTGTCATTTTTAGTAATAAAATTTTAGCAATTTGCTCTAAGAGGTGGTCATGCTAACGCTGTTAAATAAAGAACTTTATATCAATGAAAAGCTTCTGTGTTAACATCATATTAAAGAGTCAAACATTAAAAAGCAGAAAAAAAACAGGTTAGACTAACTTAATGTTAACTTACAATCATATCACTTCGTAATATTGAAACGGTCTACTTGATGGACATTCAAATGGTTGTATAAGAGCAAAATATACATTTTAAGTGCCTGTGCATTTCTACAATCCTGTTCATATGTGATTTCTCCTTACAAAATGATTAAAACCTTGAAAATATGCAGCATAAATAGCACTTTCTATACACTTTCTAATCATGATGTGAAAACAAGAAAATAATTTTTGCATTTTGTTTGTTTGCTTAAAACAAAATCACAAAATGCACAGAAAACAAATCGTGCAATATCTAGTTTGAATTGGTCATCGAGCACAACCTTCAACTGAGCGTTTGTTGAAAGGGAAAATACATATTAATAAAGTTTCAGGTCCTATTTTGTACATTAGCAGAGGAAAGCGTGAAACCCTTTGTTGATTTTCTTGTCTTTTATCTCAGTTGTACGGCTGTAATGATGCGTGTTATCGTGTTGTTCCGCCGGACGACGCCAGCGGCTACAGTCAGCACTACACGACTAATCGCGTGACATCTCCATGGAAACATGGGGAAAGTTGACGACGCAAAGCTTCAAATGGGAACGTATTCAATTATCAAAGCCTTCAAAACGAAATCAAAGTCACTTAATTTGAGCTCTAGGAAAATTACACACATGCCAGACGTTTTTGGGAGACTGACATGGATTGTTGTGTTAAAGTTGAATAATAATTGTCTGTCGAGTCTGCCGTCTGAACTATCGTGTTTGCAGAAGGTGAGTTCGTTTTATCTCTATCGCAGCTGTGTTTAATACTCTTTACACTAATGTTATTCTACGATAGACACAAACCATATACGAACCATACTAAACGGAACGAAACAACGACAAATACTAAAAGTTATTTTCATTTAATATTTATAGTTGACAGAACTCAATCTGGGAAACAACGTTCTTGAGGAGATCCCACTTGTGTTAAAACACCTGAGTGGTCTAAATAAACTTTATTTATACGGAAACAAAATCAGCCATTTGCCACCGGAGGTGCTGGGTAAGATCTCAGTGTCTTTGTTTTTGTTTTTTTATTTTTTATTGAACTGGGTCTTGATTGTATTGTATTTGCAGAGGGTCTACCAAACCTAGAGCTTCTCAATTTGAACCACAATAGAATCGAGGTCATTCCTGCAGAAATAAAGAGGTGAGATGATTCAAGCCTGTTGATGCTATTTGACCATGTTGTGTGATATTTCACGTGTTATAATTGATTTGCAGGCTGTGTAGTCTAAAAAGCATCAGTGTCACAGACAATGGTTTGCAGCAGATTCCAGCAGAACTGGGCTTGATGGAGAGATTGACTGAGATCAACTTCACCAATAATAAACTGACTCGAATACCACAGCAATTATACAATTTACCACAGCTGAGGAAATTGTGCTTGGCCCGAAACAACCTGACAGAACTTCCAGAGGCAAGACAGATGACTATCATTATACTTTACTCAATTTTTAACCATATTAGATTCTTAAAGTGTTTGTTTTTTACTTAGGGGACTCTTGGGTGGAAAAAATTGAAGATCTTGGATGTTGCTGGAAACTGTTTGTCTGTGTTTCCAGTTGGTGTAAGTCAGTTGGGATAGAATTGCTGCTCTTTTGAAGGCAAAGGGTGGTCACACCAAATATTGATTTGATTTAGATTTCTCTTTTGTTCATTCACTTCCATTTTCGAAAGCATTCTTTGTTAACAGCATTTTTTTATACATGCCTAAAACTTTTGCACAATACTCTCTCTCTCTTTCTATATATATTATTAATTATAAAATTATAAAAAGAAGACAAATATAATATATAGCTGTTAATTGGTGGGACTTCAGCCCCCTTGAACATCCTGTGAAGACTGACATAGGAAAATGGACAATAGTAATGAAAACAAGAAGAAATTAACATTATGCATTAGGCTTTTATGTTGACAGTATAGTAGACTCATAAAAAATACAGTGAAATATCAGTTGTCACTCTTTATTTTACAGTATTATGAAGATAATAATAAAATGCTTAGTTTTATGATCAGAGATCTGTACTTTTAATTATATACGCAAAGTAAAAAAGAAAAAAGTAAAAAATATCAAGGTTTTTCAGTCAAGTGATCGCCTTGAAAAAGCACTAACAATATGCAATGTGCTAAAAAGAATAAACTTATCAAAGCAAAACAAAGTTTTATAGGCCTTAAAAATGTGGTTATCAAAATGTTTAGAATATTTAAAAAATGTTTTCTTCTCTTATTTTTTAGTTCCAGTTTCTTTCATTGGAGGAACTGTTCTTTGAAGGAAACAGTTTAGTCCCAATCACACTGATGGAGTCCATTCAAGAGAAAGAAGTCTTCTCATTAAAGGTAACTTTTTACTGTATATACTGCGCACACACACACACACACACACACACACACACACACACACACACATATGTGTGTCATTAGAATCTTGAAATGGTTAGTTTAACTTTTCCACAGTGATGCTGACTGTAGTTGAATGTGTTCAGGAGCTCTCAGCCAGGCTGATCCTCCAGCAGAGCGCTAGTAAGCTGTCAGTGGTGTCCAGAGCTCTGCCAGCGTACCCCGGGCTGCAGGACATGCTGTCTCACTGGGGCCAGTGTGCTCTGTGCTCACAGCCCTTCCTCACCACCTGGCTGGAGTGTGTGCAGTTCATCAACACCAGGAAGGTACCGGCTCATTCTGCATCACAGCAGTGTTCAGTGACTCAAGTAGTGCTGAAATTGAAAACTGGCAGGCTGCGCTTTGCTCGGGATGTTTGATGAAAGTTTAACGGCTCAGTTTAACTGCTGAAATACGCTTGCATGAAAGGCGTTTAATATGCCTCGGGCACACAGACAAGATTTGTTATGTGCATCAACAAAGATTAACAGGGAGACAATTTAACTTAATGCCCCTGATTCATAAATATGAGCCAAAACAGCAATGCCAGCATGTTTTTATTTTTTTTGCTGTATGATACACATTGCAGGTCAATAGAAGTACAAAGGAATATTAGACTCTCCTTTAGTAACTGTAGTCTTTTGTCTTTGAACAGCACATGGGAATGAAAAGCTCTCAGTCTGTTCCAGTCAGAGTTCTGCTGTGTTCCTACGACTGCTTCAATAGAGATGACCATCAGTACTATGGGCTTGTACGATTATAAATAAAAAATGCATATTATTATTATTATAACCCCCTGACTGATCATGATCATTTTTAAAATCTCGTTTATTATGAAGAATGGATAGTGGGTGTTTTTGCGATACACCAGCAGATGGCAACATTTGATCACTGACGATGTTTGACCTGGCTGTCACGTTGACATCTACAGAAGTGACTCTTTTTTTTTTTTTTTGTATGAATCTTACAATAATACAGTATGTATTAGACTCTTATGACGTGCACTTCTCTATCCGTTATACTTTAAATTAAAAAACGATTTTTATATTACAGTGAAATAAAATAATTTGAATCATTTTTAAGTGCACAATATGACTTTTGTTATACAGTAGATTTTAAAAGTCATTTTTAAGTAATCCGAAGCACTCCGCCACAGGTTATGCCCATTTTTTTTTTTTTTTTTTTTTTTTTCCATTCACATTTCCCCCTTTCTATAGCCTGACTTTACGCTTGCCATTATAATTCCCTACAATGAAAGCACTCCATACCTACCCTCTGTTTGGGCCAATGGCATCTGTTCTAACCTGAGAGGAAACTTCATCTCTCCAAATTAATTTCTCATGCAGGCCTCCTGAGCTCAGAGCAGAGTCTACCGAGTTGGGCCTGATGAATAATGCAGCAGGTTTAATTGCAAAGCCAGAAACTAATGACTTTGGACTGGTTAACAGCAGGGGAACCATACATCTCTGCAAACTGAATGAAAAATCAGTTCAGAAAAAAAGAAGGGGGGGGAGAAAACGCTAATTGATGAATAATTAAAGCTTGAGCTACAGGGCATAATTGTGACATTTTGTTTCAATCAATTTCGAAGTGCGGGGAAAAGTGCACTTAGGAAACTAATGGCGACTGTGTGGATGTCCACTGAAAAGTGCCACGAGACTCAATCATTTATTATACAGCCCTCAGTCAAGCTCAGCCATTATTCTAGAGCAGTTGCCTCAATTTCCAAGTGATTGTGCACTTTGCGGGCGTTAATGCGCCTCACAAATGGTATATGGACTCTACGTGACAGGAGAAGAGGAGATGGTGTAAACAAGGCTGTTTCGGTCTGATGTTACTAAATTACTTTCTTTGAGGCGAATACGCCAACAAGCAGTAAGCTGTCAGAAGAGCCGCCCGCTCGGCCATGACAAGACTGTATTGTATTCAAACGTCAGCAAAATCAATCAACCAAAAGACAAGGCTCTCAATACAGCACTTACCAAACCATCTCCCTTCCAACCGTTTTTGTAAATCATCGGGAGTACTCACAGATCTTTTGTTTATGCTTTGGCGAGCTGATCGCTCCTGAATTGGTCCAGAACGCAGCTTTGTGGAGTCATGATGCTCAAAAGTGTGAACAAGCTCTGAAATGGAAATCTGCATTTGCTAGACCAGCAATTCTTTCCCAAAACACGGATTGTACAATATCATATTAAAGAATGTTTTTGATTTATTTTTTGCTGATTTCAGGTTTGCAACGTTAGAATACATTAAGCTGTTGTACCGTTAAAAGATTATTGTTTAGCCGTCACTTTTTTCATACTGTTTGAGCAGTTGCGCAAGAGTAATTTTTTCCAAATGCATAGTCATGGCACGAAGCCATAGTTAATTAAAGCTGTGCTGCTATTCAGAATAGTAATTGAGTGTGATATTGATTTTAAACAACAGTTCAACGAACAAGTTAATTTTGAGTAAAGATGCGGTCACATCACATTTGTTAAGTGAATCGTCACCGTAGACGTCCAATCATTTCAATGGAAATATACGTATTAGACTCAACGATTTTAGCCCGGTTTTGCCAATGTGGTCATGTTGACCCCTAGAACACTATTTGGTCTGAAAGCGACGTGATGAAGTGAACGGTACTTCATACTTCACTATCAACACTATAAACAACTGACCTTTGATTGCAAAATGTACATGTTCCTGTCGTGTAGCAGTGCTTACTAATGAAAGCTAGTACAGCTTTCTAAACAAATAATAAAACTATCCACCCCTAACCTATAGTAAAGGATTAACAATTTCTGATGCAATGTCCATTTCTCCCCCAGTGAAAATAAAAGTGTATATAGTGTACATAATGAGTTTAATTTGTAGGTTATTATATTATACGTCACAATTCATAACATTCCACCCAATCATAAGGGGCCATTTTTTCAAAATTGAGATTTATACATTATCTGAAAGCTGAGTAAATATGTATCATTTGGATTATTAGGACCATTTAAGAGTGAGAGAGAGAGAAAGAGAGAGAGAGATATAGAGAATTGCCTTTAAAGGATGTGTAAATGAATTTTTTCTCAAATAAACTGAAAAGTTGAACTGCAGAGTATTTGAAAACCTTCAGTACTGTTGGACTCTTTCAGCACTCGCTGAACTCAGCCGATTAAATGCAATGACCGGAACCAAATCTTTGTATGATAAGTATTGTGTCGCAATGTTCCTAACTCATATAACGATATTCAGCAATTAAGGTATTATTAAAGCAATTCTTATGAGAATCTCAATCTCCATTTACAGTGCATAGTGTAAGCTTAAATACATACAGGCTGGAGGGCTTTCTGTTAATTAGTTTGTGTACATTTAAATTTGTGCGCGCGTTAGGAAGCACACCAGCCCGAGTATTTCTTTGTGTTTTGAGTCTGAAACAGCCTGCCTTTGTGGCAGAGCCCAGTGGCAGCCATTACTCAGTGCACTGGAAACAAATGGCGTACCAGTCTCCTCCATCTCTGTAGCTGGATTTTGAGCGCCCGAGGACAGCTTTGAGGCTACCAGAGCAGAGTTTACCGCATGATCTGTGGCCTTTGCATTACAGGCAGATCACCGCTCCATTTTAGAGAGAGAGGGAGCATCTGAAATGAAACATGCATTATTCCAGAGAGCAGATGTTGGGGTCCTGGAGCAGCAGGACCGCCTCGGGCCCTGTCTGGTGTCAGCGTGTGCGTGTGTGTGTGTGTGTGTTTGCGGATGTGTCTATGTGCATGAGCAGCTCTCCTCTGTCAGACCACTTTGTTAAAACAGAGCCCAGCCTTTCCCCTTGTTTTGCTAACCTCGTTTCACACAAACACTCCACTGTTGTTTTCATACATCACTGATGCGGGAATGTCACGACACGTCTGGTGTGCCCGAGCCCCTGTTTGTGGGCATTTGTGCCGCCTGAATAGAGAGAATGTGTTTGATTGACATTAATAGCAATGCAGAATATCTGTCAGCGGAGAAAATATCACACAGTGGGAGACGCGGCGGAGAACCGAGAGCATTATTCCCGTACACTCCGAACATGTATGCCATATGTTAATTAGGAAGTCTACACTGATATAATTACTGAAAGGGAATATTGCCTATGGTGAGAATATCTCCTCGCCACCTCATGGGGAACGTAAAGGAAGATAAAGTAGGTGTGCATAAATTTTAATTTACTAGCCTTGAAACGGGAAGAGTAATGTTAGCAAATTCGCTCAGGATGATCTATTGGAAAGCCTGAGCTTTATTGCATTTCTTCTTTGTCAGACTATTTAAGCTCCTATCAAACCCTCGCACACAAACATGCGCACATTAAGAACGCTTCAGTAGCTACGTTAAAGATTAGATCTCTTTAATTGGGTTTCTTTGACCCGTTTCAGAGTTTTCCCGTAATGCATGACAGCCTCACTTACAATGGAAAACAGAATTTTTCCCGTGCACCAAAATATTAACAGTGCATTCGCCTTATTCACCTGCAGTCTATTACTTCGCTATCTATTATATACGCAGCGTGAATTGTTTATGAGATGGCACTGACGGGGCTTTATTGTCGCTGTTGACTTTGACAGATCAACCAAACAAGGTTTCATCGCACCATATTGCTGTCATGATCTTTAACACGCGTGTAACTGGAATGAGATTGCTTTGATTGTGCTTTGCCCGAGGCGTCCGTGCTCATCTCTCCCGGGTCCATCTTCATACCCCCTGAATGTCCTTGAGCGCCGTTAACAGAATATGACCCTTTTTAATTATAAGAATATGCACTTGCGAAAACACTATTTATCTTTTTTCCCTTTATTATGTCCAATTTGTGTAAGTACATTACATCTCACCTCACAGAAAAGTGGAAGAAGACAAAAAAAAAAGGTTTCTGATTACATTCTGACCACATCATTACTTTTGCACATCAATACTTGTCTCTATACATCAGTTTCTTGGATATGTCAGATCTCTAGGGAGTACAGGTCTACCCCTTTGAATATGAGTGGTGTGGGTCGATTTTTAGTCCTACAACCAGACCTGTTATCTTCTGAGTTCAAGTATTAAAATTAGCATCATTGATTGGTGTATTGGCCTGCTTCTGAGAAGGGGAAAAACAGCTACTCAATACCACGCAGTGAACCACTGTCAAGCTAAGAAGAGCACTCTCCAATCAGGGAAATCTATTGTCTGGCATCTTATGCTGAATGAGGGCTCTCCTATTGAGCTGCTGGCATGGCACCAAGGCGTTGTCAACATGACGGTTGCACAATCAATCTGTCACACTACTTCTAGACACCACTAGGGGGCAATGTGTCTCTCTGGTAAACGTCCCGACGGCAAACGGGATTGAAAAGCATCGAGGCAGAGCCTGTGAAAGCATCTAAAAGGATGAGAATACCATACGCTAAACAAAATGGCTGAGGGCTGGAGATGTGCCAAAATGTAACCAGAAAAATATGATTAATCAGGAACACTGAAAACAGGATTTTTTTCAAGGCAGAGCTTTAGCCCAAAAAGACTTCAATTGAAGGTTTTGACTGAGCGTCAAGCTTTGTAGGTTGTCATATTTTATTTGAAATATAATTGTGCCCCAAATCAAATCCAGAGCTCAGTTTTTTAAAGAGAAAATGTGGTGTTCATTTGGTATATTGATATGTTTTTTTTTTCTATTAAAAAAAAAGACATTCAGAAGCATCCCAGCCTTGTAAGGCTTTGTTTTTCTTCCTCGGCAGTAAGTGTTAGACAGAGTGAAGCGCGGAGGCTTTGAGGTGAAGATGAGGCTATACCATCATTGGTCCTCTGCTCATTAGCCTGGAGCGCCACAGAAAGGCCCTTTTGGTGTGGCAGTTTTGGGTCATTCGCCCCTTTTTCCAAGTGTAAAAACACCTTGTGTTGTTAAGAGCAAGAAAACACAGAAGAAGCAAAAAACTTCAAAGAGCAAATAAGCTTTAATCTTGTTTCGTGCACTTTGAGAGTTTCAGTAGTCACAATAATGACTGTAGACTATCCATAGGGAATTATGAACCTGGGCCTCTTTCATACTTTTCAGAGGCTTTGTTTTTCTCTGAAAGTTGGTTTTCAAGTTTTGTAATTTGAAATAAACTACAGCGGATGCACTGAACCAAACAATCCTTTGATGCGCTTTGGTTGAAAGAAAAAGAAATGGGAAAAAAGGTCAGCAAATTCTGCGCAAAGACACTGGGGATGATATGAGCCTTGAGTTACTAGGGTGAACATTTTATTCTAGAAGTCTGTCATGCTGCAGTTTAAAGCAGACATGAAATCAAAACTGAATTGTTGTAAACATGATGCATAATTTATCTGTTTATCAGTGTTTATAAGCGCTTCAATCTGGAATGACCTTTCTTTTTTGGTATATCACCTATCACTCATAAAGATACCTCCAAAAGGCTCTTTTCCTTAAAACGTAATTTTTTTCCTCATTATAAAGAACATTTTAAATCTAAAGTTTTTATGCTCAAGAATCTTTTGTCGAATCGAAAAGTTCATTAAGAAACCATCAATGGCAACAAAGACCCTTTATTTTTAAGAGAGTAAGCCCAAGACATAATGTTTAACCAATAACAAAATAGATATTTAGATGCCGTTTAGTTTTAGGTAGTGTTTCTTTTCTTTATCACCGATTAATAATAGTAATGTAAGGCTTATTCAGTAACAGAAAATAACCGCTTTAACACTGGGAACGCCGTGATGTTTTTCGAGGGTGAACTTGACCTCCTCAAAGGTGGATGTCAGCGGTGTCTCAGGATGAAGTCCCCCAAGCCCTGTTTTTTCTCTCTCCTTGAATATCCTGTTTCACCCAGAAATATATATGTCACATTAAAGTCAAAGCCAACAAAAGTTCCACGGCAATATGTGCGCAATTATTATTACGTACATTCATCCATCCAATCTACAAATCAGATTGAATTAAAACAAAAATGGCATGATTCTTGAAGTCTAAGAATCACTGACAGGAAAGGTTTACTGAACAATAACTTCAAATAAAAAACATAAAATTATAAAAAGAAAAAAGTATACAATATGCACAACAAAATGGTGAATATGCAAACAAGAAAAGGAACCAATGTACTTGTCAACATGTTTATTTCATATTATTCTTCATATAAAGAATCATTGTCAGTGGTCCTTCAAGCCTCACAAAGCTTCAAAAGCCTTGCTATATATATATATATATATATATATATATATATATATATATATATATATATATATATATATATATATATTAAAAATGGGTTGCAAACATTCTTGACATTAATGCTTATATAAATGTTATAGAAATTCCTTTAAACTGTTTTGGGTGAAGAATACCTCTACATTTGCCATAAGTATTATTTTAGCTTGTGGAAATCAAGCGTTGTGTGTCATTTTTTCCAGTGAGCATAATATCTCGACCATCCCAGGGTAGATGCTGTCTGTTTTTCCCATCATTCCCTGATGGCTCACATGGCCCGAGGATGGTGCTCAATGTGAGAGGCAGCTGACACCAGCGCGACCCAGGTAGAGGCATCTGTACTCTGGATTTTTCTGGAACATGCCGCGCCTGTGGCATTCTACCTCCACCGGCTCAACATCTGTTTCATATGGAGGGACAGGAGCAACGTCCTTGAGGAATATGTCCGCTGTATTCATTAATCTCTCTCTCCCTCTCTCTATTTCAGTAACGCTCCACCACAGCATCAGTCATTGCCCCGTCATATGTTACATTTACCCTATCACATTGCCATATGTCTGGCTCATATGTGCATGCTTGATTAGACTTAAGATAAAAACGGGATTTCAACATTAGCCCAGAATCCCAACAGATCTATTATTAAATGAAATATTCTCACTGTACGGTGCAGGTCACAGTTTTTCAAACATAACCGTTATGTTTTTGTTTTCAATAAATCTGAATATGGATTCCAGTGCAGCACATGGGAAGCAGAGTTTGCTCCAGCAGGTGTGTCTGTGGAAGGGAAAGCGCTCCGATAGCTGGTGACGGGCGGCACTGCAGCCGTATGTGCTGGAACACAGCCAGCCTAATTGGAGCACCTGGCTTAAGTCAACCCACCCATTAATGCTAGTGCTCTGGTAACGCAAGGAACCTTTTCAAAATGAGACGATGAGGACTGTGACCCATTGAGATATTCAGACTGCCTAGTTAGTATCTAGTAGCTAATAGAGCTGGCATGGTTGAACATTTTGATTTTGAGGGGGTTATTTTTTAGGCTGCGATGTTCAAGAGAGCTGATGAGTCCA